>NC_029791.2:29540525-29541395 GCF_000816755.2 Arachis ipaensis
TTTCCTTCCTCTTCGCCGACCTGAATCTCCTCGGTTTTTCCCCCGGGCTGTGGTCGCAGCTCTTCTTTAATCCTTGCTCCATCGAGCTCTATTGTGTAGATTTCTTTGTTCTTTCCTCTCAGGTTTAGGCTTTCATTGTAGCATTTCCTTGCCAACTTCTGATCTCCCCTCACCGTTGCTATCCCCGCTGAGGTCGGGAATTTCATGCAGAGGTGGGGCGTCGATACCACCGCTCTGAGTCGATTAAGGGTAGCTCTGCCAATTAAAGCATTATAGGCTGACCCCACGTCGATGACTATGAAGTCTATACTCAGAGTCTTTGATTTTTCCCCCTTTCCAAAGGTGGTGTGGAGGGGCAAAAATCCTAGTGGCTTTATTGGCGTGTCGCCTAATCCGTACAAGGTGTCGGGGTAGGCTCTTAACTCTTTCTCATCTGATCCCAGTTTGTCGAAAGCGGGCTTAAAGAGGATGTCTGCTGAACTTCCTTGGTCTACTAGTGTTCTGTGGAGATGGGCATTTGCCAGGATCATGGTAATTACCACTGGGTCATCGTGCCCTGGGATTATTCCTTGCCCATCCTCCTTTGTGAATGAAATGGTAGGGAGGTCGGATGACTCCTCTCCGACCTGGTAAACTCTCTTTAGATGTCTTTTACGAGAAGATTTTGTGAGTCCCCCTCCCGCAAACTCTCCTGAGATCATATGGATATGTCTCTCCGGAGTTTGTGGTGGTGGGTCTCTTCTATCCATATCATCTCGCTTTCTTTTTCCATGAATGTCCGACCTTTCTATGAGATATCTGTCAAGCCGACCTTCTCTGGCCAGCTTTTCTATCACATTTTTAAGGTCGTAACAGTCGTTTGTGGAGTGC
>NC_029791.2:29541415-29543000 GCF_000816755.2 Arachis ipaensis
ACCTTCGGGTTTTTTATTCCGGAGGTGCCTTCCCTGTGTTGATCATTGGCTTCCTGGTGAAGGGTCTGGTCTGCCTCATTGTTTCCAGTGTTCAGATTCTCTTGTTCAGAATCTGTCTCCACATGACCCTCTTCAGGGGATCTATCCGCCATCACTGGCTGATCTCTCGGGTCCCCGGCAACGGCGCCAATGTTACGATAGGTAACCGGAGATTAATGGGCTGGATGGCGTTGGTTGGCCCAAACGTATGAAGGAGGTGGCTTTCGAGCAGATCTGTTACTCGGTGTTCCTCCGTCCGACTTGTACGTGTGAAAGAATGGGGGGTGGTACCTACAAAGACACTCCGATGCCTAAGTTAGCAAGAGTGTGAGCAGGTTAGAGAGTATTGGAACTTAGAGATACCTGAATGGTGTCAGTGTATTTATAGTGGTGAACCAATAACCACCGCTGAAGTAGTGCCACCTTTTTAGGTGGATAACCGTTCCCATATCTTAGGGAGGTTAAGATATGGCTCTATGAAGTGGTTAGAGAGTTTCTAGAGGCAGTTACTCATTCGAATGAGTGTTATCTGCCAGCTAACCCCCGTATCTGACTTCTTTGGAGCAGGTCGTGTTCAGTACCGACTTCTTAGGATGAAGGCTGGTACTGGGTGAGGGCTAACCCTTTGGGTTGGGCTTCTTTGCTTAGATCCTGGGCCTTTATTATTGGGTCAGGGTATGAACAGTTATATAAAATTAATTTGGTTATATAACATAGAATCAACAGCGAAACAGGTAATTGATTTGGTTCTGAAAAACAATGGGAGCAATGAGCCCTCTCCCTGCTTACGCTTTCCTTTTCTCTTCCACTTGAATATTTTATTTTGATATGAGCTGTCAACTGCAAAGCAAATAAAAAAGATGGTCAATTATTGGAAATCATTCAGTTCAACCAACTGCAGTAAAAATACAATTTGGAACATTCCACTTTCAGTGATATCATTCTTCCTTCTGAGTTCACTGGAGAATCAATGGCAAAGCATGAGAATAGATTCAAGTAGCTAATTTACTTCTTTGTTCTTTCTGTAATTTTTACTCATTGGAGAGTTTGTAATTACTAATTAGGCCTCTCGAGTCACTTTTATAGAAAATTCAAATAAAGATGTAAAGTTCGAATTAGGTTAGTACCACAAAAGCAGGAGGAAGGGGTTGAAGGAATAGTGTCCTCTAAACACGCGCAGTAATATCACATAGAACATGATGGGTGCAGTGGAGATACATCACTTTTTCCATCGTTGGCTTCTCCTTTAAATCATTGCAGTTGTAAGTGATGAAGATTTCTTGGAGGTTCAAGTCAGGACCATAAAAATGATGTTTGGGTATGTGGTTAGTTATGAATTAGGAGCATTAAATTTTAGGATCAAACATTCAGAATTTTACTTATAAATAAGTCAACTTCACTCAAGTCAAATTAGTTAAAGTTTATAAATGCTAAATATTGCTGAATTAGTTCTAAAAAATGGTATAAAGTAATTACTTTCTCCTTCTCAATTAAATTTAATAATTATATACAATATTAAAAAGATTTTAAGTTTAATATATGTAGT
>NC_029791.2:29543022-29543325 GCF_000816755.2 Arachis ipaensis
GCACACACTATTAAAACAATTTAATTTTTGTAATTATTATTAACTTTAAAAACTATATATTGTTATCATAATAATAATAACATACAAACTTTACACTTCTATCATGGTCAAACTCTAAAATACTTATAAAATTAATAAAATCAATGACGAATTAGAAATCATTTTGAATGATTTATACTATTATATTTATTATCCTAGATGATAGGTTAAGCTACTTATTTTGTATGTTAAATAATATAAATTATATTTTGTATATTAAATTTATTAATTTATCCATATTAAAAGGAAACAAATTATGCAATA
>NC_029791.2:29543349-29561527 GCF_000816755.2 Arachis ipaensis
TTAATAAATTTGTATTATTATAACATATAAGAATAACATATGAATTTGTATATTTACAAATTGATTAATTTCTGTAATAAAAAAAAAAAGAGATTTTCTTTGTAAATCCATGTGCCAAACATATTTATTTTGATATTAATATTGTGAATTACTTTGCCACTAATAACATCAAAGGAAGCCAATTCACGGTTATTATTTCCCATAAAAAATATTATATCACATTTGTTGCTCATTCCCATTGGATGCCACAAATTTGTAAAGGGTCCAATTTCACCCAAGATTCCTCTACACCAACTTCACCCAAAATTGATATTTCAATGCGACTATTCTCATCAAAAGAGGAGATCAGAGTAATAGATTCGTTGAGCATTACCAAAGTTCTGGTAGGGTGACCAGTATCACTTTGTCCCCAATCAATCAATGTGGTTCGAAACGGTTCAATGCTGAGATTAAATGACACAAGTACCTCTTTTTCATCGTCCTCCCATCCCCACCAATGGCATACTCCATTCAAATACGCTACATAACTTTCATGAGTCGCTTCTTTTTGAGTCATTTCAAAATCAAGTTTCTTCCAACAATTACTTTTTAGACTATAAATTTGCCAATTTGCTAGCGCAGACGCATATGTGTCAAATTCATGATGAATATAATATACATATTGAATCACTTTATAGTCATCATTCACATTATCATAACCAAATCTATGAATACGTACCTCCGGATCAAAGTCGGACTCATTAGTAATAATACTTGGAGGAATAATTTTACGCTTATCAGTTTTGGGGTTCCAAAGTCCTATTTTTACATTAAGACCAGCTGTTTTATAGTGATATATGATACCGTTAACACAATCTAGAACTCTATCAAAATCAATTTCTTCAAACAGACTTGGCAAAACTAACGTAACCATGTTTTCATACCTTTCTCCCGAAAACAAATGCACATCATTTTCATAAATGCGTCCATCACTTCTTTTGTCATCAAAATATCTCCATAGAAAGAGAGATAATGAATAAGCAGTTTTAGATTTTAAATTTTCGTAGTATATGCTCTTGAAATCAGAATTCTCAAGTAAATTTAGCCAAGACTTATGCACGCAACTAAATTGCTTCAAAGACTTAACAGGTAATTTTGCTAGAATTTTAAATACAAGGTCCTTAGGAATCTCATCGCTGTGGGTTGCCATTTGCGCTAAAGATGAAGATGGAACAATAGAAGATAGAGTTTTGCGCTTGTGGTGTGCCTCGCAAAATGTAATGAAAAATAAATTAGATTTCAACATACAAGTTTAGAAAAATTTTAATGGTATTACATTTTTGTCGCCCTATTTATTTCTCTCCTAATCGATATCTCTAATATATAGGACTAAACATCAAACCAATTAAATTTATTGATTGGAAATATATATCACAAACCTAAATAGAATAAAAGGGAAGCCAATATAAATTACCAACACTTGAATTGCATTTTCAATTACAAACATAAATGTATAATTATTACTCATTATGCTTTGTTTATTCCTAAACAATACTAAATTCTACTAGTTTAAAAAAAATAAACAACCTAAGTTGAAAATAATTACTTGTCATTAATGTGTTACCTGTACAAAATAGTAAAATAAATAAATCTTAAAACAGATCTCAAGTTATTATTATTTGTGCTACGTTACTAGGCAAATAAAATAAAAAAAAATTGGAGGTTAAATCAAAATGATATGATTCGAAAAAACAGTAATATTAGGGAGATAATAAAAAATTAGAGCTGAAAATAACTACGTCTCATTAATATTTTGCCTGTACAAAATAGTAAAGTAAATAAATCTTAAAAGTGATTTCAATTTATAATTATTTGTCCTATATTGTTTGGCAAATAAAATAAAAAAGAATTTTGGAGGTTAAATCAAAATGATATGATTCGAAAAAACATTAATGTTAGGGAAATAATAAAAAATAGATCAAACTTACTTTATTTAACATTTATTAATAGTTTTATCATTTTGAACAATAAATAAATATAAAAGTAAGTTTTTTATCATTTTGATTTTCCACTGAATGTTGCCTCCTCATTTTAGTTATTGGGGAAAGGAATCAAAATGAGAGAACACAACATGGGAAAATGTAACATCCAACTCAAAACTTTAAGCATTAACTTAATAAGTCTCTCATCTTATATACTCTTCACTTATTAATATTTTGTTTGACATGGGACTAATTTCTTATACTCCTCACACTTGCACCCTTAACAATAATTTAATGATAAAATAATTAAGAAAAATTAGATGTAGAAACGTTATGTAATTAGATATATCATTATCTAATTTTTAAAGATGCAGAGAAAGCATTGAATCAAAGATGTAGAAAGTGGATGGGTAAGGGAGGCAAATAAGAGGGAAGACTATGCCATTGAAGCTAAAGGTCTCAGGTTCGAATCTCATTTCTAACTTAAAAAAAAAAAAAAGAAGGCAAAAAAGAAGTTTTAAAGAAGGGTAAAGTATACTTTTTGTCCCTAAAGTTTGCTAAAAGTTTTAAAAATATCCCTAAGTTTTAATTTGTTTCAATTTTGTCCCTCAAGTTTTCGATTTGTATCAATTTTACCCTTATTACTAATTTTTTGATAATTAATATTTTTCTTTCCAAATATACCCCTCCCTTATTATACCTATCATCATCATCATCACAACCCTCTGTCTCTCTTTCTTTTTCTCCATCTCCATCACCACCATCTCCGTTGAGCCCTAATCTTCGATGACCACCACCCTTTTTCTTCTTCTTCGCACAAACCCAGCAACAACGAAGTCATCGCTCTTCCTCTTCTGTTAGCAAATCCAGCCTCATTAATTATTAGTACTAGTTGGGTTAATACCTTTTTTTTTTGTTTTCAGATTTCACACAAAGCAAAGCAAAATCCTTTTGCTGCCACACCAACTTGAAACCCTGACCCCAACAACAAAGTTTCTTCCTTTTTTTTCGTTTCCAGATTTCACACAAAGCAAAGCAAAATCCTTTTACTGCCACACCAACCTGAAACCCTGACCCCAACAATAAAATTTCTTCCTTTCAATATTACTCGTACTATATCTCATTGGAAAATTAATAACACACAAATTAAATGACAGAGAACCAAACATGATCCATTTCAACACACTTCTTCTCATTTCTCAAAATGCCAACATCCAAAACAAACAAATTTATCATCATGACCATGATTATACTCCCATCTCCTCCCCTCTCCCAAAAAAAAATTAAAAAATTAAAAAAAGAGAGAAAATAAGAAGAAGAGGAGGATGAGAGAAAAGACCACATCTTTAAACACATGCATCATCAAAAAGTATGATTTTTTTTTAAACTTCATTGTTGGGCAAAAATGCATGCTTTTTGAAATTTTAATGAACATATTGATGAGAGTGAAAAGTGGTAAGAGCATTGCTAGAGGGATCCTGCGAGAAGAGCTCCTCCAAAAACCGGTTCTATAGAACCTATCCCACATCTCATTCTCTGTTTACTAACAGAGAAGGAGGAAGAGCGATGGCTTCGTTGAGTCTGGATTTGCGCGAAGAAGAAGAAAAAGGGTGGTGGTCATCGAAGATTGGGGCTCAACGGAGATGGTGGTGATGGAGATGGAGAGAAAGAAAGAGAGACAGAGGGTTGTGATGATGATGGGGTGAAGAGGACGGTGAAGATGAAAAGAGAGAAAGAAGAAGAGACAGAGGGTTGTGATGATGATGATGATAGGTATAATAAGGGAGGGGTATATTTGGAAAGAAAAATATTAATTATCAAAAAATTAGTAATAAGGATAAAATTGATGCAAATCGAAAACTTGAGGAACATAATTAGTTTTAATGAATAAAAAAAATTTATATTTCTATGTATTTATATATTTTATATTTATTTAAAAAATAAAAATGTTGCAGTTTTTATTTTAAAGTATTTTATATTAAAAAATATTTATTTATATTCTAATATCTTTTATATTTATTAAAATCCTTCAACACTCTTCTTTTATAACTTCTTTTTATTTTCATTTATATTATGAAATCCAATGAATCATAAAAGTAGCATATCTAATGCATATAGAGTTAGTTGAGCTTATTTTAGAAACATCTTTTATGTAAAATTGTATGTTCGAATTAAAATCTAAAATAAAGGAAATTAGCATTAAATTCCTTCTTGAACATGTAATAGCAAGCTAAGCACTCATCTAAAATTTTTACGGGAAGATAAAGGATACCCTTATTATACTTTTATTTCTAGAAATAGCACATGCAAAGGAAAGAAGAAAGCTAAAAATAATGTAAAGATTTTTAAATTACAAATACAACAAACAAATTAAATTAAAGCAAGTGCTAGCTAGCTGTTCAATAACTAAATTCTCTTTAAAGTTTGGTAATTGAATTTGTGAACCACATTTGTTTTTTGAAAGTATATATAGAACACTAAATGAGATCTGAATCAAAAGTATTAATGCACATGTAAATTTGGTAGAGCTGGTTATTATGTGCAGAATCCATGTTCCACTTAATCCCTGGAGTAAAACCTATTTCCTCTTTTATGGTATTTGTAATGCTCTCTACGCTATAAAATCCATCACCTGGTTCAATTCCTGGAATACATTTTCATCCAATCATTACTGATATGTACCGTATACCTCGGCCTCCAAACCGAGCATATATCTCGGATAAGGACGCCACTTAATAACAAACCCACCAAATCAGGATGAACTCAGATAAGCTCGGAAAGTAACCAACACTTCAAAATGTTATCATCATAACCACGGAAATTACGGAGAATCACGCAAAATGCGATAACCGAACATACTAACAACGCCTATATAAACACATGAATAACCTCGGAGAAAGTCAGGTCACAGAACTCACTCTGATTTACTCCTCTTATTTTCTCATAACTCACATTCTTACTTGAGCGTCGGAGTCCTTTTTGCATGTGCTCTTGCTGCGGTGTTCCAACCTAGCCGACGTATACCTCTCCCACTTGAGCATAACACCAGGCAGAAGGAGCCACTATACCTTGGCCCTATACGCACGGAACATTTGGCGCCCATCGTGGGGCCTGAATTAATCTAACCCCACCTTTATTCCCACATTACACCTGTTCCTTTTCTTTCGTGCAGGGATTTCTAACTTTTCAGGCATGGCTGAAAACGGAGCTCAATCCTTCAACCAAGCCAAGCTCTTAGCCCAGATGGCCGAACTTCAAGCAGAAGTCCGCCGGCTCTCCGAACTCTCCACACAGAATAACGCAGAAAAACATGAGGAGGGCAACTCTAAAAACTCGGCCTTGGGAAACTCGGACCCCTTGAGTGTAACCCCGCCGAAGGAAAAGCTGACGCTGGACAACCCCTTTTCCGAAGAAATTACAAACTTCCAGATACCTAAAAATTTCGTTTTACCTAACTCTCTAGAACCTTATAAGGGGATTGGTGACCCCCGATCTCACGTTAAAAAGTTTCAATCTATGATGTTCTTTAACGGCGCTAATAATGAACCTATATTATGTCGTTCTTTTCCCACTTATCTTGACGGCGCTGCTTTACTATGGTTCTCAAAATTGTCTGCAGGATCGATCTCATCCTTTGAAGATTTAGCAAGATCCTTTATTGACTACTTTGCCGCCTCAAGGATATACGTCCACGGATCAGATTACCTCGGGACAATAAAGCAAGGACAACACGAGAGTCTCAAAGATTACCTAACCCGATTTGCGGAAGCCACCATGGAGATCCCAGATTTGGACCCTAACGTCCACTTACACGCTCTCAAGACCGGACTCAGACCAGGAAAATTCAGAGAAACAATAGCAATCACCAAACCCAAAATGTTGGAGGAGTTCCGAGAAAGAGCTGCATGTCAAATGGAGATCGAAGAATTGCGAGAGGCACAAAAGTCGGACAAATAGCCAACCAGAAAGGAGGAAGAAAAGGCATTCAAACCGAGCAGAAGGGACCAAAAGAAACCCTTCAAGCTCACTCCGAAGTTTGATACTTATACCAGATTTAACACAAAAAGGGAAAATATAATCAAGGAAATCCTCCCTGCCAAAATAGTCAAACCCCCAGTCAGAGCTGGAAGCTATCAAGATCAACAGTTCGTGGATAGAAGCAAGCACTGCACTTTCCATCAGAAGTACGGGCATACGATGGACGAATGCGTGATAGCCAAAGACTTGTTAGAAAGGTTAGCTCGGCAAGGACTCCTGGATAAATATGTCGAAGGACAAAAAAACAGGGAAACCAAAAAGGAACCAGAAGACCAACCAACAGAGAAAGGTAAATGGACAACAGCGGACCCCCCAGGGGGATCATAAACTGCATATCAGGAGGATATGCAGAGGGAGGCGAAACAAGCTTGGCACGAAAAAGAAGTTACCGAGCAATGCTGGCAATCGAAGGAACAATACCTATAACAAAACACAACACAGCAGAACCCGAGATAACCTTTGGACAGGACGACCTAACCTCAGCAGGCCCAAACCTCGACGACCCAGTAGTGATCTCCATCCAAACAGGAGAATTATTGGTAAGAAAGGTCCTTTTGAACCCAGGTAGTAGTGCTGATGTATTATTCTATTCAACCTTCGTTAAAATGCAATTATCTGAAAAAGCCATGCAGCCCTCATCAGGAGAACTGGTCGGGTTCTCCGGAGAAAGGGTCCCAATAAAAGGGCACATATGGCTAAAAACAACAATGGGGGACCCCCCATTAGCAAAAACCATTGATATTCAATACCTCATAGTCGACTGCCCTAGTCCTTATAACATTATTCTCGGACGACCCACCCTGAATAAATTCAGAGCGGTGGTATCTACATTACACCTGTGTGTCAAGTTTCAGGTACAAAATAACAAGATAGCAACAGTACATTCAGATCATCAGCAAGCTCGACTATGCTACAACGCCAGCCTAAAGAAAACCAACATACAACCAAGATCCAATCAATGGACGAAGATGATCCACACCGCGACTGAGGTACTAACACTCTCTGAGTTAGATTCCAGGGAGGACTTCCAGGAGAGGCCCCAACCAATAGACGAACTCCAGAAGATTCCCCTGACGACAAAAGCCGAACAGTTTACCTATATCGGCTGAGCTCTAGAAGGAGAGGAGCGAGCAAAGCTAATAAAAGTACTCCAAAACAACGCCGACTTATTCGCATGGACACCAGCTGATATGCCAGGGATAGATCCGAACATAATCTGCCACAAGCTTGCCATAAACAAAACATGCAAGCCAATCGCCCAGAAGAAGAGGAACCTCGGAACAGAAAAAATGAAGGCAGCCCTTGAAGAGACAAAGAAACTTCTCAACGCTGGCTTTATAAAAGAGCTCTACTTCACCACATGGCTCTCAAATGTGGTAATGGTAAGAAAACAATCAGGTAAATGGCGCATGTGCGTCGACTTTACAAATCTAAATAAAGCTTGTCCAAAAGATGCATACCCTTTGGCTTGCATTGACAAATTAGTAGATAATGCTTCTGGATTTAAAAGTTTAAGCTTCATGGATGCATACTCTGTGTACAACCAGATCCTCATGCACCCGGAAGACCAAAACAAAACTGCCTTTATAACAGAACACGGAAATTTTTGCTACAAAGTTATGCCATTTGGTCTTAAGAATGCAGGAGCAACATACCAGAGACTCATGGACAAGGTCTTCCAACAACAAATAGGAAGGAACATGGAGATCTATGTCGATGATATGGTAGCAAAAACCTCAGAACAAGGATCACATTGTGATGACCTAGAAGAAGTCTTCCAACAGATCCGAGCATATAACATGAGACTGAACCCTGAAAAATGTGCATTCGGAGTTCAAGGAGGAAAATTCCTCAGATTCATGCTGACCTCACAAGGAATTGAAGCAAATCCAGAAAAGTGTCAAGCCATCCTCAAAATGAACAGTCCAAAAACAATAAAAGAAGCACAGCAACTAGCAGGGCGAATTGCTGCACTATCACAATTCCTACCCGCAGTAGCAAACCGATCATATCATTTCTTCCGAACAATCTCGAAGAATAAAAAGTTCAACTGGACAGAAGAATGCGAACGATCTTTCACAGAACTTAAGCAAATATTATCATCACCGCCAATTCTTCAAAAACCAGAGCTCGGTAAACCATTATATTTATACTTATCAATATCTAACCATGCCGTAAGCTCGGTGCTAGTTTCTGAAACAGGAAAAATACAAAACCCGGTGTACTTCGTCAGCAGAGTTCTACAACCAGCAGAAACCAGATATCCAAGAATAGAACAGCTCGCATTAGCCCTGGTAACAACAGTAAGAAGGTTGAGGCCATACTTCCAAAGCCACATCATAATAGTCAGAACAAATCAACCACTACAACAAATCCTAACCAGACCCGAGCTGGCTGGGCGTCTAACGAAATGGTCCGTCGAGCTCTCCGAATATGACGTCTAATACCAACCTCGAAAGACTCCAAGACTGCAGATACTACCCGACTTTATATCCAAGCTAACAACCGAAGACAAGCAAACAAAACATAACTGGAAACTCTATGTAGATGGTGCAGCAAACAAGGATGGAAGTGGAGCCGGAGTAACACTTAAAGAAAGTGAACAGGTCATAGCCGAGCAGTCATTGCAATTTTTCTTTACAGCAAGTAATAACCAGGCAAAATATGAAGCTCTTCTGGTCGGATTAAAGCTCACCCAAGATTTGCAGATAACACACCTCACTGTATATTGCGACTCCCTACTCGTCGTTCAGCAGATCAAAGGCGAGTTCCAGGTAAAAGATCCTTTGCAAGAGAAATACTGGCTCATAGCAAAGGACCTTATTGCAAAATTTCATAAAATAGAAATAATACATGTGAACAGAGAGCAAAATGCAAGAGCCGATGTTTTATCTAAATTAGCAACAACAAGGCCACAATCACACATGCCAACACTTTCACAATTAACACTTGACAAACCAAGCTTTGAATTTAATAGTATGTTGAGCATTACACAGGAAAAAGATTGGAGGACACCGTTCCTCGAGTACATTAAAACAGGGATCATCCCAACAGACGAACAGAACCAAAAACTCTTTCGAAGAAGAGCAAGCTATTATACAATCGTCAGGGACAACTTATACAGACGAGGATTTTCACAACCACTCCTAAGATGCATAAGCAAGGACGAAGCTGAAACAGTAATGGCAGAAACCCATGAAGGGATATGCGGCAACCACATAGGAGGCCGAGCATTATCCGCAAAGATATTACGCATGGGTTACTATTGGCCAACCATGAAGAGAGATTGCATTGCCAAAGTAAAAAAATGTGACAATTGCCAAAAACATGCCATGATATCCAAAACACCCGCAAAGGAACTACACACTCTAGAGGTAAGCTGGCCTTTCGATAGATGGGGATTGGATATCCTCGGCCCCTTCCCGAAAGTGCCAGGACAGGTAAAATTTCTTTTGGTATCAATAGATTATTTTTCAAAATGGATTGAAGCACAACCTCTAGCACGAATAACAGCTGAAAAGGTGAGATCTTTCCTATGGAAAAACATCATCTGCCGTTATGGTATACCTAGAGAAATAATCTCTGACAATGGAAGACAGTTTACAGATCAAAATCTCGCCTTATTTTTACAAAACTTCAATATAAAACATCACTTTAGCTCGGTCGAGCATCCACAAACAAATGGCCAGGTAGAATCGGCTAACCGAGTTGTTTTACAGGCCTTGAAAAAGAAATTGGACGATGCTAAGGGGGAGTGGGCTGACCTTGTTCCAGAGGTCCTATGGGGTTACAACACAACAACTCACTCAGCAACTGGAGAGACCCCGTTCAAACTAGTGTATGGCGCAGAAGCCCTCATACCCGTAGAAGTCGGAACGCCTACACTCCGAACCGAACTATATAATCGGACCAGAAACAGCGAAGAAAGAGCAACCGATCTAGACCTCCTTGAGGAAGAAAGAGAAATAGCAACCATAAAGCAGCAAGCCATGAAGCAGTTCCTACAAAAACGGCATAACAGAAGAGTGGTCCCCAGAATATTTGAAAGTGGGGAACTTGTACTCAGAAAAACAGAAGAGGCAAGAAAGCCCAAAGCCCACGGAAAGCTAACAGCAAACTGGGAGGGACCATTTCGAATCAACAAAGTACTCAGCAAAGGAGCATACCAATTGGAGACACTGTCAAGGGAACCAGTATCAGGAAACTGGAATATATCCTCCTTGAGGAAATATCTATCATAATGTATCCAAAGCAGATGAAGGTACTCTTTTTCCCATTTGAGGTTTTATCCCAAACAGAGTTTTACTCAAAGGGTTTTAACGAGGCCAGACGCCATGTCAAACCTTTTTAAAGCGACTATCCACAATACATATACAAACTTCTTACAATCGGTTTTTCGTACTTATCCTTTTTTATTTTCGCGTAGAAATCCATTTAGAAAAACAAAGCCCAAACAAACGGCTAACTCAGTTACGCAAAAGACTCTAAACAAATTCACATAGATATGCATATCAAAACAAAAAACAGAGCCGAGCTTTATACTCGGAAAGTCTTAACAAACCAGAGACCAGAGTCAGAATCTAACAATCTTTCAAAATGACATAACAAAACAAAATTCATAAAAAGGGTCCTCATTCTATTTTATCTCCTATACTAGAGCTGTCACTCTCTTTCTCAGCTTCATCATCTATCAACTCCCCATTTACAATGAGCTTCGTAGCATCCAACTTGTTGACATCAACATCAGGGAACAAAACACGAACCTGTGCGGCAGCCCGTTCGAAACCCTGGACAAAACCCTCATACACTTCACCCTCTAGCTCCTTTACACGAGCTGCAAGTCGACCATTCTCAGACTTCAAAGTACCAACCTCTTCCAAAACCAACGAGTGAAGTCTTTTTTTCTTCATCCAACTCAATCCCTTTTTGCTTCAAAGATGAAGACAGCTCAACAATTGTTTTCTCTTTCTCTTGAAGAGAAGCAGACAATTCAGCAATATTCAGAGACTCTTTTTCCTCAGTCTCAATAGCAAGCTCTTGAGCCCTTCCCACAGCAACTATCCGGGCACCCACAACCTATGGACATAAGGCAACAGTTATATAATAGGGAAAAGAAATAACCTCAAAAAACCAAAATAACTGTAAAATACCTGAAGAAAGCGACTAATGCCAGCTCGCCCAACCTCGTTAATCATTTTTGAGTCCTCAGGAAAACGACACAGCTCATCGGTGAGGGTAGCAAACGGAAAAAACCTCGACCACAACAATCTCATATTATCATCCTCACGGTAAGCATGAAGCCGTTTTTGAGATTCATAAGCAGCCTCGACGATTGGCAAAATAGGCGAATCCCCCTCTTTGCTCTCAGCAAGCTCGGCCTCCTTCTTGGCCCTCTTTCTTTTTTGCCGAGGATTCACCTCGGAGGGAACAGCAACACCATCCTTTTTAATGTTCGTCGACCCTTCCTTCTCTGCCTTCTTCCTCTGACTGAAAAAGGACTTCAATCCAGCAGTGGTTATGGTTGGCGCCTTCTCAGCTGAAAAAAAACAACAAACACGTCAGACAGAACTACATAACAGCACCAAAGAGCATTCATCAAAGTGAATTACCTAGGTAATCCAACACGCTTTCCTTATCAGTATCCCACTTTAACAATTCCGCAACAGACAACAGCCCTGCTGATTCTGACACCTCTAATAAAAACTCCAACATAATACTCTCATCAGACACCCTATCATCTACATCAAGAACCTGAACAGGATCGGGAGACCAAGAAACTGGGAACTTCTCCTCCAAAAACTCATTTAGGTAAAAAAGGAAACTCCTCCTCCACACTCCTAATTTTTACAAACATTGTCTTGAAATCCTTAAAAGATGACTTATAAAGGGAAAAGACAGCACGGCGAGGATGGCTACTAAGGTTTATCCACACACCACGTCTAACACCTTTAGTCTGAAACAAAGAAAAGAAGACTGCAAGGGAAGGAGGGCACTCCAGGAGGTCCATTAAATTCTCAAAAGCTCTAACAAAACCCCATGAGTTAGGGTGCAATTGGGACGGTGCACAGTTCAGCCAAAACAAAACACCACATTCAAAGTCAGTAAAAGGAAGACGAACCCCGAGCTCAGTAAACAAACATGAATAACAGTAAAAGTAAGACCACCCATCAACTCTCTCACATACACGATCATCCTTACTACAAGGCAAAAACTCTACTCTCACATTCTGCCCATCCCTAACCCACACATTAGACCCCAACGCCTTCACCGACTCGGTATCACAAAACTGAGATACACAACACCTCACCTGCTCGTTTACCCAGCTACAAGGATCGTCATCCGCCACAACAGTCTTACCCTTTTCCATTATAAGGAAATAGCAAAACAATAACAACAGAAAAGAAAAGGAACAAACCAGAAGATGTCAAAACCTACCTTTGCTACTCATCTTTTTCTCCAAAAAATGCTTAGAGTGAAGAAGCAAAAAAGTTAAACTAGGGGCTCCCCAAAACAGGCCAGGTAATAAAAACAAAAGGGAAACTGAAACAATTTTCTTTTTACATTCATTCATAACCGCCTCAATCTCAACCATCCATTTATTACATCAACATCCAACGGTTGCAAATTCCTTCGAAAAATGGGCCACGAGTTGCACATCAATCATTTCTAGCACGGGAAATGAAGCGCTAATTAAATGCCACAAATTCACATTCCCAACGAAAACCAAGGCAAGCTCGGGGGACAGCACTACCCTCAGAAGAAAAATTCTCGGCCGAGGTAAAACTCAAAAGCTCGCCTTTGTTTTCTTACAACAAAGCAAGCTTGGGGGCTATGATATGTAGCGTATACCTCGGCCTCCAAACCGAGCATATATCTCGGATAAGGACGCCACTTAATAACAAACCCACCAAATCAGGATGAACTCAGATAAGCTCGGAAAGTAACCAACACTTCAAAACGTTATCATCATAACCACGGAAGTTACGGAGAATCACGCAAAATGCGATAACCGAACATACTAACAACGCCTATATAAACACATGAATAACCTTAGAGAAAGTCAGGTCACAGAACTCACTCTGATTTACTCCTCTTATTTTCTTATAACTCACATTCTTATTTGAGCGTCGGAGTCCTTTTTGCAGGTGCTCCCGCCGCGGTGTTCCAACCTAGCCGACGTATACCTCTCCCACCTGAGCATAACACCAGGCAAAAGGAGCCACTATACCTCGGCCCTATACGCACGGAACAATTACAATATGTTTTTCCTAATTTAATTAAGATAAAATAGTAAATTATGTTTAGCAATTCTTAACTTGGACAATATTATACATTACATACACAAAAAACAAAAGAAAATATTCAACTAAAGTATCAAATCTAACCACAAAAGATTGAACGCCGATAAAATTCACCATAAAAAAAATTTAAAAGTAATTTATACTCACAAAAGATAACTCCCGTTAGTCGAATCTAACCAAACGTCCATTGTTGGATAACGGGGTTAGTGATCCATCCTAGTTGTCTTGTTAGTGTCCAAGATAGCACTCTGACATGACAATTCTATTAAATAAATAGATTAAACAATTTTAAAAAATTAAAAATAAAATAAATCCTAAATCCCCAAATGTGTTGCTGCTATATCATCTTGTTCAGCAACCAGATTGAAAAATCCTATTTAACAAATTAGACACCTAACCTGGAGGAGAAAAGATAATACAAGGTACGGCAAGGCAACGATTGAACCATGTTACTTCGATTGGGAGTAGTAGTGATTTTGTAGCTTCCAATTTCAGAAGGAAGGATGTGATGAAGTAATTGTGGACTCAATGTGGTGATGTTGGAATCTGACACTATGAACAATCCTGGGAGATGGTTCATCTGTTGTCCTTTATGAGCGGTATGCATTAGGTCTGAATTTTTTTAATGGGTTTTGAGTTTCTGTGAGTTACATTGAAGAAATTTATGTATTCGCACACAAATAACTGTCAATATTTTGTCTGGGTTGATGATATTGAAGGTGGTTGGTGTGTTTGGTCAGAACACTAATGGGGGCAAAAAAAGGACGAGGTTGAAGCTACTACTTAACTGAGAGAATTCAGATGAAGCGATAATAATGAGACAAAGAAGAAGATTGTGACGAAAATGGGGAAGCTTAAAGCGGAAATTCAATATATGAAACTGTGGCTTGTTATGCTTTTTCTGGGTTTGTTAAGTGTGTTTCATCATGAACTTCTTGTTAGTGTTTAGAGTGAAGTAAGGGCTCTGATAGAAGATGATAATGATTTAGGGTTGAATCTGTCTTCTCTTTGAATCGTGTAGTTGTTGATGTTTGTATGAAACGAGAATGAAAACTTTGACAATTATAGTCAGGGTTAATACTCAAATTCGTCCTCGAAAGATCGTCCCCGAACGATTTTTTTAATCAAATTAGTCCCTGAAAGATAAAAAATAAGTCAAATTAGTCCTCTTGTCAGTTGGGCGATGACGTGGCACGTTAAGTGCCACGTGGCATGATGACATGTCACGCCACGTGGCAGGTCAGTGCCACGTGGCAGGTCAGTGACACGTGGCATACCCAGGTCAACGCCACGTGTCACTTGACATATAAAAAAGATTTTTATAGTCAAAATAGCCCTTGAAAGTCCAGAAATAAGTCATTTTCATCTCTCAAATTTTAAAAATTAGTCAAACTAGTCCTTATATAATTTTTTTTTATTTTTTTTCATAATATTAAATTTGAAATATTTTTTGATACTACTAATTTTAATAGAAATGTAATTGACAAACAAAACATTAGTAATTGTATCTTTTCTTCTTAAAATTTTTTTCCAATAAAATTATCTCTCTCCTTTAATTCTTCTCAAAATCTCTCTTATTCTTTTCTATTATAAAACATTTTTCTTACATACATTTTGCTGGAATAAAACATCCTTCAACCCGTACCAGAGACATCTTGTACATGTATGTTAAGCTAAACAAAGTTATACCACTATTTTTTTTCGATTACATCTTTTTTTGTCCATTACGGTATTACTTACATATAGGATGTAATGATAGTAATACTTAGAGTCAAAATTCACAAATTTTGACTCTAAGTATTATTATCATTACATCCTATATGTAAGTAATACCATAATGGACAAAAAAAGATGTAATCGAAAAAAAATAGTGGTATAACTTTGTTTAGGTTAACAAATATAAATTTTGATTTCGAGCATATAACTTTGTTTAGGTTAATAAATACATACATTTCAATTTTGAGTATATATATATATATATATTCCAGCAAAATGTATGTAAGAAAAATGTTTTAGAATAGAAAAGAATAAGAGAGATTTTGAGAAGAATTAAAGGAGATAGATAATTTTATTGGAAAAATTTTTTAAGAAGAAAAGATAAAATTACTAATGTTTTGTTTGTCAATTACATTTCTATTAAAATTAGTAGTATCAAAAAATATTTCAAATTTAATATTATGAAGAAAAAATAAAAAATAAAATTATATAAGGACTAGTTTGACTAATTTTTAAAATTTGAGGGATGAAAATGACTTATTTCTGGACTTTCAAGGACTATTTTGACTATAAAAATCTTTTTTACATGTCAAGTGACACATGGCGTTGACTTGGGTATGCCACGTGTCACTGACATGCCACGTGGCACTGACCTGCCACATGGCGTGCCACGTGTCACTGACCTGCCACGTGACGTTGACCGTAGCGTTGACCTACCACGTGGCATGCCACGTCATCATGCCACGTGGCACTTAACGTGTCACGTCATCGCCCAACTGACAAGAGGACTGATTTGACTTATTTTTTATCTTTAAGGGACTAATTTGATTAAAAAAATTGTTCGGGGACAAAAATGAAGATCGCGTAATCTTTCGGGGACGAATTTGAGTATTAACCCATTATAGTCACGTTTGTTTTAAAATTTGACATATGTGACCATTTTTTATTTAAAATATGACACATGTAACCATTTTTAATTAAAAAAAATGACATATATAGACACAAAGGATGAATCAGTCAATCAGATATCAAAAGTAGCACTTGCAATAACATGTAGCCAACATCTAAGAAGACTATTTTAACAATACTAAATCCATTATTCACATTACCTAGTAACAGAACTAAGCTGTGTCATAATCCAAGAAAATTACATAATCGAAACCAACACTAAAATTAAAAGTAACAAGCATCAAAAGTCTTCTTCAAGGTCTAATGGCCATTGTTTAAGTAGCAAAAAAGGTAGGAGTGTTCAATTACATCTATACATCAAAAAAAAAAAAAAAAGCAGCAGCAAAATACAACACTTGAAATCACATGCATCAACAAGTTAGGGTAGAATTGCTACTGCCACTGGAGAATACGTTGCTTGAGTTAGGTGTTGGGTCTTTAAAACCAGGAACTGGCCCTCTTACTCCAGTTGATGTTCCTCCCATGCTGGGATTAGGCATGAACTGCATGAATTTTCTTGTTTGTGCCAACACTAGTACCTTGCATTGTCTCGGGGGCCATAGTAGGGAGAGATGGATCTGTAGATGGTGGAGGAGGCCTTAACTGGATATTGGTATATGTAGGAGGTGATATAACGATGTTATTTGATCTCGGTGGTTTGAAACGAGTTTCCAGAAATCCAGGAGGCCTTTTGGTGGTCTTTCTATTTGTGGGCTTTTTGGTTGTGTTTTTTATTGGAAGAGACCTAATTGGGAGTGGTCTGATTGCAGGAGATGGTACAAATTTAGTTTGATTTTCACATTGTAGCTGCAAGAAATACTGAAATAGACAACATATTCAATTTGAATAACAACTAGTTAGCACACCTAGAAATTATTAGATCCAATTATCACATTTTGGTTTAAATATGTTAGATGTATTAGCTTGTGGGGCAGCAACCTGAGACCTAGAAGTTTCAGCATCTGCACATTCAATCACTAAAAACAAAGAACAGTGACCATGGAAACAGAAGGACCAACAATATCAGCATTAGAAACAGACCAGAAAATAGCAATGACCAGAAACAAAATAGCAATGACGAGCAACAAATTGAGGTAGTTGAAAGGGAGAGGCCAAGTGTTACTATATAGAAATTATGCTAAAGGGTAATGATAGGAAAAAAATATTATTCGCAAAGAACAAAATTTTTAGATTCTATTTTTAAATTTATGAATCTCACGGGAGTACAAAAGACACTAATATGCAAACATCTCTCTACTAATTTTTTGCATATTGCATGTACCCCAAAGCAGCAAAGCAATCTAGAAAACTTTCTGATCGGTTGCTCGCGTCCTAAACAGGTCGAATCTGGTGGGTGTCGAAGGTGAGTGGGTTGCTGGAAGTTGGATCTGGATGGACTCCAGGAGTCAGGCTCCTCCGAGTTGACGAGGTGACGAAGTGGTGGGGCCACCTGCAAGGACTCCAACGCTCAAGTCAACGTCCGTACAAAAGACGGCTATTAAAGTTAGGGTAGATGACGTATTTTGGGGAGGGGTAGACCCCTCCTCTTTTATAGTCTGTACTTGGCTTGTACTCGGTGGAACCCTGGTGGTCAGACTCACTTTTCTAAAAGCTTCTCCGAGCTGTCTAGGTTTCACATTGAAAGGGGGGTAACGTGCGGGTCACCTCCTGGCTCGGGTCCAGCAACCCGTCGGGTCAGTCGTTCAAGCTTGGACCCAGATCGCTGGTGGGCTGGGCCGGAACAGAATGATATGTCATGTATGATGTATCTGATGCATTCTTTTAAATAGAATATCCAAGACAATTACCAGTCAATATGTATGCTGAGTATATCATCTCTTAGCTATAATTTCTATTAGGAATGAATATTGCTATTTCCATTTTGATAACATTTCTCTTTTTTTTTTTTATAAATTTATGCATATATACAATAAAAAGATTATGTATAGAAAAACATTATAGAAAATAGGAATAAAATTATCGTTTTCCTTTCTAATAACTAATTCCAAGTTAGTATCTAAATTAATTGATAATGGACTTACGGTCCTATTATATTCAGCAACTAGTGTGTTTCCGGCGCGAAGCGTGAGCTGTTTTTATAATTTTTTTATAAATTTATTTCATCGTTTAATTTTTTAGATAGTTTAATTTTTTAATCTATGAATAAAGAATTTTATATATGAATAATAAAAATTTTTATATGTTATATCGAAT
>NC_029791.2:29561593-29570399 GCF_000816755.2 Arachis ipaensis
AACAAATCAATTACTAATATATTTGTGTATAAATATGTGTATTTTAATTTAATTTTAATGTGTATTTATATTCCAACATATATTTTATTCTAATAACTAATTTTAATATACATATAGCATAATTAATTGATATTTAATCATATTACAAAAAGTAAGTATTTAAAAATTGGAGTCATTTTTAAAGCACATTTTAACTAATAAAAAGAGTTAAATAAATAAATAAATGAGTTGTTATATAAAAGTAAAATCAACTATTGAAATTGTTTCTTCTATATATTAATAGACTATACTCATCCAATATTTAGATGATCTCTTTTTATTTGTATAACTATTCCAACTTAATATTTAGTACATATTTAATTCATTTGTTTTTATTTCATTAGACACAATCTTTTTCATGATAAATAATTGAATGACAATATAGAGAATAGAAAATATTCAAATAACAAAATTTTTAAAAAAAATGCTACTTGAAGAAAATACTCTAATACCGTAACATCTAGTATTTGTATATAACCCGATTAGTTCACTCATTATTGTTTTAACAATTATGTATTATTTTTTAATAAATAGAGCTTTTCCTTGATATAAAATTCAATCAAAAGAACACTATTTAAAATTTAAAATTTTGTTTATTATTCGTGTTATTTCTTTAAGCAAAACTTTAATAATTTCGCTAAATTATTATTTGATCTCTTTGTTTTATTAATAAAAAAAATAAAATATATGCAATTAAAAACTAATACGTTTATCTATTAATTGTTTTAATTATTTTAAATTTTAAAAATACATTATTCATGCAAACGTTTCTCAAACAATCAAAATGTCAAAATTTTTAATTATTATAGCAAAAAAAATATTCTAAAATTTAAAACAGTATAAATCATCAAATTTACTTTCACATATAAAACACCCAATTGAATTTTCTTTAAAAAACACATTTGCCTATAAATTAGTAATAAAATACATGATTGACTTTCTCTAACAAAAACTGAAATACTTTAAATTACATATTGAAAATACCAGCAGAAAAATATATAATGATCAAAACTAAATTTTCATGGCCTTCACATTTAAAATGACACCAAAACAAAGAATCTATTCATTCAATAAAACCATGGCTTTCACATTCAACATGTTATGGCTTTTGGTCCGTAAATACATGGGTTCGTGGAAACAAAAAGTCAAAGAGTTATCCTTAACCTTCTATTACTTTTATCGAAAATGCTATTTATACACCAAAATCAGCCACTACAATCAATTACCAATATATTTGTGTATAAATACATATGTGATTTAATTTATTTTCAATGTGTATTTGTATTTCAACATGTATTTTATACTGATGGCTGACTTTGGTAGCTGATTTTAGTGTACACATAGCATAGTCCTACTTTTATAGGTCCAATAACATACAAAACCATAACCTGTCTTTGGTGTAACCTACAAATGCATATTATCAATCGAACCTAAGCATAACATACATATTAATATATTACTATCTAAATACCTACTTCTAAGTTACCATTTCGTAGTTCATGCTTTTAGGGTTAAATTTATTTTAATTGGAATGATTCAACTTCAAAATAGTAATACTACTACTTAGTACAATGAAGCAATAAAACTCAAAACACTTTAAAAGTAATAACAACAAAGAGTACAGAAAGTTTCCAAAAAACCAAAAGTAAAATAAATACACACTTCCATGAAGATAAGCAAAAAGTATTTATCTAAGACCCTTCATTAACAGTATGAGAAACATAGGAGATTACCTTACGTGCTAAGAGACTGCCTGCAAAAAAAGTTTGATGTCCAAAACCCTTACAAAATGAGTATATTTATGTCTAAAACCCCAAATTTAGTCAAATAGATATAATACCTTTCTAAGATGAAATATGATATGCATTTTAAGGTTAAAAATACCACAAATCTTTTTAATCTCATGTCAAGTTTATTTTTGAGGGACCAAATTCCTAATCTGAATCTTTAAGTAACTTAGTAATCCTCTTAAAATGAAAAGCACACAAAAAACAAAGAAATTTTGATGTTTAGTTTAGAACTTTTAGAATCAAAAAAGAAATATCGACAGAAGATATGCTTGAATGTTTACAACTATCAATGAGGAAAAATGAGAATAAATCAAAGGATACTTTTCAAAGGAACCATGGACAACTCAACGAGAAAAGATTACTTTATTCTCTTCCTTCGTACAACATCAATCCGACCGTCAATGAGTTTGATTAGCAAAAACCAGTGTGTCAAAAATCCTTCAACCCACAATCAACAGGAAATAAACAAACCATCGTACAAAATAAGAGCAAACATTATTGTCAAAAGTAACTTTTTTTCCTTGTCAAAAGTAATCACCATAAGAATTGATTGGTAAAATATGAAAAGAACCAAAAAAAGGACTTTTACTGTTAACAATTCTGGGAATAGAAATGAGATTGTCCTTTTCTAGAGATTTTAATTGAAGAATGAAATTGTTTCTAAATTTTTTAAAAGAAAGAGCAAATGTATGAGAAGGCACACTGCATATGTAAGAAAGAAACAAACCATAATACAAAATTAGAGCAAACAAAGGCATAAATCAAAGCAAAGAAGTCCAACAAATCACCACAGAAAATTTTCAAAATCAAATCCTTTTCCTCAAATCAAAATAAACGATACACGACCTTAACCTAATTCAAAAATAATGAAACACAAATTATCAACACATATATAAAATCAGAAATTTGAACAAATGGAAAATCATGTTTAAAATTTAAAAAATCAAGAAGAAACAAAGGCCAATGCAACAACTTCTGGAATAACAAAGAATACAGGGCGAAAATGGGGGGAACAAAACCAACTCAAATATAGATTAAAAATTTCATAGCTTACGTGACTGACCTGGTTGTGATGAATGGGAGGCAGAACCATGGGTGCCAGCCGCAATGCAGTCACAGCAACGGCAGGATCAGAGACAGCAATGAACAGGAGTCGCCACTTAAAGCTTCAGCTGCCACCACAGCAACAGCAGCCGGACCACCAGCAGGAGCAGCCTTCCGAGGACCACCACATCTGTGTCCACCACCTTCATCACGTAGAAGCACCCGGTGGAATGAGAGAAACAAAATGAAGGAATGAGAGCAAGAGAAATTCAAATGATAGATTCAAAAGCTCTTTTGGGAAATTTTAGGCTCAACTAATTTCAAATTTCAAATTTTGTTTGTCATAAAAGCAAGGAAAAAGCTGTTGACAGTGGCACAATTCGGCCACCCAGAAATTAAATCTAGACAACATAAGCATTAAAGTCAAAAGGATGAATAGAGTTTCATGTCAGTAGAAAGTGCCCCATTACTCTCCATACGAAACCAAAAAAAATGTTAGTATCCAACTCCAGCTAGACAAAACAACAATGCCAACATTCATTGAACATTTCAATTCATTTTGAATTCCAGTTATCATTCCATTGGAATTATAGAACTTCTGATTACCTACCTATCTTCACTTATATTTTATCGGTACTCAAACAAAATAAAATAAAATACCTCCTTGGTGAGCTGCCCAATTTCCTTCCCCTTCCTCTCCAACTCCGAACTAAGCCCCAAAACCTTGACATCCCACCTTAATACACTATCAACAAGAGAAGCCTTTAGACAAACTTCAAGTAACTATCTTCTACTTGTAATCACTATCATTGCTAAAGAAAAATATATCTAAATCCCCAATTGCAACATGGATGTCAACAACCCAAGCAATTTGAGATAATATTGTGAATCTTGGTTATAGTTTTAGCAAAACACATCACAGGCAAGTAAAATTATTTATAGTCTTATATTTGTGTATATATATCCACCAAAAAATTTGACAGTGACATTCACAGACGTTGATATGCAGTTCTTAGTTGCTGGATACAAAGCTAAAGATGGAGAATTTTTCTGCACTCCAAGATAATCAAGTTTTTTTCCACTGCACAAATATGCAATAAGGAAAAATATAAAATCTTAAACTAAGATATTCCAAATTTGCATGAAAATAATTATAATATAAAAAAATTGAACAACTTTCAATGGTGATACTGATAAACAGGGGGAAAAAAAGAACATAGAGAAGGGGTTACCTGAAATTGAAGATAGCACCAACAGTTGCTATTTCATTGCTTCTCAATATGAGTTCCCTTCAAAATGGTAAAAAGATTTCAACTTTAGAAATTTCAGAAAATAGGTAATTAAATTCATAACAAAGTGTACCTTCAGTTTAAGTTGCTGTTGTTGGATTTGGTGTAAAACTTGAGGTTGGTGTAGAAGGTGCTAGAAGAAGACGCTGCCGTTGAAGCCATTGTTGGTTGTTACTTGTTAGAAGAAAAGAGCTGAGAAAATTGAAAGGCTATGTTTACAGCAAAGTATTGTTCAGAAGTATTGTTCAGAGGAGAAACCCTCAAATCAGAACTGTAGCACATCAGTTAAGGGTACAACGAAAAAAAAAAGCAGCTTCCATTGTGCTCGAATCCGACGGTTTCTTCCAGAAGAAGAGTTCGGCATCCCAGTTATCAGTGCCACTAAAGTCGTCACGATCAGGACCAAGAGCGACACGCACGCCC
This sequence comes from Arachis ipaensis, assembly GCF_000816755.2. Taxonomy (NCBI): domain Eukaryota; kingdom Viridiplantae; phylum Streptophyta; class Magnoliopsida; order Fabales; family Fabaceae; genus Arachis; species Arachis ipaensis. Next base: position 29,566,179 of record NC_029791.2, read on the forward strand.
AGCACTGACTGGAATGTATGCAGAAAAACAGTGATCGAAATATCACGAGCGAGTGTGAGTGAGACGGACCAATTCTCTGTTTCAGGAATTGAATGGAGGAACAAACAAAATATGGGAAAACAAGATATTTAAAGGATTAATTTGAAATTCAAAATTTTTTTGGAAGAAGATTCCCACTCAACTAAAGCATCTTGTCTGAATATAGTAGAACCAAGGAGAGAATTGTTGAACACAATCCTTCTCGTTCATTAGATATAGAGATAGAGATATAGAGAATGCAATGCACAATGGTCAATGGAAGATAATTAATGCATCAACCTCCGTTTGTGTAACATGTATATGCCTAACATGCAGAACATAACTAAACCACCGTTTTAACACATAATTAAGCATCTAAGCATAATTACACCACACCGACACCGTGATGCATACCTATTTAAGTACATAAAAATATTAATTTCATAACGCAATGCATGGAAATTATCATGGCCACGAAATGATATCCATCCCTTGGGAAATTGTATTGGGCATTACCATCAATTCCACTTTTGTTGGTAGTTGCTTGAATCATATGGCATTGAACAAATCTACTTTCGTGGACGAGGCCGGATATAAGTGGCAATTCTGTTATCTTTTTAAAGTTCGTATCCGAGTTTGATTCCCAGATTTAACTGAGATTAGTGTACATTAAAATCAAAGGTACAAAATAGTGTTAATAGTGAATAGAGCTTTTCTATTATAAATTTTGGAAATTCATATAAATGGAAGATGCATATAAATGGAAATTCAAATTTTACAACATCCTAGAAATACCAATTCCCACAGCAATATTCTTTCACTTTGACCATGACCAATTAAGGTGATCTGGTCAACCATTACATGTAATTTGCATACATTTCTCATTTTTCATAATTTGTGTGTCTAGCCTGTCTTGGTTAAGATTGATAAGAAAAAATCATCTGCAGCAGTGCCCTCAAGTGGTGCTCAAATTCCACTTGAACAACATACTTTGGAATTCCAAAATCGTAAGGAAAGAACATAAATGTAATGAATTGAAGTACAACATCTTTTAAGTATAATTACAGTTTTAAAACAACACAATAAACACTCAAGAATGTATTGAATAACATCATTGTATTAAAGTATACAAATACAAGAAGAATAATGAGTACAATAATATGTTGAATCCTCAATCAACAAAACTCGAAATCCCTCTATGAATGCATTAAGCTGCCACAATGCATACTACAACACACCACCATCAGAATCCCTCTTCCGAATAATAAAAAGAATCAAATTACCCTAAAAATGACACCCGCTGATATCAATTTAGTCCTCTATAGATTTTCTTTGAATTGCAATAATTACATACCATTCCCAAGATATATTCATATTCACAGTGTAAAGAAATTTAAGAAATCAATTTAAGTAACAAATTAATACCAAATATACACTGCTGGAATAGATCAAAACCTACCAAATCAATGCTGAAAATCTTCAGAAAACTAAATTGGCATGGCGTCCGCAACTCAAAATCGAAGAACAAAATCCAGAATCCTCGTGAACTAGAATAGGCCAAACAACATTGAAAACCCTAACACAATTAGCCACACAATGTGTAACAAGAGTAATGCCTGACCGGGTAGCGCTGCAGATCCACCACTTCCGACTTCGCAGAACCCTAACTTGGCAACTTCGGCGCCGGCACAAGCCGCCTCGGCGCATCCGCACCAGTAGGTGACGCCGTCGGCGCCGCAGACAGGATCGGTACGGAAGCACTTAGCGGGGCAAGAGGACGGCGATGGAGTTCCGGCGCAAAGTCCGGCGGACTGCGACGGCAGCCTGATGACAGAGGAGGATTTCCCTTCGGACTCGGCGGATGTTGCGACGGAGAAGACGATGCATAGAGAGAAGAAGAGGATGTATAAAACGGATTTCGGCATGGGGTTAAATTGAATTACGAGCTACAACGGCTCACCGTGAAGGAACCGAGGACTCGTTGGGTTAAATTTCGAGATCCCGGAGAAGGTTCAAGATGGTGGTGGCTGGAAGAAGGGCGTGAGATTGAGATTGAGATGGAGATTAAGACTGAAATTAACCCTAATTGGCTAATTGGGGAAATTTGAGTTCTTGGAGAAGAAAAAGAGAGGAGACTTCGAGACGACAAATGACAACGAAGAGAAAGGTCCGTTCCTTTCCTATATTAATATTATAATTTTTCAATTAAAAAAAAGTTACCAATAGAACTATATAAACTATGTTAAGAATAATTTTTTTTAGGAAAAAAATCTAAACAGTTCTGACAATTACTCCAAGAATTATTAAAATACTCAAGAAAAAAATTAATTTCAGCCCTTGAATTTGATTTCCGTCAAACTAATTAGTCCATTTGACAATATTTTTTCTTTAGATTAACGAAATATATCTATACTATACATTAAATTATTGATTTATTTGATAAACTGCTGACACAATATTGTATCTAAAATAGATATAATAAATAAGGATATTTATCTCAACTATTCACATATATATAACATCAAAGATTTAAATTTCAATATTTTAGAATAACTAATAATAAATATGTAAGACTAATGATAACAATTAGCATTGTTATTTTTATTAATATGTATATCTTCTATTCAATTTCTATAAGTAAAAAAAATTAAAATTACTAATATTTTTCAATTTTTATCTAATAAATTTAGCTAATATATATAAAAAATGTAACAAATAAAAAATAAAAAAAAAATTTAAACGATCTTGACAATTATCTTAAATATATCACGTACACACATTTCTTTAATTTAAGAGAAATATTATTAATAAAAGAACTAATCAATCTTACAAAATTAAAAATAAAAAATAAAAAAAAGATATTTTTTTTGGCTAAAACTTCCGTTGTTCTTTAAAAAAATTATTCAGAGTCAGGATGGATATTCACAATTTTTTTTATTACTCCATGTGATTTATAATACTTCTACTGAATTTTTGTTAGTCTTCTTTTGTTTTAACGGTATACTATTTGAAAATTTATGATGAATATTATAAAATATTTTATTTAATGTATTTCACTATTATCAGAAGAAAGTAAAATAAAAGTGTTTAATAAAATAATTGCTCAACGCATAATGTAAAATGGAACTACATTAAAATTAACATTAAATTACACCGTTGATCTCTACACTTTTAGTAAAATATAAATTAGTCTCTACAATTTAAAAATTTATAATTAGGTCTCTAAAAAGAATTAAAATTTATAATTTAGTCCCCACTATTTAAAAAGTGTTTAATTTAACGGAATATTCTTAGAATATTTTCTATTTTAAACATGTAAGATGCACATGTTTGACAATATTACAATTTTAGTAAAAGTATGGGTCCAACCGTGTAATTTAACCATTTGAAAATGACTAAAAACTTCTTAGGCTATCTGAACCCACATCGCCCCTCCCCAACTTTCTCACTCTCATTTTCTCACTTTTCAAAATGACACTCCAACCCCAGCGCTCTCTATCTCTCACCTCAGTTCACCGTCACCGCGCCGGATCCACTGCATTTGTGCTCACGAGTCGAGTCTCTCCTCCTTCTTTCATCTCGCCTCTCTCATCTGGCGACTTTTTCTTCTCTTCCAATCCCAATATTGAACACCAATAAATAGAATAGAATAATTTCAATCTCAAACATGCTCAAAGTGAATAATTTAATGTCTAAAAAAAATAACAACAAATTAACATAAAAATACAACTCAATTTAGCAGTGGATCCGGTGCAGTGACAAAGGCAAGAGACACGGCGATGGTGAGCTGTGGTAAGAGACAGAGGGCGCTGAGATTAGGGTGTCATTTTGGAAAATGAGAAAGTGAGAGTGAGAGAAATAAGGAGGGGCGAGATGGGTTCAGATAGCATAAGGAGTTTTTGGTCATTTTCAAATGGTTAAATTACACGGTTGGTCCCAATACTTTCACTAAAATTGTAAATTGGTCCTTATTGTTAAATATGTGCAGCTCACATGTTTAAAATAGAAAATACGCTGATAATATTCTGTTAAATCAAATACTTTTTGAACCGTGGGAATAAATTGCAAATTTTAATTCTCTTTAGAAATCTAATTATAAACTTTTAAAGTGTAGGGACCAATTTGCAATGTCACTAAAAATATAGGACCAACTATGTAATTTAACCTAAAATTAAACACTAAAATTAATAAATATATTTATGT
>NC_029791.2:29570692-29570950 GCF_000816755.2 Arachis ipaensis
TTAAAGACCGATTTTAATATATATATAGCATAGTTATATATTAAGAGGAGTGTTAGGAGGCCAACAGATTTTGTGATTTGTAGCCATCAATTAGTCATCAATAATATTTTTAATAGTGTGAAACTTCATTTAATGATGGAGAATAATTCATTTTTCTTTTGCTGACTAAGTGCGGGCCAAATTTTAATAAAAGTACTGACCTTCTTGATTTTCTCATATATTAATATATAAACAACTGAAAAATACAAAATACCATAA
>NC_029791.2:29571141-29581548 GCF_000816755.2 Arachis ipaensis
AATTTATAATTTTTATTATATAAATTCTTCTATCTTAATTTAAATGTGATGAAATTTCTATTTTTATTTTATCAATTTATTCACATTAAAAAGCTTAATTTGAAAATAAAAATTCTCAAAATTTCGGGCAATTCACGTAAATAAATTGTTTCACCTTTAAAATTACGCAAATGCATTGTTTCCAAAACGAAGACGCAAATGCATTGTTTCATCTATTTATGAAAACTGCTACTGACAGTAGCAGTTTACAAAAACACAGAATCCGCTGCTGCTAATCGCGGATTACATTGAGTTGTGGCAGTATGGAAACCTCTCTTGCCTGTCGCAGTTTCTGCATGATTATGGTTAGTCATAAACCGCTACTGTCAGTAGCGGTTTATATGTGTTGGGGCTCGTGAGTAAATCGCTAGAGGCTGTAGTACAATCCAATGGCTCATCCAACCAGAATCGGTGGCTGTTTAGCCTAGCCAAATGGTACAATTCAGCCCTCTCTAAATATGGGATAATCCTTTTTATGCATGGGCATATTTGTTGCCGTCTCACACTGTATATACACCTAGTTGGCTGCACAGAACATGAAAGATAGATAAAAAAACAATTAAATTCTACTATCCACAACAAATTCCCCAATCTGATGATAACAAATATCTTAAAAACATTATACAATAGTAAATATAACATAACACTATAGAATAAATAACAGCCACAATATAAAAATATAAAAATAGAATAATAGCGAATACAACCCTTCATATCATAAAAATATAATAACCCAACATAAAATAAATAACAAGCACAACTATAAAACTTTGTGAATTTAAAACAAACAATGTTCCAGAAAATAATTGTAAAAAATAAAAAACGAACGGATCATAAAAAAAAGACTCATCTGAGCCTAAACAATAAGAATTCCATAAAATAAACCAACAACACATACAATAATATTCATTGAAGGGAACTAAATTCATTTACTTAATCATATTTGGAAATTAACGAAAAAAAAAAATGGTACTCAAACCGACTAAACTAACATCCTAACATGACAAGCCTAATTTCAAACTATAAGGATTAATCTATAAATTCTAGTTCCTCTACCTTACATACCATTTTTCTAATTAACAAATGCTAATGCTAACAAAAAAAAAATTTAACTTACCTCGTCACCAACGACACCGGCAATATGTGCAACACCGTTCAGTCGGTACAAGCTCCTTTTATCTCCCATGATATCCTACCGGAGGTCGGCACTCAGATACCTCGGACCCGCTCTCAAGTTGCTCTGACCTCTCTCTAAAATTTTCTCTCTCTAACCAACCTCAAAAACACTCCAAATGAGTAATCCGCAGTTACCTTCAACGGTTTATATAGGCAGCCACTATCTACGTAAACCGCTATAGCCTCTAGCGATTTACTCACAAGCTCCAATGCACATAAACCGTTGCTGGGCAATAGCGATTTATGACCAACCATTATAATGCATTTCATACTCAACGTAAACCGCTACTATTTCTAGCGGTTTACACACGTGTTCCAATGCACATAAACCGCTACTGGTAGTAGCGGTTTATGACCAACCATAATCATACAAAAACCGCGGCAGGCAATAGCGGTTTTCATGCTGCCACAACTCAACATAATCCGCGGTTGGCAGCAGCAGATTCTGTGTTTGTGTAAACTGCTACTGCCAGTAGCAATTTTTATAGATAGGTGAAACAATGCATTTGCGTCTTCGTTTTGGAAACAATGCATTTGCGTAATTTTGAAGGTGAAACAATTTATTTACATGAATTGTCCCAAAATTTCATAGGGTTAAAGTTTAAACACAACCTAAAAATAGTTTATAAATTTTAATTTTATGGCTAGAGTCACTTAAAGTCCGAAAGTAATTCAATTTATTGGAAATGATTTTGATAAGTCATTGTACTTTATTGAAAGTTTAGTCTACCAACACAAGTTGGTATAAATGGAGGAAGATTTGTGTCTCTTAATCATTTCTTCCGAATTCGATATTCATTGGAAGATAAGAATTAGATTTATTTATTTGGGAGGGTCGCCCACTTTATATCTTTACAATATTAGAAGAATTAGTCATTGAACTTTCAACCTAATAGATATCCTAGTGAAAAAAAAATCTTTCATCCCTTTACACCGATGAAATTTAATGTAAAATATGTGAAGGACTGATATTAAGAGAAAGAGAGTTGATGTGAACACGAATATATGTTGGTGTAGGATGGACCTTTAACTGGTTGGACCTTTCACTGGTTGAGTCTTTGTAGAGTTTCGAGTTACAAGGGAGCTGAGCGGTTATGGATTTGGACCTTTTGTATAATTTTTTGTGATCATGATTTAGAGCACATTTTTTTCTTTAAAGAAATTATAATTTATATATTTTTTTAAAAAAATTATTTAAAAAATATTTTAATATAATATAATAAATAAATAAATAAATAAATAATTTTATATATTGTATGTTCCGTTCTGATTCAGCCGAAGTATATAGCTCCCGATGAGACTGCTTGGCCTTGGGTGAGCTATAAGTCATCCGAAAGACAGCCTTCAAGATTAATCTCGGCGCTGCGAAACACAGCGGCGGGAGCACCTGCAAAAAGCACTCCGACCCTCAAGTTAGAAGAGTGTTTAAGAATTTAAATGTGAGTAAATGAATGAGGGTGTATTTGTGACCTAACTTCCTCTGAGATATTTGGTTTCGTTTTATAGATGAGCGTAGTGTTATCTTCTGTTTGTTTGTTCCGATATTATCGGTTTAGATAGTAAGTTCCATTGTTGTTGGTAACGGCTGGGAGATGATATTTGACTTGTGCGTGATTGCGATCAGGTTGTGGTTTTTGTTCAGCTTGCTTGTTCTCGGATTTTGTGGTCGGTTAGGATAGTGGGATTTGTTACCGAGCTTCTTGGGGTACACGTCATTGCCCCCAAGCTTGTCTGGCTCTGTGCCTCAAGTGGCAGGCAAGCTTTATGTGTTTGTCCTTCTGTAAGAATTAGCCAGTTTCTTCATTTTGTAGTTAGTTTTTTTTGGGCCCCCTTTGGTGTTGAAGAAGAGATATTGGTTGCAAGGAAGTCAAGGAGTTTTCTGTGTTGTAGAATGTGCTGGCATTAATGCGTCCCTTCATTTCTTTCGGTTTTCGATGTCTTTAACGGTTATCTTTTAGTGTGCCCACTAAGTTTAGTTGGCTTTGTAATAATATCCCATTTTTGACTTGGAATTGACATTTTGCTTCTTCGCATTCTGCCTGTTTAAGCTGCATTATAACTTCTAAAGGTTAGTTCCCTTTCTAATTTTACTATTGTTTTTCTTTTGAAATGGCGAAAGAGAAAGATAAGAAAACGGCTGTTGAAGGGAAGAAAGATAACCCATATCATTGGGTTCATGATGACGTCAAGACTCGGTCTTCGTCGTACATTGATGTTGAGTCCATGCGTGAACTCGAGGGCTTGCGGGTGGTAAGGGAAGGTGTGGGTGTCGAGCTACTTTACTGTTCTAATGACGATAGGGTTTTCGAGAGAAGGGGTGACTGGAAGTACTTTTATATGTATACGCCTTGCTTTTTTGAACTTGGTGTGAAGCTTCTTTTCTCGCTGTTTGAGTGTGATGTGTTGACTCAACTGAATTGTGCGCCTTCTCAGTTACACCCAAATTCTTGGGCGTTTTTTCGTGCTTTTCAATGTTTAATGGAGTTTCTGTCTTTTCCTTGTTCTCTTTCTGTATTCTTCTCATTATTCCAGTCAAAAGGGGTGCGGAGGGGGTTGTGGGTATGTTTGAGCAGTTTCACTGGACGTTCCATTTTCCTTCTTTATAAATCCTCTTTTAGGAATTTTAAGTCCTTATTTGTGAAAGTGCGGTCAGTCGAGGCTAAGTATCCATTTTATCTGGACGACGAGATGATAGAGAGATTTCCTCTCTATTGGTGTTCGGAGCCGTGTCAGATTCTTGAGGCTGTTGAACGGAGTGAAGAGGAAGAGAGGGTGTTATATTTTTTAGTAGAGTGTTTTGCTGATGGGGAGTGTTTGTCTATCCCCGATGTTCTTCAATATCACGATTCAGGTGATAGTGAGGGTTTGAAGGCCTACATAGGTAATGTCTGGCTTTTTGTTTTTGTTTCTTCATATGTTAGGTTTAATCTGACTTTTGTTGCCCTGTGCAGGTGGACGAGTTCCTCTCCTCGACCCGTCACATTTTCAGTCCTTCCTTAAGAAGAAGAAGGAAAAGGCTACTGATGCCTCTGAAGTTGTGAAGGAAGGTGGTGGGGACGCCACTCAGTCTGTTGCTCAGCCAGTGTCTTCTTTCAAGAGGAAGAGGGATGATGCTGAGAAATCTGTGGAAGTGATTTATGAAGGTGATAGAGAAGCTGTTGGAGCTGGTAAATCTGCGTTTGATAGACAAAAGAGGTTGCATGGATTTATTCCCGGTACCAGCTCTCATTCGTTGTGGAGCGATCAATTCCCCTTTGCCGAGCTTTCCGACAGGGTGTCTCAATATCCTGGTGATATGCTCATGACTCGCCGGATTGGGGTAGAGAGTTTAGGGAAGTTCATTCAGGTTAATACTCTGCTCTCAGCTTCTTTTGTTTGTTCTGTTTGTCTTCATTTTGACCGAGTTTATGTGGTTGGTGTTTCGTAGATTGTTGCTTTGCGACTAATGTGTGCTGGTCGGACGACTGAACTTATTGGTGCCGAGCACCAGGTGGCTGTGGATAGGATTGTTGAATTGGAGAGGACTTATAAGGAGAGAATTGCTGAACTGGAGAAGTCTGCGAAAGAGAAGGACGACGTTGTTATAAATGCTACAGCCAAAATGAAAGAATCCGAGGAGGAAGTTGGTCGTTTGCGGGAACAGATCCGGCTGTTGCAAGCCGAGGTCAAAGACACCAATGTTGCCAAAGGTCAGCTTACTTCTAGGGTTCATGAACTGGAAGAAAATGGGATGGAGATGTTTTCTTATTACTTTGAGCGTGCTGTTAGCCAAATCGCTGTGTTGGCCCCGGAGTTCGATTGTGATCGTCTCGACATGACCAAGATAGTGGTCGGTGGGAAATTGGTGGTGGATGGTACTGTGGAGGATCATGGTGAAAATATCCCTCCTACTTGATTTCTGATATGTAGATTGTTTGTTTTGGGCATGTGTTCCCTTTTGTTGTATTTTGGTGACTTTGTGTTTTAGCTAATCGGTTAACTTTTGACTGCTAATTATTACTGGTTTTTCGATTGGGTGTTTTGAACTTAAGCATGTTTTGCTCTAATAGACTGATGTTGGGACGATTTGGTGATGTTTTCTGTTTTGACTATATATAATGCGTAGTTGTATGTTTTTTGCATTTGAAAATAAAATAAGATGAAGATAGAAAATAGGACTCAGATTGATATACGTGTCAGTCTGATTTCATAATTTGATAATTTGGGCGTCCGGCCTCGTTAAAACCCTCTTTAGGTAAAACCCTTTCTTTTGGGAGAAAACCTTTAAGGGGGAAAAAGAGTACCTTCATCCGCAAAATGTATAATTCATGATCTATACAACTTTAGCAAAGAAATATTCCAATTTCCTGAAACTGGGTTACCTTGTAGTGTTTGGAGCTGGTAAGCCCCCATTCCGAGCACTTTGGATATTCGGAATGGTCCCTCCCAGTTTGCGGCGAGCTTTCCATGCGAAGGAGGTCATATGGCCTCTTCTGTTCGTCTGAAGACTAAATCGCCTCGTTGAATATCCTCGGCACAACTCTCTTATTGTGTTTTCTTTCTGCCAATTGTTTCTTAGATCTCTGTTTAATGGCAGTGATTTCTCTGTCCTCCTCAGCTAGATCAAGCTCGGCGTTTCTCGTGTTTGAATTGTGTTGTTTGTCGTATAGCTCGATTCGTAAGGTGGGAACACCGACCTCTACAGGGATTAATGCTTCCGACCCATAGACTAGTTTGAAGGGCGTTTCGCCCGTGGTGGATTGTACTGTTGTGTTGTAGCTCCATAATATTTCTGCGATGAGCTCCGCCCATTCTCCTTTAGCTTTATTAAGCTTTTTCTTTATTACTTGCAATATTACTCGGTTAGCAGCTTCGGCCTGCCCATTTGTCTGTGGATGTTCGACCGAGCTAAAACGATGTTGTATGCTAAAGTTATTTAGAAATGATGCGAGTTTGTTATCTGTAAACTGTCTACCATTGTCCGATATTATTTCCTTCGGTATTCCAAATCGGCATATGATGTTTTTCCATATGAAAGATCGTACCTTTTCAGCGGTTATTCTTGCTAGTGGTTGTGCTTCTATCCATTTTGAAAAATAGTCTATTGATACTAAAAGAAATTTTACCTGGCCTGGTGCTACTGGAAACGGGCCGAGGATATTGAGGCCCCATCTGTGGAAAGGCCAGCTTACCTCCATGCTGTGTAATACTTCGACTGGCGTCATAGCAACGGGGGTGTGCTTTTGACAGTTGTCACATGCCTTGACTTTTGTTATGCAATCCCTCTTCATGGTTGGCCAATAGTATTCTGTTTGGGAGATCTTGGCGGCCAGAGCTCGTCCTCCAATGTGATTTCCACATACGCCCTCGTGGACTTCATCCATTACTTCTTTTGCTTCATCGTTGTCTAGGCATTTTAGCAATGGCTGTGAGAGACCTCGTTTGTATAGCTCCCCGGCTATGTTGGTGTAGAGACTTGCTTTTCGTCAGAATTGTTGTGGGTTAAGTTCGTCTTTGGGTATGATACCTGCATTAATGTACTCTAGAAAAGGTATTCTCCAGTCATGGAGGTGGTTAATGTTTGTTATAGATAATAATTCAATGCTAGGTCTATTAAGTGTAAGTTGTGATAACGTTGATGTTTGTGTTTCCGTCCTAGTGGTAGCAAGTTTAGATAATATGTCGGCTCTAATGTTCTTTTCTTTGTGTACGTGTAATATGATGAATGAACTAAATTTTGAAATCAGATCCTTTGCTATAAGCTAGTACTGCTCTAGCAAGGGATCTTTTACCTGAAATTCTCCTTGGATTTGTTGGACCACCAGGAGGAAATCACAGTGTACTGTTAGGCTATGCACTTGGAGGTTGAGGGCGAGCTTGAGTCCTGCTATGAGCACCTCATATTCGGCCTGGTTGTTGCTTGCCGAGAAGTGGAAGTGGAGGGATTGCTCGACTATCACCGTATCTCCCTTTTTCAGGACCACCCCGGCCCCGCTTCCTTCTCGGCTTGATACCCTGTCAATGTGTAACTCACAGGTCTTGTTGTGATGGTGCTCGTCAGGTGTGAACTCAGAGACGAAGTCTACGAGGATTTGTGCTTTCAGGGCCGGCCTTGGTTGGAACTGGATATCGAACTCGGAGAGCTCGACAGACCATTTGGTCAGTCGTCCAGCCAGCTCTGGCTTTGTCAGTATCTGCCTTAGTGGTTGGTTTGTTCTTATGATTATTGTGTGGCTCTGGAAATAGTGCTTGAGTCTTCTTGTTGTTATCACCAGTGCTAAGGCCAGCTGTTCTATTCTCGGATATCTTTGTTCTGTTGATTGTATGACTCTACTGACGAAGTATACTGGCTGTTGTATTTTCCTTGTCTCAATGACAAGAGCCGAGCTTATAGAGTAATTGGAAGCGAATAAATATAAGTATAAAGGTTTACCGACATCTGGTCTTTGTAACACCGGTAGTGATGATAAGATGGTTTTGAGCTCAGTGAATGCTGTCTCGCACTCTTTTGTCCACTCGAATTTCTTATCTTTGATATTGTCTGGAAGAAGTGGTATGATTGGCTTGATACTGCTGGCAAGAATCGTGACAGAGCAGCTACTCTCCCTGCTAATTGTTGTACCTCTTTCATTGTTCTAGGGCTTGCCATGTTAAGTATTGCTTCACATTTTTCAGGATTAACTTCGATTCCTCGTGAGGTCAGCATGAATCCGAGGAACTTGCCTCCTTGTACCCCAAAGGTGCATTTCTCCAGGTTTAGTCTCATGTTATATGCTCGGATCTGCTCGAATATTTCTTTGAGGTCATTGCAGTGGGATCTTCCTGGGGTGGTCTTGGCGACCATATCGTCGATGTAGATTTCCATATTCTGACCTATTTGATTGCGGAAGACATTGTCCATTAGCCGCTGGTATGTTGCACCTGCATTCTTTAGACCAAATGGCATTACTTTGTAACAAAAATTTCCATGTTCAGTTATAAAGGCTGTTTTGCTCTGGTCTTCTGGGTGCATGAGGATTTGGTTGTAACCAGAGTATGCATCCATGAAGCTTAAGCTTTTGAAACTTGAAGCGTTGTCTACAAGCTTGTCAATGCTTGGCAAAGGGTAGGCATCTTTAGGGCATGCCTTGTTCAGATCTGTAAAGTCGACGCACATGCGCTATTTACCTGAATTTTTTCTTACCATTACCACATTTGATAGCCATGTGGTGAAGCGGATCTCTTTGATGAAGTTGGCACTGAGAAGTTTTCTGGTTTCGTCTAAGGCTGCCTTTGATTTTTCTGCTCCGAGGTTCCTCTTCTTTTGAGCTATAGGTCAGTTTTTCTGTCGGTAGCGAGCTTGTGGCAAATGATATCCGGGTCTATACCTGGCATGTCTGCCAGAGTTCAGGCAAACATATCGGCGTTGGCCTGTAATACCTTTATGAGTTCTGATCTTTCTTGTCCTTGTAGTGCTTGGCCGATATATGTGACTTGTCCTGGTTTTGACGTCAGTGGAACTTCCTGGAGTTCATTTGCAAGTTGGGGTCTTTCTTGAGTGTCCCCTCTGGGGTCAAGTTCTGCCAGGGACAATACCTCATTTGTGCTGTGAATTGCTTTGACTTATTGTTGAAATTCTTGTTTCGTAACCGACCTCTTTAGACTTGCATTGTAGCATTGCCGAGCTTGTTGGCGGTCTGAATGGAGAGTAGCTATCCCACCGTCATGTGCCTGAAATTTAACACATAGAAAAAAAGTGGATACTACCGCCCTGAACATGTTCAGAGCAGGTCTTCCGAGAATAATATTGTAAGGACTTGGGCAATCAACTATTAGGTATTGTATATCAATGGTTCGTGATAATGAGTCTTCTCCCATCATCATTTTTAGCCATATGTAACCCTTGATCGGGACCCTTTCTCCAGAGAATCCTATTAATTCTCCGGAGGAGGGTTGCATGAGTTTTTAAGATAGTTTCATTTTAAGAAAAGTAGAGTAAAAGAGGACATCTACACTGCTACTTGGGTCCAAAAGGACTTTTCTTACCAATAAATTGCCTGTTTGGATAGAGATTACCACTGGATCGTCTAGGTTTGATGCTGCCGAGCATATGTCTGTCTGACTGAAGGTGATTTTGAGACCGGGCTCATCTTTGTTGCTTTGTGGAGCTGCTCCTTCGATTGCCAACATTGCGCGGTGGCTTCGTTTTCGCGCCGAGATTGTTTCACCTCCCTCGGCGAATCCTTCGGATATGCAATTTATAATGCCTTTTGGTGGAGTGTTGTGTGACCATTTATTGTCTTCCTTGTTTCCCGGGGTTTGATGGCGTTCTTCACGGTCCCTGCTGTTCTCTTTGTGTTTTCTTCCTTCGATGTATTTGTCTAGGAGGCCTTACCGAGCCAATCTTTCTAACAGATCTTTAGCTATCACGTATTCGCCAGTTGTATGTCCATACTTCTGATGGAAGGCACAGTATTTGCTTTTGTCAACAAATCGCTGGTCTTGGTAACTTCCTGCTCTTGCTGGAAGTTTTATGATTTTAGCGTTGAGTATTTCTTTAATTATCTTCTCCCTCTTTGTGTTGAATCTGGTGTAATTGTCAAATTTTGGGGTGAGCTTGAAGGGCATTCTGGAGTCTTTGTTATTCGCCGACCTTGTGGTTCTGTCTTCATCTCTCCTAGGTTGCTTTCTTTCTGTTCTTTTGGCTTCACGGGGTTCCTCAATCTCCATCTGTCCTGCCGCTCTTTCTCGAAATTCTTCTAACATCTTCGGCTTAGTAACCGCGATTGTTTCTCTGAATTTTCCGGGTCGGAGACCGGCCTTCAGGGCATGTAGGTGGACAGCAGGGTCCAGATCTGGTATCTCCATGGTTGCTTCTACAAATCTAGTCATGTAGTCTTTTAGGATTTCTTGAGGACCTTGGCGAATGGTGCCGAGGTAATCTGATCCGTGCACGTATATCCGTGCTGCCACGAAGTAGTCATGACTATTATGAACAATGTGAACCATAGATTAAAATAGAAAAAATAAATTATAATTAATAATCAAAACTTCCCGTCCATCGTTGTCGGACATCGACGCCGCAGTAATTTTTCGTTGACCGTTCTACTGCCGTTGCATAGTTCTGGCTGACCAAGACTGCACTTGATCTCTCTGTTGGCGTATCGGATTCCTCGGTAGATCCTTCTTTTCTTCTCCATCGCCGTGGCCACGTCCAGTTATCGCGCAACCGGT
>NC_029791.2:29581580-29592311 GCF_000816755.2 Arachis ipaensis
GTTAAAAAAAAATTGAGAGAATATATAAAGTATAATTTTTAATTTTTTATTTTTTTATATTTATTTTTGATCCTATTTATAAAATTAATAATAGAAATCACACTTTATTCTTTCAATTGTTAAAAAAAATTGAGAGGATCAATTTTCACTAATTGTTCTATCCCTTAGAGAAAACTAGTTAAATGTCCGCGTTATGCAGAGAAAGCATAAGCACGTGTTAAGATATCATTTCCCAGATAAATTTAAAGGAAAATGGATTTCTCAAATTTTTTTTACTAATTAAGAGAGTAAAGTATAATTTTTTACTATTAATTTTATAAGCGAGATCAAAAATAAATATAAAAGAAAAAATAATAAAAAGTTAAAGATTACTCTTTACACTCTCAATTTTTTTTAACAAATTGAGAGAATCTATTCACAGGTTAAAGACTATGAATTTATTTGGGTGAGTTTCTAAGAAAATATCTTTTTTTGAGTTATCTTTTTTTTAAAAGATTTTATGAAAATTAATGGAAATTTTTTTTTTATCTATCAATTATATTTAAGTATAACGATATAAAAATACTTTTTTGTTTATTTATTATATGAAAAATATATTTTTTTTAAAGAAAAAAGATCTTTTAAAAAAAAATATAAATTACAGCTTCTCAAAAAAAATATTTTTTTGTTTTTTTAGTGATTTTATTTTTACTACTAGAAATTTGCTAAACACGCTAAAAATATAAAAAAAATTATTAAAAAAGATTTTTTCAACTGAAAATTCAAACATTTGTCAATTCAAGCAAACAAAATAAATCAAAGGAAGCATCGAAACAAAAAAGTGAAGAAATTTAAAAAACCTAATCAAAGGAAGCATCGAAACATTTGTCAACAGACTTGACGCTCTGAAATATCTAATCATCACTATCGCTTGCTACCATGGCCACCACACCATACTTAACCAAGTAGCAGCTTTAACCAATCTCCTCCGTCAACATCAACCACAACAACCTCAATCAGTATTGGCTAATAATCCATCCTTCGAATAAACTATTTGTGCCCCGATTCTCGAGCACCCTCAACCATGAAATATTAGTCCTCCATCATCACCAATAACAACACCGATGAATTGTTATAGGCCTTACAAGCATTGTAACAACATCGATCAACAATAATGCAACTTTATATACAATTGTAACTAGCATCCAATTTTAACTTGTTTTAATTAAATCCCTACATGATTATACCTAGAAATATTTTGTTTCGTTTAACCTTCTTTTGTTATTAGAAGAACCTAACTAAAAACTTTTTCACACTATAAAGGCCTCATTACAAATTACAAATTACAAAATTAAAAAATGGGATTTAGTGATTTGCTATACTTACAAATTTAATAATATTTTTGAGATCTCAAGATTAGTAAAAAAAAAATTGACCATGCTCAAGAAAAATGAATTTGTGTGGAAGTGGTCAATTCTCTCTTTCTCAAACACAAATTCCTCTATTATAGGCAAATAACTCTTCTGGCAATCCGAAATATGCTCCTACATTTTTTACCCGAATAATGCTTCTATGATGCCTTATATAACTCCATTATTTTGCAATGTTTCTCCTTGCCCTCAGCAAATTCTCATAATATTTATTCTCATCGTCTTCGTCCAAAACATAAGCACAACCTCCTATTTTTCAAAAATGGGAGGTTGTGCTAGCAGACCCAAGACCCTTGAAGAGGAGCTCCCAGTTGAGGTTCTTACACCAAAAAATATTGAAGCTGAGGTTGAGGCTGAAACTGAGGTCAAGGTTGAGACTGAGACTGAGGATACTTCTCTTGAAAAGGAGCCCCCAGTTGATCCTCCTACACCAAATATTGAGACTCAGGTTGAGGTTGAGGTTGAGGGTACTAGCTCCGAGGTTATTATTTTATTTCCTTTGCATCTTTCTATCTCATAAAGCCATCAGTGTTATTTATTATAGGTCTATTCTCACCTTACTCTATCTTTATTTTTATAAGCACCAAAAATCTCCTTCATTATACATAAAGGATAATGTTTTGATTCAAACTTTTTCTCTCTAGAATATGCCATTGATATATTCATAAAATTAATGCAATAGACCATTGTTGAATCTAATATAATATACAAGTTATCATATTTTTTAGATTTTTTTCTTCCAAAGAAGCCAAGCACTCCTATAGAAATTTGCCTTTGCTATTGTTAATATTTTTGGTTGATGGGGGATTGTATAGGAGAAAAAGGAAGAAGGCGAAGCTGAGGGTGAGAAGAAAGAAGAAGCAACAGAAGAGAAGAAAGTAGAAGAAGTAACTTCCGAGCCTGTTGATGATGCTTTTGTGGAAGTTGACAAGTCATTTGAGAAAACAACTGAAGAGCCACCCCGTGTAAGCGGAGCTTGGGAATTCAATTTCATGGGGTTGGCCTTGAAAATATAACATTTTGGATTGGTCAATTATTTATGTAAATATAATTGAGGAATTCTGAGTCCATTTAATGTCTGAAGATTGAATTTTGATTGTCTATGTGTAGTTTGAAAATTATGTTCCTGACCTGTGATTGAGACTGAAATTTGAATTTCTGATTGTTTAATTTGTTTGGTAAGGAACTTTAACATTACTCCTCTAAAATGGGGGGACATGGATTGTTCCTGACAAGCATTCATTTGTGATCGAGCGGTTTGGATCTATTTCCTTGTTTCTTTCGTAGTGGCTTCGGCCTCAGATTTTGAACAATTATATTTTTGTATAAGATGTGTTATGGAAATAAAAAATTTTATGCGATATAACAATTTTATTTTTTATTATATGATGAATTTAAATTTTAATGGTTTTACTTATTAATATTTTTATTACTAAACAGTTTTTCTATCGTAGGTTAGGATTTAGAATTTTTAAAATTAATATATATATATAATAAGAGTATTTTAGTTATTTTTTATAATAGAAATATTGTAGTCATTTTTTATAAAAAAATATTAATTTATACCGGTTCAAAATTAAATTTATTAATTTTTTGGCTAAATTGATTTGTCCAATCTAATTTTAATAAAAATAAGACAGTTTAATTAATTATATGTGTTAAATTTTAATTTTTAAAAAACATCTTTTAAAAAAAATGTTTAACATTTTTATAAAAATATAAAATTAAATCTATATTAAAATTAAGAACAATAAAATTATAATAAAATCTATGTTAAAATTACAAAAGAAAGATGATATGAATTCGATTTTCATCAATTTCATTATCCATGTATAATAAGGTTGAATTTCACAGTTAATCTCTATACTTTAAAAATTTGTAATTAGATCCCTATAAAAATAAAATAAAATTTGTAATTGGGTCCCTATCATTTAAATACCGTTTGATTTAATAGAATATTCGTAAATATATTCACTATGTTGATCATGTGAGTTGCACGTGTAATACGTGGAGAGCAAACGACTCTCTATTTCTCTCTTCCAATTTTTATAATGACCAAAAATCCCACTCGCATGCTTCATTGTCTTCGTGCTTCATCTCCCTCAAAATCTTTCTCCACACATGTCTTTCTTCTATCATTGGAATTGATCGTTGAGCATGTGGAGTTGGTGATTGATTGACATTGTCGGAAGCTGAATAGTGAAACTTGCAAGAGTAACACTAAAACAGGTAAGAGTTCGTAATCGTTATCCCTATACAGCTGTGATGTGAATGTTATGGTTTTACTCTATTTTTGATTTTTATTTTTTTAATGTAGGTTAAACTATCTACTGTATTTAATATTTTTTTGATAAGTCTGTGATTTTTTTTGGACAGTGATGAGAGATTCACTATTTGCTGTTGATCTCCACCATGGTGGTCAGTTGGTTAGTAGAAGAGGAGAAAAAAAATATCTTGGTGAAATGGTAGTAGAGGGTTGCAGTTTGACTTAGATGAGTAGCCCTTGCAAGAAATTGTTACTAAGCTGAAAGAACTTTGATACATGGGCAATACCAGAGTTTGGTGAAATGAACTTAGAGTTGCATTGAAGGACGGTCTTAGGAAGTTAGAACATATGATATCTCACTATTACTTGGATATAGACATGAAAAAATATATAACTATAAAGGTTTTAATTGTTCTTATTTTAGATACAAGGGCTAATCCAATAAGCTTTCTAAATCTAGAATAGACTGAGCAAGCAATATTTTGCATTTCACAATATCTCAAAATCTTTCTCCACACATGTCTTTCTTCTATCATTGGAATTGATCGTTGAGCATGTGGAGTTGGTGATTGATTGACATTGTCGGAAGCTGAATAGTGAAACTTGCAAGAGTAACACTAAAACAGGTAAGAGTTCGTAATCGTTATCCCTATACAGCTGTGATGTGAATGTTATGGTTTTACTCTATTTTTTATTTTTATTTTTTTAATGTAGGTTAAACTATCTACTGTATTTAATATTTTTTTGATAAGTCTGTGATTTTTTTTGGACAATGATGAAAGATTCACTATTTGCTGTTGATCTCCACCATGGTGGTCAGTTGGTTAGTAGAAAAGGAGAAAAAAAATATCTTGGTGAAATGGTAGTAGAGGATTGCAGTTTGACTTAGATGAGTAGCCCTTGCAAAAAATTGTTACTAAGCTGAAAGAACTTTGATACATGGGCAATACCAGAGTTTGGTGAAATGAACTTAGAGTTGCATTGAAGGACGGTCTTAGGAAGTTGGGCATAACCTCTCCTAAAACTTGAATATTTCCACCGCCTATGGTTCCATCAAAAATAGCCAATTCACTACTTATTTCTCAGCCAATACACAATATAGTAATTTCAAGGCATAAGTTACTAGGATTGTGAATTTGGGAACGAAACAAAGACCCTAAATGAAATTGAACATATGATATCTCACTATTACTTGGATATAGACATGAAAAAATATATAACTATAAAGGTTTTAATTGTTCTTATTTTAGATACAAGGGCTAATCCAATAAGCTTTCTAAATCTAGAATAGACTGAGCAAACAGTATTTTGCATTTCACAATATAGCCTACTAACAATCAGATAATATGAATTCCAACGGACAGTTTCATTTTTCATTTGCATACATCCTCCAAAAGTTGTAAGCCACATTTCATAATCATCCACAAATATGCAGGATTACTTATTACCTCTTAATCAAACATGTATAATCAAAATATTTTCAAAATGCTCACTAATTCACTATTCACATATCAACATTCAGAAGAACATACAAGAATGGCGATTAATTTGCCTTTAGGGCTCCACATGGCCTGAGAGTTTTCCCTTTCCTTTTGCAAAGAATACAAATCTCTCTTGTACTCCCCCAATCTCAATTTATGCTGCACCAATAGAAAATTCAATACACTATCAAGCTTATATTCCATTTTTTAACCCCCTTCCCCCATAAACTCCCATATACCGCATATTGCAGTAATTTACCCCTCAAGAAACCCAGTCCAACATTTTTCCCCCAAAAAATAGACAAACCCGATCATAACATTATAGAAACTCTGCTCTATGACACCATGAACACAATTTCAAACGTGCAAAATAATATAATGTAAATCCCAGTAACCACATTCCACAATCACCTCCATCAAAACCCAATTATACATAATAAGTTAAAATCACAATTCTTACCTAGTCTCGAGTCACTTTCACAGCCACAACAACATACCAAATAACCATTTCAACAACCAATAGTCAATAATTCAATCATCTACCACACATAGTTATACTCAATTCAATCACAACTCCAAATACAATCTCAACCACAATCTAACATGCATATAATCAATCAATTACTCCCAGGTATTAATCCTATTTGCAGATATTCAATAAACCTTGTAGGTATTCTTAAATTAAAACCATTTAAATTAAACTCTCTACCTCAATTAGCTGAATTCATATAGATCAAATGTGAAAACTCCCTTCTCTTTTAATTTCATGGCAACAGCAAGCATGCAATCAAAACAGCAGCAGTGTCAATTTCTTATGGCAGTGACGATGGTTGCAGCAAGACAAGGATTTAAATTGGATAAGAATCAAAAGCAAACATAACTCTGGAAAATTCAAAACAAATCCAAGACTAGAATTGAATTAAAACAAGAACATGGCAATTAAAATTGACAAAACAGAACGTGCAAATGGTTCACAACCAAGGAAAAGAACAGACCAGAATCAATGTAACAGAATCAGAACCAGCAGCAGCAACCCTGGCAGCCCTCTCTTCACAGAACAATTCCTCTCTCTAATGGGCAACAACAGCAATAAGAGTTTCCAGTAGCGATGACAACCAAGCTAGGGGATGATGGCAGCAGCAGCAGTGGTTCTGGGAAGCAAAGACACGACGTTGGTTCACCTCCACAGCGACGACGACAGTAGCATCACCGTCCGCTGCCTCCCCTCTTCGAGTTTTGTTCCTTGCGTTAGTGACAGTGGCTTCCTCTGGTGGCAGCAACGGTGATGAGACATGGTGCCGGTGACAGAATCGATGACTTCCTCCATAGTTCGCGATTCCAACCGTGGTGCAGCTTCCCTCGACGGCACTAGGGCACGACGGCGACACGGGCAGGGGGTGACGCCGCAGACGACGCGAGCTCGCAGCAGCTCCCCCGACAGCCAGCTCGCGACAGCGCTCTTCCTCTCCTTAGCCTTTGCTCCCTCGCACGCTCTCCGTCTCAACATTTCTCTTTCTCTTCTTTGTCAGTGCCGGCGGCGACGCGTGGGTTAGCGGCGGCTCCAAGACAGATCGGTGGTTCAGTGGCGACGGTTTGGGCTGGACGGCGCAGAGCGCGGCTCCCTTTTCCCTTCCCAATCTCTCTTCTCTGATTCCCACTGTGTGTATGTTTCTGTTTTTTCTTTCTCTTTCTTTCTTTTCTTTCCTGTTGGGTAAGGGTTTTGTGAAGGGGAAGGCTGGCGGCTACTTTTTAGTAAAATAAATTTTTGAATATAAAATTTTAAATAAATATAATAAATCATAAACAACTCATTATGTTAATTTTTAAAAATTCGAAGTCTTACATTTAATATGTTAAAACAAAATTTTTTATTAACTACAAAAAATCTTTGAATTTTGTGATAAATAAATAAATTGTTACAAAAATATCGTATTTTGTGATAAATTAATTTTTTGTTACAAAATATTTAGAACTTTTGAAACAAATAGATATTTTGTTACAAAATGTTTTGAATTTTTACAACAATATAATCTTTTGTTACAAAATATTATAACATTTTACAACAAAACAACAATTCGATACGAAAGGCAACATAATTTGTAACAAAAGAAATCACGTTATTACAAAATATTGAAATATTTTGTAACAAATTTTTTTGTTGTTATTTTGTAATAATAACTAATTATTGTTACAAAAAACTATAATTTGTAACAATTTTAAATTTGATACAATTTTTCTCACAAATGTTCTATTTTCTTGTAGTATAAACACCTGCCATGTCTATGTGGTTAATGGATGCTGACAAGAAAATAGAATTGAAATAACCTTAAATAATGAGGACTATGTACCTTCTGATGGTGAGTACAGTGGTGATGGTTTAGTTGAAGTGAAAGTAGTCAATCAATCAGAGTCTTTAAATGAAGATAACAGGTTTGATGACAATGCTGATAATGGTGATCATAAGGATCACTTTAGCTTTGATGTTGAAGATGAAAATTAACAAGGTTAGCATCCAAATGCTTTTGGAGGTAACAATGACTCATTAGTTGAAAACGATAATAATATTGACATGGGAATTGGGAGTTGGTGTGGGAACTAACACAGGAGGGGCGAGTGAAGAGGGTGCATATATTGATATTGGAGACATTTCTTTAGGTTATGAGACAGAGTTATTGGACAGCTATGATGGAGATTTTGATGAGCCAATAAGGAGGAAGAAGTATCCTAGACATAATGAAGCTGACATGAGTGTTGATTATGAATTTCGATTGGAACTGAGTTTAAGTCTATTGCTGAGTTTAAGGAGGTTATTAAGGAGCATGCATTGCTGAATGGGAGAAACATTAGATATGTCAAGAATGATCAGGTTAGATGCAGAGTCAGATACAAGGATTTAGGTGGAGAGTGTCCATGGATGACATTTGCAAGCAAAGTAAAAAAATTTGGATGTGTTAGGCTGAAGACATGGAAGAGCAAACACATTTGTGGGAGGAATTACAGTGCATCCAGCAATTGGATTGCCAAAAAAATAACGAATAACCTAAGTAGAGGAAAAGATATGAAGCTAGGTACTGTAATTCAAACAATTCAAGATAAAATACATGGCAAATATATCTGTGTGGAAGGTTCATAGGGCAAGGATAAAGACAAGAGAAATTGTGCATGAAAAGGCAGTACAGCAATATGAAAAAGTCAGAGACTATTGTACAGGGGCACTGAGAGAAAATCATGGGTCTGCACTAAGGCTGAAATTGGATAGACCTTCTCCAACAATTCAGTCGAGGTTTGTGCTTGTAGGCCTATTATAGGACTAGATGGTTGTCATCTGAAGGGTGATCATGGATAACAACTGTTGATTACTGTAGACAGAGATCCTAATGATAATTAATTTTTTCTAGCAGTTGCCGTAGTAGAGGTAGAGACTAAAGATTTATGGGCTTGGTTCTTGCAGTTGTTACTTGATGATATTGATGACTTCACATCTAAGAAATGAGTCTTTATGTTTGACCAACAAAAAGCAAAATAACAACTAACTTTAAATAATGTGACCACATATTTACATTTTCAATGAATTTTATTCTTTCATAATTTGTTAAAATATTACCTGAAAAATTAATTACTTAACAGGAGTTGCTTCAAGTATTTCATGAAATTCTTTCGAGAGTTGAGCATAGATTTTATCTTCGGCACCTATATGCCAACTGTAAGAAGACTTTTGGAGGAGGTACAGTTTTGAGGGATTTGATTCACTCTACGGCTAAAGCAACTTATGTGGAAGAATAAAGATGAATCGTCTTAAAAAAGAGAATAAGGAGTGTTATGATAAGTTGGTAGTCCTGAATCTAAAGGTATGGACTAAATCTCACTTCACTAATTATGCAAAGAGTGATATGCTCATGAACAACATATTTGAGACTTTTAATGAACGAATTTTGGAGGCTCACGACAAGCTAATTCTGACCATGTTTGAGTGGATTAGATGTTACTGGATGGAGATATTTGCTGAGAGGAAGAAAAATGTAGCTAAGTTCATGGAAAAAATATTGCCCAAGTCTAGCAAGAGGTGAGATATCATATGTAGAAGGTCCATGGAATGGCAAGTTAGGTGGGCTAAATTTGAAGTATGAGATTTCACATAAAAATAGGATGATTCAAGAAATATTTGTTGTAGATTTACTAGCTGGTTCATGTAGTTGTAGATTCTGGGGACTGGTTGGTATACCTTGTCAACATGTTTGTTGTACAATCTTCATGAAAGGAGACAATCCTGAGGACTATTGTAGCAACTATTACACACTAGCATCATATTTGGCATGCTATGGAACAACACTTAATCCAATTAATGGTGAAAATATGTGGCCAAAAATCAACCTTGACATAATTAGATCTCTAATTTTTAGAGTCAAGCCTGGAAGACCTAAGAGAGTCAAGATTAGAGAACATGATGAGGATAGATCACAAACAAAATTGAGAAAGAATGGAATATCAGTTACCTTCAGCAACTATAGCCATATGGACACAATAGGAGGCATTGTCCTAATCCAAACATAACATGTCTCTGACTTTAAATCTTGGCTTGTTTGTTGTAGTTTTAAACTATATTTCTTTGCAGTTTGACTATGTGCTCATATTTTCAAAAAACAATCCTGGATTTGGAAGTTCACCTCAACTAAGTACTGTTCCTGAGGGTAGTGCTCCTGCTTCTCAAGGCAGTATTTCTGCTTCTCAAGGGGACGTGGCAGAGGATTAAGATTTGAAAAGGGTAGATCTGCTCCACCTGCAGCTGCTGTTTCACAACAAGCTCTACCACTGCCTGCACCAGCTCCACCATTACCTCAAGAAGATCCACCAGCTCTACTTCAATCAGCTCTACTACCACTTGCACCAGTTCCAACAAGTTTCACAGCTCTACTACTGCCTCCACCAGTTCCAACAGCTCAACCAGCTCCACCACTACCTGCACCAGCTCCAACAAATTTTATAGCTCTACCACTGCCTCTGCCACCTCAACCAGTTTCATCATTGTCCAGGACAAAAATTTTTGGTGTGAAAACAAATGAAAGACTTAAAATAGGTGTGAGGAAGGCAAAAGTTAAACCAAGTAAAACTGTTGACTTTACAAAAGATTAGTTTTCTTAAATATTTAGAGTTTAGTAGTATTAGTTTTTGGTTGTGAATTTTACTAAATCTTATGTCCATGTGAGATTGGACTCTTTTTGTGGAACTCTATTATAAAAAAAAAAATATTTAGTAGTATGATAGTTTATTTTTTTGTTTATAAAAAATTACTAAAATAGACAATAATGAAAGATTTAACATTGACAAAAAGAATACTAACCTATTAAAACGAAAAAAAAAAACTTTAAAGATATTAAAAATTTAACAAAATAGTGTAATTGTGAACTCGTCTTGTTTCTTATAGCAGAAAATGTGATATGCTAAGACTTATAGTGATGATCATGAAATGGCATCAGTTAGCAATGATGACTCATTTTTTTAAAAGGAAAGGTATAGGTAAATAACTCCTAACTATAGGAGTGGAGCTTAGTTTTAGCCACGAGGGTCATGGTCTTCT
>NC_029791.2:29592463-29593750 GCF_000816755.2 Arachis ipaensis
CCGTCCTGATATATATATAATATATATAATTTTAATATATAATATGTATAATATATGTTAAATAATTAGTAAATAATTAATAATATTATATCATATTTAAATTTTTATTTTAATTTATGTTTTGTATGTGATGATAGTTATATAAATTTTAAAATTTAATTTTATTTGTTGAATTTTAATAATTATAGAGGTGGATAAGAACAGAACGGATATCCGCAGAAACGAATTAGGGTTCAACATTTATTTGATACAATTTTTTGTTTTCAATTAAATTCCTACATAATTATACCTAAAATAATATTTTATTTCGGTTAAACTTTTTTGTTATTACAAGAACTTAATTAAAAACTTTTTCAAACTATAAAAATCCATTTCGTACGCAACTTACAAATTTTTTTTTTTTTGGTGACTTAAAAGAAAATAAACAAAAACTAAGAAAGAAAAAAAAACAAGAAACTGCTTAAGAAAGGCAGTCCCGCTGAATACTACTCTCAAACTCCTTCCAAGGCAATGGAAGCTCCACTTGGGGAGAAATAGTCCTCATTGCAGTCTTTGCCATGATGTCTGCTACTGTATTTGCATCTCTCAAGATCAACCGAAGATCAGCACGCCATTTTCAAGACATGATATCTCGGATTTTTAACACCAAAGGATTAATAAACCCAGAGCAATCTTGAGGATCTAAAAATATATAAGGATCTACTTATACTAAAAAAAAGAAAAGAAAGGAGACTACTTTGATACTGGCAATAAAAATATGTTTTTTTTTTAAAATATTTATATATACCATGATATTATTAGCAAGGTTCGAAAAACCGGACCGGTCATCAAACCGCTCTAGCTACTGGTTCACAGATTCATTGGTCTAACCGGTGGTTCAACCGAAAAAACTGTTTTAAAATAAAATAATAAATAAATTATAAATAAACATCCTAAAATATAATTATAGAATAATATAAATATTAAAATAGTTTTCAAATTTAAAAAACTACATTAAATGTCATCAATCAAATTCATATAATCTTATTAATATACAAACTCAAGTTAAATAGTATAAAGAAATTTCAAATATTAAATGTCAACATAAAGATTTATCAATTATCAAAACCTCAAGATGTTCTTGTGAGTTTCTTTTCTTTTGGGATAATTATTTAAACATATTATGTAATTATGATTGTAATTTCAACTATTGTGCTAAAGAAACCTTCAAGTAACAAGGATATGTTGATGGTGGTGGTGTCTTCTGAGGCATCAATGTCTCCTCATCCAGCCCCTCCAATTTCTTCA
>NC_029791.2:29594439-29608041 GCF_000816755.2 Arachis ipaensis
CAGCATAACAAATCCATTTTAATCAACAATTTCAACAACACAAAATCAATGATTTAATTAATTTCAGATTCAAAAATCACAAATCAGAATATCAGACATTCAAAACACTAAACCTTCACCTAGCAATTACAAATAAAGCCAGCAAAACCAGCACAACCAGCAACTACACATCAAAGCCATTAGCAAATTTGAACAAAAAAATTAGGAGCCATCAGCAAAACCAGCAATTAGAAAACAAAGCCAGCAATTACAAAACACTAAACCTTCACCCAGCAATTACAAACAAAGCTAGCAAAACCAACATAACCAGCAACTACAAATCAAAGCAAAACCAGCAACTACAACACAATGAAAAACAGATATGAAATTAAAAAGAGCCCCACAACACAATGAACAATAACAAGTTAGGAGCCATCAGCAATTAAAAACAGGAGCCAAGACCCAAGAAGAGTAAGTTTTCAGCATTAACAAAACAGCAAAACAGAATAAGTTTTCAGCATTAAAAACAGATATGAAATTAACAAGACCATATCTAAATTCTGCCTACAGCATTCAACAATATTGCAAAACATTACAAGTTTCCAGAGTAACAGTAGAATTACAAAACAGCAAAACACTAAAACAACAATATTAGCCTATTAGGTGTTCTGGATACAAATCACATAACAGAGACAGTTTCCAGCATTAGCAACCAATCCAAACATACATACAAGGAAGACCATAGATACAAGGAATTGAAGAACAAAGAACGAATTTCCACAGCAATTAGAACCATACATACAAGGAAGACCGAAGAACAAAGAACGAAGAACGAAGACTAAAGTCCGAAGAACGAAGACTGAAGACTGAAGAAGAAGAAGAACCAAACTTCAAGCCAAGACCCAAGAAGAATTGAAGCAATATGGATAAAAAATTGAAGAAGAAGCTCAGAGAAGATGAAGACGAGGAGCACTCACCTGGGTTCGAGAAGCCAGCGAAGACGAAGAGACCTGCTGACTTACTGGGTTCCTGAAGACTTGGGGACGGCGGCGGCGCTGACGACCTCTGAACGGCGGCGGCGATGGAGGGCTATGGTTCGGCGTTCCTAGGGCTAGGGTTCGGCGACGAAGAAGGAAGAAGATGAGCACTGAAATCAGAAAATGCACAGAGCAAGTTCACAGAAATTGAATAGTTCACAGAAAATTAAACAGAAATTTAAGTTCAGTTCACATTGAACAGTTCACAGAGTATCAATTTCATGCATGTTTCTACTGGGGTCGATGGAAGAACATGAGCAGAGGCGAAGGACAAACAAGATGAGCAGAGGACGAGTCACTCACCTGGGGTCGATGGAGGGCTACCGGTGTTGACTGTTGAGGACCGCGCGATGAGAGGCTACTGCGTGCTGGTGTTGAGACTTGAGAAGATGACGACGATGGAGATGGAGGGCTACTGGGCAGGAACCAGGCGACGATGGAGATTGGAGGGTTGCTGGGGCTGAGGATGGCGACACCAGGGGACGAAGGATGGCGTGAACAGGAGGAAGTTCACAAATTGAACAACAATTGATCAGATTTCAAATTATTTATTTCTTATACAACTGAACAGAGGAAGTTCACAAATTGAATACAATGGAATAACAACAGTTTTCAGATTATTTATTTCTTATACTAACCAACAATTGAACAGAGAAAGTTCACAGAGGAAATTCACAGAGGAAGTTCACAGAAATTGAACAGAAATCAAAGTTCACAAGGAAGTTCACAGAAATTGAACAAAAATCTAAGTTCACAGAGGAAGTTCACAGAGTATCAACTTCATGTTTCTTATACTAAAGAAGATGAGCAGAGGCGAAGAACAAAGAAGATGAGCAGAGGACGAGTCCCTCACCTGGGGTCGATGGAGGGCTACCGGTGTTGACTGTTGAGGACCGCCGATGAGAGGCTACTGCGTGTTGGTGTTGAGACTTGAGAAGATGAAGACGATGGAGATTGAGGGCTACTGGGCAGGAACCAGGCGACGATGGAGATTGGAGGGTTGCTGGAGCTGAGGATGGCGACACCACGGGGGCGAAGGATGGCGACAGGGGGCTATGGTTCAGGCAGCGTGGCTAGGGTTCTCCTTCTCCATTGGAGATGATTTAGATGATGATTGATGAATGAATGGGGTCGGGGCTCGGGGGAAGAAAGGGGGGTGGGGTGCTCCACGGGCGGGTCGGGTCGGGTTCATTTTTTTATTTTTCAAAACATAAAACGGCGTCGTTTAGTGTAACCGGCCGGTCACCGGTTCGGTCCAACCGGCCGATTTTTGACTGGTTCGCCGGTTTCTGAACGGTTCTTCTTTTCGCGGTTTTCAGATGAGGACCGGACCGTTTGTAGCGCTGGTTCGCGGTTAAACCGGTTGAACCGGCCGGTCCGGTCCGGTTTTCAGAACCTTGATTATTAGATGTCTTTATTAAATCGGTTAATAATTTATTTTTTAATAAATTAGAACAAAATCAGTTTATTATAATAACAATAATAAACCAATTGTCCGCACTATAATTATTAGACCCTATTTGATCCGACCAATTTACACAATCTAAAATGAATTATATTTAAATTTTTTGATAAAAAAATAAATATATCCCTGATTTTTCAACCGAATCTAATAACAATTAGATTTATTGTTATTATTATAAAAAATTAATTTTATTCTAATTTATTAAAAAATAAAAAAATAACTAGTTCACTAATACATTCAATAATAATGCCACACTCATATAAAAAAGAAATTGTGTGAAAGTGGTCAATTCTCTCTCTCAACGGTACCAATAACAATAATGAATTAATGATCACCCCAAACACAAATCGGTACATAACATATATAGAAATACCTTCTATTTTAGGCTAATAATTCTTCTAGCAATCCGAAATATGCTCCTACATTTTTTACCCTAATAATGCTTCTATAATACTCTATATAAGTCCATTATTCTGCAATATTTCTCTTCACCCTCAGCAAATTTTTGCAATAATATTTCTTCTCCTCTTCTTCCTTCAAAACATAAACACAACCTCCTATTTTCATTTTCAGCAATCTGCAATAATGGGAGGCTGTGCAAGTACACCCAAGACCCTTGAAGAGGAGCTCCCAGTTGAGGCTCCTGAACCAAAGAAAATCGAAGCTGAGGTTGAACCTGAGGCTGAGGTTACTGCTAGCTCCGAGGTTATTCATTTATTTTCTTTGCATGTTTCTATCTCATAAAGGCATGATTGTTATTTATTATATAAAAAGGGGAGTTGTTTTGATTCAATACTTTTTTTTTTCTAAAATATACATTTAATATATTCATAAAATAATATTTTGATATTCTTAAAACTTAGACACACAACTTTTAGCAAGAGATCGATCAGAATAAATTACTTACTATCTTTAACTAATACTATTCCATGTTTGTCATTATTATATACTAAAATCTCTTTAGTATATATAAGGTTGCTTAGAGGGAATATTTGATTTGATTTCTCTAATTGTATGGTTTATTAAAAAATAAAAATATAATATATATGAGTATTAATTAGGAGTTCCATTTGTCATGTATGGTTCTAGTTATAAGAACTCAAATGTATATTTAATTTTTGGAAACTAGAACAAAAATTCAATATTTTTTATTTAGAATTAAGAGGATAATTCAAAACACTCAATCTTCAACAATATATATTATGCAATTTTTTCATATAAATTTAGTTAAATTTTTTGCTAAAGCCTGCGTGTGGTAAATTTGAAAAGATAATTGTTTGGTTATAATTTTCACATTTTTATACTAGCTAGTTACTTATATAATGAAATATCTCTCTCCGATCCCCTAAAATAATAATAATAATAATAATATAAAAATACTTGTTTAATTTCTATAACATATTTAACCTTGAAAAGAAGAAAGAAAGAAACAATATGATCAATGATGTATAATATTTTTCTATAATGACGTTTAAACCATGACACCATGTTACTTGAAATTAAAAGAGAGGATTTTTTTTATGTGCTAATACTGAAAAGACACATTTTTTTATATTATAGAAAAGAAAAATCTTGTTAATGCAATGAATTTGTTGAATCTAATAATATACAAAGTTATCGTTTTTTTCAGAATTTTTCTTTCAAAGAAGCCAAGCATTCATTCCTATTATTTTCCTTTTTAAATTAAGTTTGCCTTTGCTTTTATTATTTAATTCTAATATGTTTGGTTGATGGGGTTTGGTGTAGGAGAAAAAGGAAGAAGGGGAAGCTGAGGGTGAGAAAAAAGAAGAACCAACAGAAGAGAAGAAAGTAGAAGAAGTATCTTCTGAGCCTGTTGATGCTATTGTCAAAGTTGAGAACAACTAAAGTCTCAGCCCTCATAACAGCTTGAGAGGAGAAAAATGATTAATTTATTCTCTTATTTACAAACATGTGATTTATGATAATGATCTAATATCAATCAACACTATAATGTAAGATTTGTCTAAATCATATAAAACTGTTGGGACTTTGTGCAATAATAAATAAAGAAAAATTCTTTTGTTATTGTGGTTTATACAATTTGAAATATTGATAACCTGTATTATACACACCAAAGGAGTAGCTAGGAAAATAGAAATATTTGATAACCAAAAAAAATTAATTAAAAATAATCATAATTTATTTTATTTGGTATTTATTAATTGTTACAATAATTAATGAATATTAAATAAAATAAATTTTGATTTTTTTTGTTTATCTAATTTTATTATAAATAAATTTGGCAAAAACCATATTCGTGATGTAGTACCGTACGATGGACAGTACTGTATATACATATAGAAGTGCATTACCAACTACATAAGTTTGAACAATACGAGTATGTAAAAGTAAATAGTATTGCATATGTATATGTTACGATAATATGGGTTAATAGTTAAATTCGTCTCTGAAAGATCATTTATTTTTTAAAGTGTTTGTTACGGTACGATGATAAATTTATACGTACCGATACGTTTAAAATATGAACAAATAATAACAAGACATATGAAATTTATTTTTTCACGTCAGCATTTAATTTTTTCTTTTTTAAATATATAGTATATCACCACTTTTACTAAAACACCCTTTTAATTAAATAAAAATAAAAAATATTTATTTATTTAATTTTATAAAAAGACTTAAACATCCTTCCTTTATTTGATTAGACAAAAATATCCTTTTAAATTAATCAAATTTTAGAATTCAATTAATTCTAATTTTATAGTCTCAAATAATTGAAACAACAAAACAAAAATATATTAAAAAAACAAAAAATCAAAATTATTTTTCATCCGTGTTAAACATATTAAAAAAATAAAAAATCAAAATTGTTCTTCATCTGAATTCAGAAACCTTCTCGTTCACGCCTCTGAAAGTTTCAGTCTTCTTCATCTTCTTCTCTCCTCTTCCTATCCTCTCTCTGTCTCTCTGCTCCTCGATCTCTCTCATCTGTCTCTGCGTCGCACGCAAGACGCCATCGTTTTGCTGGGATGCCCTAGCCAATTACCCAACCCAGCAACCTTAGCTCCACACAACGGCTAAACGCGAACCCATCCCTCCCATCACCCTCGAGCTCCTCCTTCCTCTCTCCGTCATCGATCTCACTCCCTCACCTCCGTCCATCTCCCGCCGCCGTCGCCGAAACGAGCTTTGAAGCCACCGTCGGTATCGCGCTCTGTTCCACCATCGTGCAGCTACTGTTTCAGCTTTGAAAGCACCGTCGCGCAGCTCGGTTCCATTCACCGTCTCCTGCACTCCCACCGGCACTGAACAACAACAGTTCGACTTCCAAGATCCCCCTCCTTCTTCCATCGTAGATTGCATCGGCACCGGCCAAGACGTCGAGTGCGTTGCACCCTTTGCCAATGAAGAACAGGGACAAAACGGCACTGTATCGTTATCTTCGGAGAACAATAAGGAACAAGGTATCAGTCTGTAACCAAAATGAACTAGTAACAATTTCCCTAACTAACTAATAACTAACTGTAAGTCTGTAACTGTCAGTAACGGACCACACTACTAACTAATAACGGTCAGCAATAAAAGAAACCCGTTTAACTAAAGTTATCTTGTGTGTGGATTGAAGAAGGTGAATCATTGAAGTGCCTTGCAGAAGGGCTTTGGGAATTGACAGTGCCATATCATAAAATTCATAAATAACACACTAAAATTCATATCACATTAGGGTTTATTTTCTTAAACTATGCTATTTATATGTGATGTGCGGATATGCGAATTTGCGGATCGGATCCGTGGATATCACTACCAAATCTGCAATCCGATCCGACCATAGTGCGGATCCGATCCGATGGCTCTGCGGATCGGATAATATCCACAAAATTCGGATCGGATGCGGATAATTACCGCGGATATGCAGATATTATCCGATTCATGTGCAGCCCTATTGAAAGCAATGCTAATTGATTGGTGTGATGTTAATGTAAACAGGGTTTTCTTGCAGAAGGGTTGCAGAGGACTTCGGCTGGTTTGGGCAGCGTATGTTTGCAGTTAATCTCTTATTTATGACTACTATTATTGTTATTATTAGTGTAACTGCACTTCAACTAATCACATTACGTTAAATAAGTATCGGTGCTTTTTACTGCAGGTTATAATTGATTCACAACCTTTGACAGTAGCTGTGCTTGCAGCTTTGTTATTTGGTGAATCCATTGGGATTGTTGGTGCTGCTGGTCTAGTCCTTGGTGTAGTTGGGCTTGTATTACTCGAGGTAAACTTCGAGTCTGCATTTATACCTAAGGCACTAAATTACTTATCCTACTCATTAAACACAACCTGAAATTACCCGTTTTATAAATATATGAAGGGTGCAATAGTTACCAGCCCAAAAGGTACAACTACCTATGAGTTACCTTCTATATGTTTGTTTGGTAGTGAAGGATCACTGTGTTTGTTGCAGTTACCGATGCTGTCATTTGATGAAAGCAATTTCTCACTATGAGAAAGTGGGGAGTGGTGGATGCTTCTTGCAGCCCAGAGTATGGCAGTTGGCACAGTTATGGTTCGATGGGTCTCCAAGTACTCTGATCCTGTCATGGCAACTGGATGGGTAGGCTCCAAATCTATTTATAGAATCTAATGCTTGTTGATTTCATGTTGGTTACCACATTTGGATACTATGAAACTAAATTGCTTGGTTAGTATTGTTCTTTCAATCTAGGAATGATCAGACAAAATGTAATACTTTTTTGGTAATACAAGATGGCAACTTTTGCTTAACTATATGACCTTGGATGTGTTGGAGTTTGTGTTATGGATCATCATATATAATAAAGATAATTGTCTCTAAACTCTCTATAACTAGTGAAAATGTATCATATAGATCTTAGGCTTGTATCTTATTGATTATTTTATCTAAAAGAAAACTATACCTGTCTAAGAAAAGAGGATTGGGCAAGTGATAGGAAGAAGCTATTTAGCAGATGGCAGCATTGTTTAGGTGGAAGCATAGCTCAAATTTTTACCCTGCCATATTTGTTGCAGCATATGGTTATTGGTGGCCTCCCTCTAGTGGCATTCTCCATTCTTAACAATGATCCTGCTCTCGGTCAGAGTCTTCAAGAGTACAGTTCAACTGATATATTTCAATTGATATATAGTTTCCCTGTTCAAATGATATATCCGTCGAGCAGCTCTATTCCATCGTCGCCGGCGCTATCTCTGTTCCACCTGTCATCCCTTCGGTCGTGTCCTTGTCCCCCTCTTGCTCAAGATCTGCTCTGCTCTGTTCTAGGGCTTCTAGCTTCTAGGTAATTTTTTTATAACAATTATTGAATAATTATTGTTAGTTAATTTGCGAACTTGTTATGGGTTGAATAATTGTTGAATAAGTGTTAATTAATCTGTAAATCTTACTATTTTTACTGTGAATTACTCCATTGTTAATGATTATGATAATTAAGACATGGGGAATTTCCTCCATGCTAGAGCTCAAGAACTTGTGGAAAATGGGCTAATGTTATTTCAATTTCCTGTGTCTAATGTTCTTCTTGATTCAGATGTAGACCTTGCTAAAGTTTTTGAACTCATTGGGACTTGCCTTGTGGATATGGCCAAAGTGGTAAGAAGAATTAGTAAACCTTTTGTTACATATCTTGAAGAGTGAAACAAATTAATTGATTAATTATCATTAATGCAGGGAGTGATTAGTGAAGAAAAAGTGGATTCATTCAATGTGCCTTTGATATACCCTTCTGCTAAGGCTGTGAAGGAAATTCTTAGAGGATGTGATGAATGTTTCAGCATTGAGTGGATGGAAATATTGGAATTCAAGAACATGGTGTCATTGCCAACTGTGCAAATATTTGTTTCATGGTTCAGAGCTGCGCTGCAAGGGATGATTGAGAAACACTTTGGAGTAGAAATAGTTGATGAGCTTTTCAAACGCTTTGCCGAGAAAATTAAAGAATTTCCAGACATCATGGACACAGATAAACTAAAACTTGATGTGCTGTTTGTTCTTCTCAGGAGAAAGAACAAGGCAAGGCCATAGGCTGTGTTATTCAATGTGAACATCATCAGGTTTAATTAGTAAATGGAGATATAATAAAGAGTTGGTTCTTGACAGATCTTCATGTTAGGAATAGAACTTACCTCAACAGAAGTAGCTCGATTATTTCTTCGCATTTTTACCATTGTAATTAACTTGTAGTGTTATGTGTTTGAGAATAAAAATACATAACAATAATAAAATAGAGTTGTTATTATATATCAATTTACGCTAAATCTATATTAAATGCAAATTCATTCTAATTATTGGCAATCTAATTAGTTTATAATCAACATAAATCACATCAATTATATTATTTATAAGTAAATCATATATTCCGTCAAAATCAATATTATATCTAAATCAATATTACAAATTTAAATGCTAGTATTACGTAGAGTTATAAGTTAAAATAAGCTAAAATAATAATATCTATTTTAAATCATGTTTTAATAAACAAAATAAATTTTCAGTAACTTAAAAATATTACATATTTATTGTCACGTTGTATAATAAATTTAAATAATAATATCTATTTTAAATAATTTGTAAATAAAAATAATATCCACTTTAAATAGTAAATCTTTTTAAATTACAATCATAGATACACATTCTTTATAATTATATTATATGATATATATATAAAACAATAAAATCTTTTTGAAAGATATTTTTCAATAATAAAGAATAAACAAACAAAATTTTATTCCATATATAAAAACACTTTTCAGCATATCATTAGCAAATTATATTCACATTATAATTCTAATTGTATTACATATATGCTTGAGTATTTGATATGGGTAAGCGAGAATCATCCAGATCACTTCAATGTAGCGAGAAAAAGAAAGACACGAGATGTTAACATTAATGCTATTGATAACCAACTCTTATATTATTCATACTTGAACCATATACTTCACATACCCCAATTTTTGTATTCTATGTACCCCGATTTTTTACAGAGTCACTTAAGGTCTTCTTTCGGCTTTAGCAGCAATGACATATTCATAGGCCGTGGAATGCTAGAATGAAGTTCAACTAGTTATAGTACTGAGTTTAGAATTTGTCGATTTGGTGGCACTGGTCCTTTTACTTGTTTGCTTATACCCTGAAGAAGCTTTTCTCGAGCTATTTGCATTGGAGGATTTTACAGAATTTGAAACCTTAATCCATTTCTTCATAGATTTTTTTGATGATGATCCTTTTCCGGATTTCAAATCCGATCCTTTATTCCCTAAACTGGCACGTCCACCAGGATTGTTCTTAACTTTAGAAACTTTAACTAATTTTCTGTCCTTCCCACTCTGCCCATTAACTTGGGTCCTGGCGATATCCCTTCGTACTCCTTTCGTGATAGCCTCCAAACTCTCATTCTTCCTCATTGCCTCCTCTATTCTAGTGGCCAAGATCAAGTCCTTCTTTGTAACCAAACTGGTTACTTTCACTAAAATAAAAAAAGAGTATTTATTCTTCAATGATTTTAAAGGGTATGTGCTTAAGTGTTTAGGGCTATTGTTCTAACAAAATAAAATATAAGAATTTGGCTATACTGAGAAGTACATGATAAGATTTTACCCTTTTCACCCATACAAGCAGTTCTACCAGTCCAATGAAAGTAATCGATCTAAAAATTGAAAGGAAAAGTAAAGGTGAGAAACTAAGTAATATCAAGAAAAGAAGTAAAAAAGAGTGCAAGGTACTCAGACCCAAATTATAGAACCATGGCTATGATACTCACAGAGTTCAAGGGGAAGTCAAACTTAACAACATGGTCTACATCCAAGTCCAGACCCCTAGCGGCCAAGTCTGTGCAAACTAATGTTGGACGATCATCAATGTCATTCTTAAATTTATTGAGGTTTTCAACCCTGTAAGCAAAAAAAAAAATTGATGATGCAAATAAGTAAATGGGAATATGGAAGAGCAGGAAATGGGAGATCTCACTGTTGCCAAGATATGAAGACTATTTTATCAACACAACTATTTGAATTCTCATTAATACAATATATTTAATATTATTCCCTCTCAACAATATATTTTTCAACCAATCCCTACAGTTTCAACAATTGACAATATGCCTATTTCCAGGTAGCTTAACATAAATTTTGTGTGTGTGTGTGTTTTTTTGGGGGGGGGGGGGGGGGTTTGTTTGTACTTCACTTTTGCTCTGCTGGTACTTCCCCTTTGCTCTGCTGGTACTTTCCAATGGTAGATGATAGTAGGAATCATATTTTCAACAAGGTAGTGATCCACCGCACGGTTAGAGTCCAAAGTATTGCAAAAAACCATCACCTTGTTGCCTTTTGCTCGGCTTGGCACAAGTACCTGCCATCACATGATCGGAAAACAAAGATTACAAAATGTAGTGATATTTACTTGCTAAAAAATGAAAGGGAGAAAGAGGTTGTATTTTTATTGCTAGCACAGCACCAATATGCCAATATCTACTAACTCCTAACTCCTAACTAACACCAGCAACAAACGACAATTATTCCACTACCTAACATGAATAGAAAGTCAATTTGTGCTACTTCAGCTACAGTGATTCCCAAAATAAACCATAAATATCAATGTGTTTGGCGTGATGAGACTGGTGGAAAAATGCAGGATACCTGAAGTAATGCTTCCAGCTTGTTCTCAGAACCTGAAAGTTTAATAAAATCGTGACGAGCAGAAGAAATCTTTTTATGCAATGTTGATATTCGCAGATGTACAATGCCCTGAAACTCCTCATCAATTAGCTTTTGCACAGCCTGCAAGACTTAAAAAAAAAGTCAAATTGATGACTTATTCTTAACTTCTAGCTATAGAACGATTTCAACCAAGGGTAAACAAATGGAAGGTGAGTGAGCAACATTCTAAAACATAACCACTATACTGTCCCCTTACAAAGATCATTACATCATATTTTGTTTCCAGATTCATATAAATGCACTTTATTTATTGTACATTTGTAGTATATTCTGAAAAGCCAGAAATTACAATTGAACACAAGCATGTGTTGAATTATATAGTTATATTATTGTAATAGGAAATATTATATCTTCACATGATAGAAGGAAGATTGAAGAGATTATAGTGATGCAATTATAAAAGAAAGAAATAAAACACTACCACTTCGTGAGAATTTTATTCCCTTAAATTTACTTAGTAGATTGTGGCACAGATCAGCATACCTTTGTCATTGTTGCGGTTACCAAGACGGTCAGAAAACCTAGGCCATCAGACTTTGATGCACGATGTTTCAATGGGGCCAGAAATTTGCGTATATCAGGACCAAAGCCATGATCAAACATTGTATCTGCCTCATCCAAGACCTGCAGAACAAATATATTAATTATTGTACCAATTCATTATTGTAGCAAATTATTGCATATTGGAATTAGTCGATTGTGGATTACTCACCAAGTATTTGATGTCGCCATACACTAGGATGCCCTCCTCAATATGTTGAAGAATCCTTCCAGGGGTACCAACTACCATATCAATGGGGTTATTAAGTGAATCCTCTTGAGGCCTAATACAGCCACCACCACTTACCATTGTGCACTTGAAC
Organism: Arachis ipaensis; assembly: GCF_000816755.2. Classification (NCBI taxonomy): domain Eukaryota; kingdom Viridiplantae; phylum Streptophyta; class Magnoliopsida; order Fabales; family Fabaceae; genus Arachis; species Arachis ipaensis. Next base: position 29,606,511 of record NC_029791.2, read on the forward strand.
CGTGCATGATGACTAATTGATTTCGTAACTCGAAAAACTTAAAGAAATCCCATTTGATATTAGTTCATGTAACTCAACATAAGAGAGTTTTCAAGTGTTCTACAAAATGACCAAAAAAAGAAAGTAAAAAGAAAAAACTTGCTCACACAACTCCGTCGTAGGGCACAGCACAACAGCACGCGGTCGCTTGGGTAATTGGCTAGGGCATCCCATCAAAACAATGGCGTCTTGTGTGCGACGCACAGTGCGACAGATGAGAGAGATCGAGTAGCAGAGAGAGAGAGGAGAGAAAGAGGAGAGAAGAAGATGAAGAAGACTTAAATTTTCAGAGGCGTGAACGAGAAGGTTTTTGAACCCAGATAAAGAATAATTTTAGTTTTTTATTTTTTTAATATGTTTAACACAGATGAAGAATAATTTTAATTTTTTATTTTTTTAATATGTTTTTTGTTTTGTTGTTTCAATTATTTGAAACTATAAAATTAGGATTAATTGAATTTTAAAATTTGATTAATTTAAAAGGGTATTTTTGTCTAATCAAATAAAGAAAGGATGTTTAAGTCTTTTTATAAAATTAAATAAATAAATGTTTTTATTTTTATTTAATTAAAATGGTGTTTTAGTAAAAGTGGTGATATACTATATATTTAAAAAAGAAAAAATTAAATGCTGACGTGGAAAATAAATACCACATGTCTTATTGTTATTTGTCCATATTTTAAACGTATCGGTACGTATGAATTTATTATCGTACCGTAGCAAACACCATTCTTTAAATTAGTTCTCAAATAATTTTTTTAGTCATATTAGTCATTGAAAGATAAAATGTAAGTCAAATTGGTCTTTTTATTAGTTAGATGATGACGTATCACGTTAAGTGCTACGTGGCATTATGACGTCTCATGTTAAGTGTCACGTGTCACCAAATAATTGGTTGATGTGTTAGGTAGTGACACCTACCACGCCACGTGTTAATTGACTTGATACGTCAATCAATCATCTAGTGACACGTGGCATTTAACATGATACATCATCATTCTACGTGGCGCTTAACGTGACACGTCATCATCTAATTAACGGACGGACTAATTTGACTTATATTTTATCTTTTAAAAATTAATATGACTAAAAAATTATTTAAAAACTAATTTAATTTAAAGAATGAGTGATTTTTTAAAAATAAATTTAATTATTAACTGTAATAATATTATAGAAAGCTATTATGCAAATAGTAACTTATATAACCATATTTAACGTAGAAAAACCCTAAAATTGGATAAAAATAAAAAATAAAAACTGGAAGAAATTTTAAATCATTGTAAAAGTAGAAATAAATTTCACTGCGATTAAAATAATTATTCAGTATCATTTTCACAGTTTTATATACAAAAGTTATATATAGACGTAGCACCGGACGACAGATAGGATCGAATTTTTGTCTTATTCGATCCCATTTTGTCCTTTCTCAATTTAAATACTATCTCCCACTTCTATTCGTAAATTTTAAACTATTGTATTCTAATTTATTTTT
>NC_029791.2:29608297-29634309 GCF_000816755.2 Arachis ipaensis
TCCGAGACGAATTTATTCCAAACTTGATCCCGTGCTGCCCAAAGAAAACTTGCACCATACTCCGAATTGGGTTATTACCCGCAATGACTGGATAAGGTAGGATGAGTACTTGTAAATTCGGATACTACTGTCAAACCTAGTTACATATAAGATTTCTTAGTGAAATATCATGTTTGCAGTCTCAAACTTACTTTCCGTTTAAGTTTTAATACACTAATAATATAAATAAAGTAAGTAATCCATATGTTCATTTTCTTATCCTCCATTTTTCCATTTTATGGTCTCATCCTTCTTACACACATACAAGATCCCTCCTCCTTATCTATCTCATCAATAAACTACCATTGATAGTCATCTTACTCTTATTGTTAATCAATGCTTGTTAAAGCTACAATTATCTCTTCATAATAAGCTGCATCACTTTACAACATAGTTGAGGATGTTATTAAACTTATCTACCATCAGTGACGGACCCAGAAAAATTTAGTAGTGGGGGCAAAAATATAATAAAATTTAAGTATAGATTTTTTTTCGGCTTCCTACAATATCTAGCAAGTTAAAGATTAATTCGTCGTGAATTTGAGTTCCATTTAAAGGTCTGCAATTGGCTGGCAATGAATTGCTACACATACGAGATGAATGTGGGTCCGTCCCTGTCTACTATATATATTGGAGATGAAGTTTGAGAATTAAATTTTAGCTTTTGTTAAATATTTTTTCCTTCAATTTAATTTATTTGCATATCTGATGATGAATTGATTATTATTATATTATGGGGTATGGAAGATTCGTGAATCTTATTTTAAATGCGAGTAAAGTATCATATTGTAATTTGTAATTTTTTCTTTTTAAAAATGAAAGATAAGGGGTTTAAAACTTTAAATTTTAATTTTTTTTTTATTTTTTTTCCGTCAGAATTTTAAATTGATATAATAGATTTATAGGTCTGAAACCAGGCTAAGTTTTTGAATAAATTAGCCTTAGGCTAAAAAAATATAGCATGTTTTAGGTCATAGGCCAAGCCTTTTAAAACAAGAGCATGGTCTAACCTATTTTTATCATTTTACATACATATTATCCTCAAAATTTTTTAAAAATGAAAGATAAGGGGTTTAAAACTTTAAATTTTAATTTTTTTTTATTTTTTTCCGTCAGAATTTTAAATTGATATAATAGATTTATAGGTCTGAAACCAGGCTAAGTTTTTGAATAAATTAGCCTTAGGCTAAAAAAATATAGCATGTTTTAGGTCATAGGCCAAGCCTTTTAAGACAAGAGCATGGTCTAACCTATTTTTATCATTTTACATACATATTATCCTCAAAATTTCTTCTATGATAATCTATACCGATAATCATAATTAAAACTAGAGTACGTCTATACTTAAGTTTTTTGGTGACTAAATAGAAAAGAAAGAAAAAAAAAAAAGAGACAACCAAATTAATTGGCTAGGGTCATATCTAAATCTATTAGATGTTGAAACTCACTCTAAGGTTGGCTCCAATTCGAGTGAATGTCTGCGACAGAAGCAGCTGCTTTAGCCATACAATCTGCAACACTATTAGAGACTCTCCAATTCTCATTCATAACCTCCTGTATATGCTTTGCCAAATCCCATTCCGGAATATCCTTACCAAGCATTCTTTGGTTTACCAAGAAAAGAGCTTCTAAGCAGTCTGTTTCATAGATAACCTCACGAAATCCACTCTCCCAAGCAAGAAGTAAACCTCTCCAAATTGCATACAATTCAGCAAAAAGAACACTGCACACTTCGACTTTCCCAGTGCAACCTTTCAACCAACATCCATCAGGATTACGAATGATACAACCAAAACCAGCATAGCCAGAAGGAGCAAACCAACTAGCATCACAATTCAATTTAACAGAATGAACTGGAGGTGGAACCCAATGCAAACAAAGTGAAGGAGGAGACAGAGATTGATGCATAGCAAAAATAGTGTGAAACTCCCTTACTGAACTACGGATCAAACTCACCACTTTACTAGCACTCCATGAATCATCTATATTAAATAAGTCATGATTCCTGCTTCTCCAAATCCACCAGATGGTTGAAAAGAAAAGAAAAACATCTCCACTCCTTGCACCTCTGTAGAGCCAATCATGTAAATTCGAGTTATCTGAATACAGGCCTAAAAGGTTCCAGACCTCCTTGGCACTAGGGCACTCCCGAAGACAATGAAGAATGGATTCAGAACTATTCTGACACCGATGACAGGTGCTAGATAAAGCTAAACCACGACCCAAACGAAACTCTGCCGTAGGAATAGCATTATGAAGACTGAGCCAAATCAAGAACTTGTACTTCTCAGGAATATGTAGTCGCCATACCCACAACCAATTATCATGCTCATTCTAGTCAAACTTTCTTTTGGCTAGCCAACTGTACCCACTCCTAGCTGAGTAGAGTCTAGAAGATGTCACACCCCACGACCAACCCGAACTTTCTCCAGCATTCAAATCCGGATTATAAGCATTCAAACGCTATTTGACATCTTCTGGAATGATAGAGAAAATATCATGGAGATTCCATTGACCATCTTTCCAAACGTCTCTAATAGTTAAATCAGAGTCAGATATATGTACAAAAGGGACATTTTGAGCAATTGGGCCCTCAATACTCCAATTGTCAAACAAAAAAGATTGATCAAGTGACCCAACGCACCAAGAGAAGGCATCCTTAAGAGCACCAAAAGCCTTTGAGATACTCTTCCAAACATGAGAAGCATTGCAAGGGTCAGGGCCATCTAAAACTCCCTCATTCCTCAGATACTTCGCCCTCAATAGAGCAACCCAAGGCTTGTCCTGACAATGAAAAAGTTGCCACACCAATTTACCAAGTAAAGATATATTAACACACGCAGGATCTCTAACACCCAGGCCGCCAAATTTTTTTGGAGTGATCACGGTCCTCCAATTAACAAGGGAAAGACCTCTACCATCAACTTGACCCTTCCAAAGGAACTGTCTCATCATAGAAGACAATTTATCGCAAACCCAATTTGGAAAAAAAGATACCTGCATATGATAGACAGGAATGGATGCTGCAACAGAATTGATCAGGTAAAGTCTCCCTGCTTTATTTAGAAGCCTTTGTTTCTAATTAGCTAATCTTCCCCTCACTTTTTCAATCACCGAATAAAAAGAAGCCCTACTGGTACGGGAATGATTAAGGTTAACTCCAAGATATCTTCCTAAGTCCAAAGCAAAACGTATTGAAGAAATACTAGTAAAAATATCTCTTCTACGAACAGTCATATTTTTAGAACAAAAAGCTTTAGACTTTTCAAGATTCACTTTCATGCTAGATGCCTTGCAAAAAATGTTAAGAGAATGCATGACCATTTGGACCTGACTCTTTGTAGCCTGACAGAAGAGTAAGAGATCATCTGCAAACATCAAATGAGAAAATTTTGGGCCACCCCTAGTGACAGAAACTGGTTTCCACACACCCTCGACCACCTTATGAGATATATAGCTAGCAAGTCTTTCCATACAAAGCACAAATAAGTAAGGAGACATTGGATCGCCCTGTCTAAGCCCCCTTCTAGGAGCAAAACTATCCAATCTATTCCCATTCCACATAATAGAAAGAGATGATGCACGGACACAATTCATAATCAAATTAACAGTGATGATAGGAAAACCAAAAGCAATGAGAGTACTCTCCAAAAACCTCCAATCCATCCTATCATAATCTTTTTCAAGATCAATTTTAAAAGCAAGAGTACCTTTCTTGGATTTTGTGTGCTTCATGAAATTCAGCATTTCTTGGGCCACAATAATATTATCAGGAGCACCACGACTCGGAATAAAACCTCCTTGTAAAGGACTAACAATATCTGGAAGAAAAGGCCGAAGTCGGTTAGTCAATACTTTGGTGATAATTTTATAAACAACATTACACAAGCTAATAGGCCTGAAATCCTTCATAAAGGTAGGGTTATCAATTTTAGGAATAAGCACAATCAGAGTTTCCATGATGCTAGGATTTAAGAACTCTCCCAAAAAAGCGCACCGGACAATATTCCAAATCTCAGTGCCTACCATCTCCCAATATTCTTTAAAAAAATAAGCTTGAAAGCCATCTGGACCAGGAGCCTTAAAAGGGCTCATACTGAATACTGCTGACTTGACTTCCGCAAAAGAGACAGGGTCAATTAACCTAGCACAAGCCTCAGTGCTTAGAGTGGGCATCGGAACATCCCCTAAACAATCAACCTCAACCTCTTCCGTTATACCAAAGAGATTCTTGTAAAAAGAGAGGGCTTCTTCCTGGAGAATATCTGGATCAGTAGACCAAGACCCATCTCTAACATATAATCCATGTACTCTATTATGGTTTCTATGCACCAAAGTCTGAAAATAAAAGAATTTAGTGTTTCTATCCCCATACTTGACCCACTGCTCTCTAGATTTCTGGTACAAAAAAAGTTCCTCTTGCAATAAAAGCCTATTGTAATCTTCCCTCAGTTCAGCTTCTTTAATTCTCAGAGATAACACATCGGTAACCTCCAAACGCCGTTGAATCTGATCAATCTGATATTCCAGCTTATTTTTTCACACAAAAATATTTCCAAAAATCTTTGAGTTGAAGTCCAAAGAAGCCTGTTGAACCATCTTAAGCCTTTCAGTAACGCCTCCAAACTCTTGATTCCAAGCCTTACTAATAACATGTTTATAAGAAGGATGTGTTGCCCACGCAGCTTGGAACCTAAAAGGACGAGAACCTTTCACTCTGGGGCTACCATAACAACGAACTAAAATAGGACAATGATCAGAATGAAGCCTGCTAAGAATTTCAGAATAACCCTCAGGAAACATTGTCATCCACGCCTCATTAACTAGAGCTCTATCCAACCTTTTAACCAAGTCCCTACCAGCCTGAACTGCTCTATACCAAGTATATCTCCTACCAGTCACTTTAAGATCAAAGAGCTCACAGTCATCTAGAGTAGTAGCTAATAGACTAGCTCTGTGAGAAGAAAAATAAGCACCTGTACTCTCATCTGGTGCCACAATCTCATTAAAATCACCAACGGCCATCCACGGTCTATTATGGCCTGAATTAATAGAACGCAAATGATCCCAAAGCATACATCTTTTTTCGAATTGAGGACTTCCATATACTGCACTACAAAGCCAAACTAAGTTACCCACACTCACTTTCACCGTGATACATTGGTCAAATTGATCAATAACCACACAAGAAGCATTAGCAATAGAAGATAGAAACCAAATGCCACCCCTGTGTCCTACTGCTTCCTCAATACCAACACAATGAAAACCCAACTTATCCCAAAAATTCTTCAAATTATTAAATATGGTATGAGTCTCAAAGAGAAAGAAGAAAGATGGTTTATATATTCTCACCAAATTTTTGCAATGCACACGGGCCATCTTGTTAGACGCACCCCTCACATTCTAGGCTATGATATTGAAACTTTCCATAAAAACAGCAAAAAGGGAGCTCCAATAATAAACCCGAGACTCAACATGATGTCTCTGTCTTCGACGATCCTGCCTTTAATGGACTTTCAAGTTGCAGCCCAATTTTCTCCGTCGAAACTTGCACCATACCCGCTGTCGATGCTCCATCCTTATCTACTGGTGAATTCTGCAAAGAGTTTGGGCGAGGACGCTTTCGCACAGTGCTATTTGTTGTCTCACCTTGCTGCTGATGATGAACATTGTGCCGGGTCCCCGAAGAAGCCACACTAACCGGTTTTCCAATATTGATGCCCCTACTTAATTTTACTTTGGATCCAGTAGCATGTGTTGTACGTTGGTGATTAGGCCTTGTCCAAGTATTGGTAGCCTTGTTAGGAGTCTTCTTTGCTTTTGGTTGGACCTGATGGGCGCTATGAGAAGGCTTTTGACCCATTTTATACTTTCCTTTCCTAATCACCTGAGTCCAACCTTCCAAATCCTCATGTTGTGCATGGTCTACATGAACAGCATGCAAATCACTCTCCACCAAATCCGGGACAGTAACATTTACAGTCTTATCTCCAAGATTCTTGCCAAAATGAAAACTTGCCTTTTCCACATGTACTGGATTTTTTGAATTTGAGCTTTCTGGCTGCTTTGCTACATCGCAGATCACCTTGGCATTAGTTCGTCCGCCTGCATTGTTGTCAGTCTTGCACACCTTCATATCATGACCAAACTTGAGACAGGAGCCACAAATAAGGTGAAGACTTTCATATTCAACCTCATATTCAACACCTTCAACAAGAATCTTCTTAGTCACTGACAATCCTAAATCTATCTGAACACAGGCTCGAGCATATCGTCCTCTTTCAGCTAATTTTGTTGCCAAATCAACCTTAACGGGAATGCCAACTGCAGCCGCAACACGGAGTATTGCATCTTCTTGGTAGCACCAAATTGGTAATCCGGAAATTCTAATCCACACTAAAGTTGCTCCAAAACAGTTTTCACTTGATCTAAACTCTTGATCCCATGGCTTCACAGCCACATAATTTCCCTCGATCATCCATGGACCTCCTAAGAGAACCTTTTCTCGCTCCTCAGCCACATCAAACTTCACAAGAAAGTAGTCAAATCCCACGTCCAATAAATCAAAACCTCCCTTAATCCTCCATACCGTTCGGAGTTTATGAGACAATGCAGTGTAGCTATAATGTTTACCTAGCACCTTAATCACTATATCATCCTTATAAGGTTCTGCCAAGCAATTCTTAGCTTCTTGGGAAAACGTGACACTCGATGGCAAGAGACCTCCTTGCTTCCCAGAAACTACCGCAATGTTATCTCCCGATAAAGTTTCAACAAGTGAAAAAGCTTTAGCAATCTTGGAACCCACAACTTTGTCCCTGAAAGAAACCTTCAAAGACTTAGAAACCCCTCCCGAAATATGATCCTCCTTTTCCCCTGATGCAATCCCTCCCCCGCTCTCCCCCTTATCTCTTCCGCCGACTTTATCGGCTGCCTCACCGTGTTTCACCCTCAAAGTCTCTTCCCCACTCACTCCACCGCTCATCTTCGATTTTTACGTATATACTTAAGTAGGTCTATAAAAAAGTTTGAATAAGACATTTTCGTTTTTAAAATTTTTTATTATATTTAAATTTTTAAATTTTATAAAGATAACACACACAAAATTTTTTTTATTATACTTTTAAGGATATATATATTTATTTAAATAAAAATAACGATTTTGACTAAATTATGAACTTATATATTTTATTTTTGTAAAGTTTAAAAATTTCAACGTAATAAATTTTTTGAGACAAAAATATACGGGACATATTTACTAGTTATATATTCAAACAATCTCACTAGGTAACTAATAAAAGATGTAGCCAACTAGCAATTTTTTTTGAAATATTTTTTTTGGAGAGAACATCAATTCAAATTATAATGAGAAACATTCAAATTCTAAAAAAAGACATCCAAAATATAAAAAGCATTTAAAATTAAATAATAACAAATATCTAAAATTATTTAAAAAATTCATTTTAGAATTCCAAAAATTATTTTAAAAATTCTAAAATTTATTTAAAAAATATCAAAATATCCAAAAAAATTTTAATTTTTTTTGGAAGGAACATCAATTCAAATTATGATGAAAAACATCCAAAATCGATTTTTTTAAATAAGTAAAATAAATATTTTATTTACCAAAATATGTAATTACTAGCATCTTTACCAAAATGCATCTTATCTTTTATCTCATTTATATTGTAAACAGGATAAGGTACGGAATGGAATACGTGTATATTTTATTTATAGTGTAAACAAGATACGTGTACTCTTATTTCGTTTACACTGTAAACGAGATATGTGAATATTTATGACGTTTACAATGTAAAAGAGATATGTTACGACAAATTTTTAGCAGCTATAAAAGGATGTGCAACCCTTTGTATTCTCTACAGACATTTCACTTCTTGTTCTAAACCCTTTTTCTTTTGAAAAATAAACCAAAATGTCTAGTAGTACTAGTTCTCTAGTTGTAAGTGTGTATCCCAATTGCCATATGAAAAATAATGATATTGTGTATCCAGTGAATAAGTTCTTTGTCGGAGTTGAAGAGTCTAATATTGAGTAGCGTCAGTGGTAGCGGGAGAAATGAGATTGGAAGGGTGGGGTATAGGTTGCCAGCACCGATGGAAAATAGAGCTTTTCAGTTTCGTCTATTTTAGCTCTATGGCGACGAGCATGTGTACCTGATGTTTGACATCCAAGGGAGAATCATGGCAGAACAAGTGATGAAGCTTTCTGCGGAGGTTGGTGATGTCGGTGGCAGTGGATCTGGCTAGTCGAACTTTGTGTAGGATGGCCCACCTTTTTCACACCGAAACCGCTACACGTTGCTAGTCCAGTGGAAGACATGGATGTTGATGGTGAGGACTCCGACGAGGAGTATGTTGCGGATAGTAACGAGAGCAGTTCTTCTAAAGATGATGATGAGGAGGAGTTTGTACTAGAGATCCAGGTCAAGGCATCACGTCGGTATCTTCTGCCTGCCCCACACCCAATTTTGGCCTTGTTATCTGTACCCAGTCTAGACGCGATGTAAGAGAAAAATTCATTTTTCAACACGGGTAAAGACGATTACAACTTAGATGGTAGTGTGGAATTTCGGGTTGGGCACAGATTCAAAAGCAGAGATGCAATAATATAGGGTGTAAAGAAATACAACATTCGCAGAATTCCTGACCGTGTTGCTCTCCGACAGAATCTTGGATATTGGTAAGTTCAAGTTTAATTGTGTTCTATATTCTCATTTATCATTGTTATTATAAAACCCGATTAATTAGTAAATAATTAACCCACAAATTAGAAATTTTTCTAGAAAGTGAGAAATGAGGTCTTTATGGGTTAATGTGGTATAGAGAAATTTAAAATGAGAATTTCGACACTAATTTTAAAGAAATCGGCCCAAGATTGGGCCAAACCGGGCCAACCGGACCCAAGTTAGGCCCATGGCCCAGCCAAGCTTCATTTAATTAATGAAGCTCAGCCTCTCCCTCCCTCAAGAACACATTCACGCTGAGATTGAGAGGGGAAAGCGGGAGGAAAACACAAACCCTTGCTCCAACTTTAATTGATCATATCTTTCGATCCGGAGCTCCGATTGACGCACCGTTTACGGCCACGCGACCGCAGCGTTGAGCTCTACAAAACCCATACAACTATTTTTGAGGTAAGACACAATATCTTCTTCGAATTCCAGCCCTTAGTTTCGAGTTTCATGGGCAAAAATGTTGAAATTTATGAGCTCCTTGTGTTGTAGGTTCAAATTAACTTGTGGAGAAGGCTTGTTCTTGCTCCCTTCATCATTGGGTATGGTGATATTCTTAAACCCTAGTGAAAATGTTTAGTTTGAGGTGTTGGGTATTGTGTTATTGTGTTTGGGTGTGACATTGTGGCTTAGGCTTTGTATATATGTATATTGGAGCTTGATTGGTGGTTTTGGCAAGCCTTGGAGTGGAGCTTGTACTTGGAAATCTGTTGGTGAAGCATTGAGACATTGGAAGTTGAGGAAAAGTGAATTTGAAAGTGTTCCGGGTGGAACGGAAATCGGCCAAGGTATGGTTTTGGTTTCCTGTATCTAACGCTATTGAGAGCGCGCCAATTGGGCTTCTGTAGCTCCAGAAAATCCACTTCGAGTGCAGGGAGGTCAGAATCCAACATCATCTGTAGTCCTTTTTCAGCCTCTGAATCAGATTTTTGCTCAGGTCCCTCAATTTCAGCTAGAAAATACCTAAAATCATAGAAAAATACAAAAACTCATAGTAAAGTCCAGAAATGTGATTTTTATTTAAAAACTAATAAAAACATAATAAAAACTAACTAAAATATACTAAAAACAATGCCAAAAAGCGTATAAATTATCTGCTCATCACAACACCAAACTTAAATTGTTGCTTGTCCCCAAGCAACTGAAAATCAAATAGGATAAAAAGAATAGAATATACAATGAATTCCAAAAACATCTATGAAGATCAGTCTTAATTAGATGAGTGGGGCTTTTAGCTTTTTGCTTCTGAATAGTTTTGGCATCTCAATTTATCCTTTGAAGTTCAGAATGATTGGCTTCTATAGGAACTCAGAATTCAGATAGTGTTATTGATTCTCCTAGTTTAGTATGTTGATTCTTGAACACAACTACTTTATGAGTCTTGGCCGTGACCCTAAGCATTTTGTTTTCCAGTATTACCACCGGATACATAAATGCCACAGACACATAACTGGGTGAACCTTTTTAGATTGTGACTCAGCTTTGCTAGAGTCCCCAATTAGAGGTGTCCAGAGCTTTTAAGCACACTCTTTTTTCTTTGGACCATGACTTTAACCGCTCAGTCTCAAGTTTTTACTTGACACCTTCACACCACAAGCACATGGTTAGGGACAGCTTGGTTTAGCCGCTTAGGCCATGATTTTATTCCTGTGGGCCCTCCTATTCACTGATGCTCAAAGCCTTGGATCCTTTTTATTTTACCCTTGCCTTTTGGTTTAAAGGGCTATTGGCTTTTTCTGCTTGCTTTTCTTCTCTCTTTTTTTTTCTTTTTTCTTTCTTTTCTTTTTCGCCATTTTTTTCTATTCACTGCTTTTTCTTGCTTCAAGAATCATTTTTATGATTTTTCAGATCATTAATAACATTTCTCCTTTCCCATCATTCTTTCAAGAGCCAACAATTTTAACATTCATAAACAACAAATTCAAAAATATGCACTGTTCAAGCATTCATTCAGAAAACAAAAAGTATTGTCACCACATCAAAATAATTAAACTATTTTAAAATTCAAAATTCATGTACTTCTTTTTCTTTTTGCAATTAAAAACATTTTTCATTTAAGAAAGGTGATGGATTCATAGGACATTCATAACTTTAAGGCATAGACACTAAGACACTAATGATCATGTAATAAGACACAAGCATAGATAAACATAAAGCATAATTTTCGAAAAAAATAGAAAATAAAGAACAAGGAAATTAAAGAACGGGTCTACCTTAGTGATGGTGGCTAGTTCTTCCTCTTGAAGATCTTATGGAGTGCTTGAGCTCCTCAATGACTCTTCCTTACCTTTGTTGCTCCTCTCTCATGACTCTTTGATCTTCTCTAATTTCATGGAGGAGGATGGAATGCTCTTGGTGCTCCACCCTTAGTTGTCCCATGTTGGAACTTAATTTTCCTAGGGAGGTGTTGATTTTCTCCCAATAGTTTTGTGGAGGAAAATGCATCCCTTGAGGCATCTCAGGGATTTCATGATGAGGAATCTCCTCATGCTCTTGTCCATGAGTGGGATCTCTTGTTTGCTCCATCCTTTTCTTAGTGATGGGCTTGTCCTCATTAATGAGGATGTCTTCCTCTATGTCAATTCCAGGTGAATTGCAGAGGTGACAAATGAGATGAGGGAAGGCTAACCTTGCCAAAGTAGAGGACTTGTCCGTCACTTTGTAAAGTTCTAGGGATATAACCTCATGAACTTCTACTTCCTCTCCAATCATGATGCTATGGATCATGATAGCCCAGTCTATAGTAACTTCAGACCGGTTGCTAGTGGGAATGATGGAGCGTTGGATGAACTCCAACCATCCCCTAGCCACAGGCTTGAGGTCATGCTTTCTTAGTTGAACCGGCTTCCCTCTTGAATCTCTCTTCCATTGAGTGCCCTCTTCACAAATGTCTATGAGAACTTGGTCCAACCTTTGATCAAAGTTGACCATTCTAGTGTAGGGGTGTGCATCTCCTTGCATCATTGGCAAGTTGAATGCCAACCTTACATTTTCCGGACTGAAATCTAAGTATTTCTCCCGAACCATTGTAAGTCAATTCTTTGGGTCTGGGTTCACACTTTGATCATGGTTCTTGGTGATCCATGCATTGGCATAGAACTATTGAACCATTAAGATCCCGACTTGTTGAATGGGGTTGGTGAGAATTTCCCAACCTCTTCTTCGAATCTCATGTCGGATCTCCGGATATTCACCCTTTTTGAGCTTGAAAGGGACTTCGGGGATCACTTTCTTCTTGGCCACAATTTCATAGAAGTGGTTTTGATGCACCTTTGAGATAAATCTCTCCATCTCCCATAACTCGGAGATGAAAGCTTTTGCCTTCCCTTTCCTCTTTCTAGAGGTTTCTCCGGCCTTTGTTGCCATAAAATGGTTATGGAAAAATAAAAAGCTTTAGCTTTTACCACACCAAACTTAGAAGGTTTGCTCGTCCTCGAGCAAAAGAAGAAAGAAGAGAGTAGAAGAAGAAGAAATAGAGGAGATGGAGGTGGGCTAGTGTTTCGGCCAAGGGGGAGAAGTGGTGTTTAAGATGTGGAAAAATGAAGGAGTGAAGATGGGTTTATATAGGAGTGGAGAGGGGGATAAGGTTCGGCCATGTATGGGTGGGTTTAGGAGGGAAAGTGGTTTGAATTTAAATGGTGAGGTAGGTGGGGATCCTGTGGGGTCCACAGATCCTGAGGTGTCAAGGATTTCTCATCCCTGCACCCATTAGGCGTGCAAAACGCCCTTTGCTACCAATCCTGGCGTTAAACACCAGGTTGCTGCCCATTTTTGGCGTTTAATGCCAGCTTCTTGCCCTTTTCTGGCGTTAAACGCCAGTATGGTGCCCATTTTGGCGTTAAACGCCCATTCTACTGCTCTTACTGGCGTTTAAACGCCAGTAGCTTTCTCCTCCAGGGTGTGCTATTTTTCATTCTATTTTTCAGTTTGTTTTTGCTTTTTCAATTGTTTTTGTGACTTCACATGATCATCAACTTATAGAAAACATAAAATAACAATGGAAAATAGAAATTTAACATAGATAAGTAAAATTGGGTTGCCTCCCAACAAGCGCTTCTTTAATGTCAGTAGCTTGACAGTGGGCTCTCATGGAGCCTCACAGATACTCAGAGCATGATGATGGCCTCTCAACACCAAACTTAGAGTTTGGTTGTGGCCTCCCAACACCAAACTTAGAGTTTGAATGTGGGGGTTTTGTTTGACTCTGCATTGAGAGAAGCTTTTCATGCTTCCTCTCCATGGTTACAGAGGGAGATCATTGAGCTTTAAACACAAGGGAGTCCTCATTCACTTGAAGGACCAATTCTCCTCTGTCAACATCAATCACAGCTTTTGCTGTGGCTAGGAAGGGTCTGCCAAGGATGATGGATTCATCCATACACCTCCCAGTGTCTAGGATTATGAAATTAGCAGGGATGTAGTGGCCTTCAACCTTTACCAAGACATCCTCTACAAGTCCATAAGCCTGTTTTCTTGAATTGTCTGTCATCTCTAGTGAGATTCTTGCAGCCTGTACCTCAAGGATTCCTAGCTTTTCTATTACAGAGAGAGGCATGAGGTTTATGCTTGACCCTAGGTCACACATAGCCTTCTCAAAGGTCATGGTGCCTATGGTACAAGGTATTGAGAACTTTCCAGGATCTTGTCTCTTTTGAAGTAATCTCTGCCTAGTCAAGTTATCCAGTTCTTTGGTGAGCAAGGGGGATTCATCCTCCCAAGTCTCATCACCAAATAACTTGGCATTTAGCTTCATGATTGCTCCAAGGTACTTAGCAACTTGCTCTTCAGTAACATCTTCGTCCTCTTCAGAGGAAGAGTATTCATCAGAGCTCATGAATGGCAAAAGTAAATTCAATAGAATCTCTATGGTCTCAGTGTGAGCCTCAGATTCCCATGGTTCCTCGTTAGGGAATTCCTTGGAGGCCAGTGGACGTCCATTGAGGTCTTCCTCAGTGGGGATCACTGCCTCTTCCTCCTCTCCAGGTTCGACCGTGTGGGTCATGTTAATGGCCTTGCACTCGCCTTTTGGATTCTCTTCTGTATTGCTTGGAAGAGTACTAGGAGGGAGTTCAGTAATTTTCTTGCTCAGCTGACCCACTTGTGCCTCTAAATTTCTAATGGAGGACCTTGTTTCAGTCATGAAACTTTGAGTGGTTTTAATTAGATCAGAGACTACAGTTGCTAAGTCAGAGTGGCTCTGCTTAGAATTCTCTGTCTGTTGCTGAGAAGATGATGGGAAAGGCTTGCTATTGCTAAACCTATTTCTTCCACCATTATTGTTGTTGAAGCCTTGTTGAGGCCTCTGTTGATCCTTCCATGAGAGGTTTGGATGATTTCTCCATGAAGGATTATAGGTGCTTCCATAGGGTTCTCCCATGTAATTCACCTCTTCCATTGCTGGGTTCTCAGGATCATAAGCTTCTTCTTCAGATGAAGCTTCTTTAGTACTACCTATTGCTGCTTGCATTCCAGACAGACTCTGAGAAATCATATTGACTTGTTGAGTCAATATTTTGTTCTGAGCCAATATGGCATTCAGAGTATCAATTTCAAGAACTCCTTTCTTCTGATTTGTCCCATTATTTACAGGATTCCTTTCAGAGGTATACATGAATTGGTTATTTGCAATCATTTCAATGATTTCCTGAGCTTCTGCAGGCGTCTTCTTCAGATGAAGAGATCCTCCAGCAGAGCTGTCCAATGACATCTTGGACAGTTCAGATAGACCATCATAGAAAATACCTATGATGCTCCATTCTGAAAGCATGTCAGAAGGACACCTTCTGATCAATTGCTTGTATCTTTTCCAAGCTTCATAGAGGGATTCACCTTCCTTTTGTCTGAAGGTTTGGACTTCCACTATAAGCTTACTCAATTTTTGAGGTGGAAAGAACTTTGCCAAGAAGGCATTGACTAGCTTTTCCCAAGAGTTCAGGCTTTCCTTAGGTTGTGAATCTAACCATGTTCTAGCTCTGTCTCTTACAGCAAAGGGAAAAAGCATAAGTCTATAGACCTCGGGATCAACCCCATTGGTCTTGACAGTGTCATAGATTTGTAAGAATTCAGCTAAGAACTGATGAGGATCTTCCAATGGAAGTCCATGAAACTTACAATTCTGTTGCATTAGAGAAACTAATTGAGGCTTAAGCTCAAAGTTGTTTGCTCCAATGGCAGGGATTGAGATGCTTCTCCCATAGAAGTCAGGAGTAGGTGCAGTAAAGTCACCAAGCACCTTCCTTGCATTGTTGACATTGTTGTTGTTTTCGGATGCCATGTATTCTTCTTGTTTGAAAAGTTCTGTTAGGTCCTCTATAGAGAGTTGTACTTTAGCTTCTCTTAGCTTTCTCTTCAAGGTCCTTTCAGGTTCAGGATCAGCTTCAACAAGAATACCTTTGTCCTTGCTTCTGCTCATATGAAAAGAGAAGAAGAAAGTATGGAATCCTCTATGTCACAGTATAGAGATTCCTTGAGGTGTCAGAGGTAGAGAAGAATAGAAGGAGAAGGTAGATAAGAGAGAATTCGAACTTATCAAGAGGGATAGAGTTCGAATTGTACATTGAGGAGGAGTGTTAGTCCATAAATAGAAGGATGTGGGAAGAGGGGAAGAATTTTCGAAATTAAAGTAAAAAAATTTGAAATAATTAAAAAAAATTGAAAATTTGATTGACGATTTTCGAAAACTAAGATTGGGAAAGAAATTAAGTGATTTTTGAAAAAGATTTTGAAATTAGAAATAAAAAAGATATGATTAAAACTTAATTTTGAAAAAGATGTGATTGAAAAGATATGATTGAGAAAATATGATTAAAAAATCAAATTAAAAAGAAGAAAGTTTTTTAAATTAAAGTTGATTACTTGATTAACAAGAAATTAAAAGATATGATTCTAGAATTAAAGTTTGATCCTTTCTTAATAGGCAAGTAACAACTTGAAAATTTTGAATTAAATGCAAGGATTTTCGAAAATAGTAATAAATAAAAAATAGAAAGAAATTGATTTTGAAAAGATATGATTGAAAAGATATTATTTGAAAAAGATTTGATTTTAAAAAATTATGAAAATTTGAAAAAGATTTGAATCAAAAACAAAATCTTCCCTCTAGTGTCCTCTTGGCGTTTAAACGCCAGCCAGGGTACGCCCAGCCAGGTACCCTGGCTAGCGTTTAAACGCCAGTTTTCCTTCTTTACTGGGCGTTTTGAACGCCCAGCTTTTTTTGTGTAATTTCTTTGTTGAATGTTTTGAATCTTCAATTCTCTGTGTTATTGACTTGAAAAGACACAATTTTAAAATTTTTTTTTGAATTTTTAATGATGAGAAACAATAAAAAAAAGAATGCAACTAAGATCAAATAAACAATGCATACAAGACACCAAACTTAGAAGTTTGTATACTAAGGACTCTAACAATTTGAGAATGCATATGAGAAACAACAAAAGACACAAAACAAGAGAAATTAAAGATCAGAGTAATGAAATCATCAAGAACAACTTGAAGATCAATGAAGAACATAATGCATATATTCGAAAAATGCAAGAAAAATAAAGACATGCAATTGACACCAAACTTAAAAATTGACACTTGACTCAAACAAGAAACACAAAATATTTTTGGTTTTTATGATTTTGTAAATTTTTTTGTGATTTTCAAAAATTATATGGAAAAAGAGAAAAAAAGGACTTTAAAATTCTTAATGAGAATTCCAGGAATCATGCAATGTTAGTCTAAAACTCCGGTCCAGGAATTAGACATGGCTTACTAGCCAGCCAAGCTTTCAGTGAAAGCTTCGGTCCAAAACACTACACATGGCCAATGGCCAGCCAAGCTTTAGCAAATCATTACGTTCAACAGCAAGATTGATAGAAATCAACAAGCCCTTGTGATGATAAGTTGAAACCTCAGTCCAAAAGATTAGACATGGCTTCTCAGCCAGCCAGACTTCAACAAATCATCATGAAACTCTAGAATTCATTCTTAAAAGTTCTGAAGAACAAAATAATATAATTTTTTTTTTGAAATTTTTCGAAAATTGAAAAGTAAAAAGCTTAAACATAAAATAAAATTACCTAATCTGAGCAACAAGATAAACCGTCAGTTGTCCAAACTCGAACAATCCCCGGCAACGGCGCCAAAAACTTGGTGCATGAAATTGTGATCATCAATGGCGCCAACAGCTTGGTATGCACAATTGTAATCTGAACTCTTTGTCACAACTCCGCACAACTAACCAGCAAGTGCACTGGGTCGTCCAAGTAATAAACCTTACGTGAGTAAGGGTCAATCCCACGGAGACTGTCGGCTTGAAGCAAGCTATGGTCATCTAGTAAATCTCAGTCAGGTGGATTCAAATGGTTATGGAGAATTGGTAATTAAAAGATAAATAAAATATAAAATAGGATAGAGATACTTATATAATTCATTGGTGAGAATTTCAGATAAGCGTATGAAGATGCTTTGTTCCTTCTGAACCTCTGCTTTCCTATTGCCTTCTTCCAATCATTCATACTCCTTTCCATGGCAAGCTCATGTTGGGTTTCACCGTTGTCAATGGCTACCTCCCGTCCTCTCAGTGAAAATGTTCCAAATGCGCTGTCACCGCATGGCTAATCAGCTGTTGGTTCTCGATCATGTTGGAATAGGATCCATTGATCCTTTTGCGTCTGTCACATGCCCAACATTCGCGAGTTTGAAGCTTGTCACAGTCATCCCTTCCCAGATCCTACTCGGAATACCACAGACAAGGTTTAGACTTTCCGGATCTCAAGAATACTGCCAATTGATTCTAGCCTATACCACGAAGACTCTGATCTCATGGAATGGGAGGCTCGGTTGTCAGGCGAGGCAACCATGCGTCATGAATCAGGAGGCTAAGAGATAAGCACTCAAGCGATTGCAAGTAGAACAGAGGTGGTTGTCAGGCACGTGTTCATAGATGAGAATGATGATGAGTGTCACGGATCATCACCTTCATCAGGTTGAAGAACGAGTGTATATCTTAGAGAAGAAATAGGATTGAGTTGAATAGAAAAACAATAGTACTTTGCATTAATTCAAGAGGAACAACAGAGCTCCACACCTTAATCTATGGTGTGTAGAAACTCTACCGTTGAAAATACAAAAGTAATGAAGGTCCAAGCATGGCTGAATGGCCAGCCCTCCTAAAGGTCTAAGATACATAAGACTAGTCAAAGATGGATGAAAATATAATAGCAAAAGGTCTTATTTATAGAGAACTAGTAGTCTAGGGTTACAGAAATAAGTAAATGATGCAGAAATCCACTTATGGGGCCCACTTGGTGTGTGCTTGGGCTGAGCATTGAAGCTTTCATGTGTAGAGACTTTTCTTGGAGTTAAACGCCAGCTTTTGTGCCAGTTTGGGCGTTTAACTCCAGCTTTTATGCCAGTTCTGGCATTTTGACGCCAGAATTTCTATGCTGACTTGGAACGCCGGTTTGAGCCATCAAATCCTGGGCAAAGTATAGACTATTATATATTGCTGGAAAGCCCAGGATGTCTACTTTCTAACGCTATTGAGAGCGCGCCAATTGGGCTTTTGTAGCTCCAGAAAATCCACTTCGAGTGCAGGGAGGTCAGAATCCAACAGCATCTGCAGTCCTTTTTCAGCCTCTGAATCAGATTTTTGCTCAGGTCCCTCAATTTTAGCCAGAAAATACCTGAAATCACAGAAAAACACACAAACTCATAGTAAAATCCAGAAATATGATTTTTATTTAAAAACTAATAAAAACATAATAAAAACTAACTAAAATATACTAAAAATAATGCCAAAAAGCGTATAAATTATCCGCTCATCACCGCTCTCTGCTTCATTGGAGTGTGAATTCCCATAATTGTTTTTCTACCTTATAACCTCCTTTTTCATTGGGATTTCACTTGGTATAGGGGCCTCTTTTTCTTGCTCTTGCACTTCTAACTCTTCTTCTTTTTCGAGGCTTGAGTGTTGTTGATGCAAGGAATTTAGAACTCTGCACAGCTTGACCAGCAAGTGCACCGGGTCGTCCAAGTAATACCTCAGGTGAGTGAGGGTCGAATCCCACGGAGATTGTCGGATTGAGCAAGCAATGGCTATCTCGTAAATCTTATTCAGGCAATTAGAAAAGTGGTTGTTTGGTTGAAAACATAAAAGAAATAAACAAGAACAGAATACCCGATAATTATGTAAGCAATGATAAAAGGTCAGTTAAGGCTTTGGAGATGCATCATCTTTCTGGATTAACTTTTCTTACTGTCTACTTCAATAACGAATGATTCTGTCAATGGCAGCCATAATTGACCAACTCATGTAGCATCCTCATCAAGTTAGTTTCTTCTAAACCATAGCAATGCACTATATCCGAGCAACTCATGTAATATCCTCATCAAGTTAACTCATGTAATATCCAAGCAATCCACTCCCCTTCATGATTCTACTCAAAATGCCACAAACAAGGTTGGATCTTCCGAATCAGAGAGTGCTACTTTTCTGACTCTAGCCTTAGTACCACAGAGACCTCAATCACCCACGGTCAACGGGATTTCATGTCACATACCCAAAGTTGCCCAGGCCCTCTCTTGGAATCCGCAATGCATTATCTAGCTTTAGTTCAACGCTATCTGGGTCAGGACTCGCACGAAACCCATGTAGAATAAGGATGATTGTCACGGTTCACCCTCAATTCATAAGATGAAGAACGAGAACACGTAAGAGAATAGAATCAACATATTGAAATAGAATAGTAATATTATTAATCCATGAGAATCATCAGAGCTCCTAACCCTAACTTAGGAGGTTTAGTCGCTCATAGCTTACAGAAAATAGTATGGTCTAATGCGAAAGGCAAAGACCCCTAACAATGTTGATCTTTGTTATATTTATACTAATCTAGTGACTAAGGATTACAGAAATATGACAGACTAGACTAATGGTGCAAAAGTCAACTCCTTGGTCCTACTTGGTGAGTATTTGGGCTGAGCTTGGGGTGTCTCCACGTCCTAGGACTCCTCTTGGGGCATTGGATGCCTGGCTTACTCCCTTTTGAGCATCCAAACGCCAACTTTGCTCCCTTTTGGGCGTTGGACGCTAGATAGGGGGTGAGTGGCACGTGAACGCCAGTTTTGGTCCTTCATTTCCAAAGCAAAGTATAAACTATTATATATTGCTGGAAAGCTCTGGTTGTTAGCTTTCCAACGCAGTTGAGTGTGCGTCATTTAAATCTCTGTATCTTCAGATATGCTCGTTTGAATGCACGGATGTCATATTCTGACAATATCTGCAGCACTTTCTCTGTCTCTGAATTAGACTTTTCCAAAACTTGCCAGAATCACCCAAAAATCACCTAAAAATATAGGAAAAGTACCAACACTCAAAGTAGCATCCAAAAAGTGATTTATGCACTAAAAACTACTAAAACATAATAAAACTTAACAAAACATAACCAAAAATATAAAGAAAATAGTACTAAAAAGTGTGTAAAATATCCGCTCATCAGAACACCAAGCTTAAACTATTTCTTGTCCCCAAGCAACCAAAAGCAAAATAGGATACAGAAGAGAAGATTACAGTAACTCTCAGAGCTCTTAATGAAGCTTAGCTCCAACTATTGGAATGGGGCACTTAGCTTCTTGATTTCTGAATAGGTTTGGCACCTCATTCTCCTTTGAAGCTCAGAAGTATTGGCATCTCTTGGAACTAGAATCCGAATGATATTATTGATTCTCCTAGTTTAGCGTTTCTTGATTCTTGACCCACAGCTTCTTTTGGTGCTTTGCACCTTTTTGAGCCTAGCCGTGACCCTAACCGTTTTCTTTTCCAGTATTACCACCGGATACATAAACGCCACAGGCACTTAACAGGGTGAACCCAATTGGATTATGATTCAGCTTTGCTAGAATTTCCATACAGTTGTACCCAAAGTTCTTAGGCGCACTCTTTTTTTTTTCTTTTGCAATGGATCACGACTTTAACTGCTCAGTCTCAAGCTTTTTCACTTGACACCTTCACACCACAAGTATATAGTTAGGGAAAGTAGTTCATTTAAACTTGTTAGGCCTTATTTTTTTCCCTCAAAACCATTGATGCTCAAAGCCTTAGATCCTACCTCTCCTTTTTTTTGGATTTTTCATTTTTTTTGAATTTTCTTTCTGCTTTCTTAATTTTTCTGATGTTTTTTTTTGCTTCAAGAATCAATCTTTTTTATTTTCCAGAGGCTCAGTAATACTTTTCTAAATTTACTGTTCTTCAAAAGCCAATACTCTCAACTCCAATATCAAATATGCATAGTTAATTCATACATTTAGAAATTCAATGCATGGCCACCACATCAAAATAATTAGAGATAAGTCATGATATACTCGAAATTTATGCACTCATTGCTTCTAAAAAAATAAAATTATATTCAAATTCAATGGAATGACGAGTGGGATAATTTATACTTATTTAGCAAAAATAAACTTTACTTACTTAAACTAAAAAATATGAAATCTACTAGTAATCATGCAACCTAGAACTAGAAAAACACGAAATAAAGTACTGAAATTAAAAAACTTGATATGGAGTGAAACTCAACCACCTTATTCATGGTGGTCACTACTGCTCTCTGCAGAAGATGTCTTTTGACGCTTCAGGTCTTCTAGTTCTCGCCCTTGCATTTCTTGTTCTTTAACCAGTTTACAAAGCATGCAGGACTGGTCTTTTTATTCCTCTCTCAATTGATCTAGAGTGAATTGCAACTGTACAACAGATGTCATCAGCTGAGTCTAGTATTCAATTGGAGGGATACTCTGGTCTTGGGGTGGCTCAGGCGTCTTTTTCTTAGGCTGATCATCTGGCTGCTGGATCTTGTCCGGTGCTGGTACCTTGGTATTCTCTATACTCTCCTTGGTAATTAGATTTTCTGTGAGAATGCATGTGTCTCTGTCAATAAGGACTCCAGCCTCTCCACATAAGTGAGAGATAACGTGTGGAAAATCCAGCTTAGCCCGAGTTGAGGTCCTGTTTGCAAACTTGTACAGTTCATAGGGGATTAATTGGTGGACTTCCACCTCATTCCACTTCACAATGCAATGGATCATCACAACTCTTCTGATAATGACTTCTGAGTGGTTACTGGTGGGTAGAATGGAACGTCCAATAAAGTCCAGCCAGCCTCTAGCAACTGGCTTGAGATCTATTCTTTTCAGTTGATTTGATTTGCCTTTTGTGTCATTGATCTACTGAGTTCCGGGCAGACATATGTCTGCCAGGACTTGATTTAGCTTTGGATTGGCTTGCACCCTCCTATTAAAGGATTCATAATCATTCTTTTGTGGGGGTAATTTAAAGATCTCCCTAACCTTGTCCAGGTTAAAATGCAGAGTCTTTCCTCGGACCATGGTGCGCCATGTATGAAATCCCTGTCCGTCCTTCTTTTGCTTTTCTGTCATCCACAGATTTGCATAGAATTCATGGATCATTACTATTCCAACCTTAGTTGTTGGATTGGCTAGAGTCTCCCAACCTTTCATTCGAATCTGTTCTTAGATCTCTGGGTACTCATCTTCTTTTAATTCGAATTTGACTTCTGGGATCACTGTCTTCTTGCACATTACTTTATAATAACGTTCCTCATGCTGCTTGGAATAAAATTTGAAAGGTTTGAAAATAACTGTCGGTAGGGCAGCTTCCTTCGTGTTTCTTGAAGTGGATCTTCCACCTTTTGGAGCTATGGGGACTTAACAAGTGAAAAGCAACACTTTCCCAACACCAAACTTAAAAGTTTTGCTCGTCCCGAGCAAAGAGAGTAAGAAGGAGAAGAGGAGAAGAATTCGAATGGAGGAGGGGTGAGGGGAGGTGTGTGGTTCGAATGGTTATATAAAGGGAGGGGGGAATGGGTTTCGAAAATAAAATAAAAAAGATAATAAAGATATGATTCAAAATCTTTTAAAAAGACAAGAAAGATAAAATTTAAAATTTTTTTAAAGCAATAAAGATATGAAAAAGATAAAAATATTAGATTTAAAGATTTGAAAAAGATTTAAAAGTTTAAGAAAAGATTTGAGAAAGAATTGAAAAGGATTTGAAGTTTTGGAAAAGATTTGAAAAAGAATTGAAAAAGATTTGAAAAGAATTTGGAATTGAAAAGATATGAAAAGAAATTGAATTTAAAAGATAATGGTTGAAAAGATTCTTGTTTAAAAGAGATGATTAAAAAGATAAGAATTGGAGAAGATACGGTTTGAAAAGGTCAAACCTCCCCTTCCTTGTTTGGGCGTTGAACGCCCAGAATATCCTTATTCTGGCATTCAACGCTAAGCTTAAGCCCTATATAGACGTTGAACGCCCAGCCTTGCTCCCTGGCTGGCATTCAACACCAGCTTTCCTTCCCCCTTAGGGCGTTGAATGCCCAGAATGCACCCATTCTGGTGTTCAATGCCAGACCTCCTCCTTTTGGGTGTTTGAATGCCAACAAGGGGCTTTCTCCAGGGTGTTCTATTTTTGGTTCTGAATATTTCTGTCTCTGTTCTAAGCGGTATACATGATCACAAATGTTAGAAAGCAAAGTAACTATGAAAATCAATTAAAAATGAAGGAAAATAAAATCAAATAAGAATAAATACAAAAATAGAAAACAATAATATACTGCTTATCGTTGGGTTGTCTCCCAACAAACGCTTCTCTACTATCATTAGCTGGACTTTACTGCACTCATTTTAGCAGTAGTGTAGAGCTTTCTTGCTCAGTGTTGTCCCCTAGGTAATGTTTGACTCCCTGTCCATTAACAATAAACCTCTTGTCGGAGTATTTACCTTGGAGTTCTATGTGATCATAGGGTGACACATTAGTGACCACAAATGGTCCTGTCCAACGTGACTTGAGCTTCCCATGGAAGAGCTTGAGTCTAGAGTTGAAGAGTAGAACCTTCTTGCCTGGTTCAAAGATTCTAGAAGATATTTTCCTGTCATGCCACTTCTTGGCTCTCTCTTTAGAAATTTTTGCATTCTCAAATACAGCAAGTTGGAATTCATCCAAATCATTCAGCTGGAGTAACCTTTTTTCTCCAGCTGCCTTAGCATTAAAGTTGAGGAATCTGGTTGCCCAATAGGCCTTGTATTCCAATTCCACTGGCAAATGACATGCCTTCCCATAAACCAATTGATATGGTGATGTTTCGATAGGGGTCTTGAAGGCTGTTCTGTATGCCCAGAGAGCATCATCAAGTTTCCTTGCCTAATCCTTTCTAAAGGTGCTCACGGTTCTTTCCAGGATTTTTTTTAAATTTCCTGTTGGAGACCTCAGCTTGCTCATTTGTCTGCGGATGATATGGAGTTGACACTCTATGGCGAATGCCATAACGGTGCAGAATAGAGTCAAGCTGTCTGTTACAGAAATGACCACCTCCATCACTAATCAGTGTCCGTGGGACACCGAACCTGCTGAAGAGTGTTTCTAGAGGAACTTCATCACTAATCTGGCATCATTAGTGGGTGATGCGACTGCCTCAACCCACTTAGACACGTAGTCCACTGCCACAAGGATGTAGGTGTTCGAGTATGAAGGTGGGAAGCGTCCCATGAAATCTATACCCCACACATTAAATAGCTCAATCTCTAGGATCTCTAGCTGAGGCATGTCGCGACTATGAGGGAGATTACTAGCTCGCTGGCAACTGTCACAGTTACGAACAAACTCTCGGGCGTCTTTGAAGAGTGTTGGCTAGTAAAAGCCACTCTGAAGAACCTTAGTGGCTGTTCGCTCACCTCTAAAGTGTCTTCATAATCTGAGCCATGGCAATGCCATAGGATTCGCCGTCCCTCCTCTTCAGATACACATCGACGGATTATACCGTCCGAGCATCTCTTGAAGAGATATGGTTCATCCCATAATTAGTACCTTGCATCATGTATGAGTTTTTGAGCTTGCTGTTTACTGTATTCCTTGGGGATGAACCTTATGGCCTTGTAATTTGCAATATCTACAAACCAAGGGGCTGTTCGAATTGCAAAGAGTTGCTCATCAGGAAAGGTTTTAGATACCTTAGTAGAGGGAGGGGAAGTCCCTGCTACTGGTTTAATCCGAGACAAGTGGTCAGCCACTTAATTCTCTGATCCTTTTCTATCTCTGATTTCTATATCAAACTCTTGCAGGAGTAGCACCCATCTTATCAATCTTGGCTTAGAATCTTGCTTGGTGAGAAGGTATTTGAGAGCATCATCATCAGTGTAGATAATGACATTAGATCCTATTAAATAAGAACTGAACTTGTCAATGGCATAAACCACTGCAAGTAATTCCTTCTCTATGGTAGTATAGTTCTTCTGTGCATCATTTAGAATACGACTGGCATAATAAATGACATGCAGGAGCTTATCATGTTTTTGCCCCAAAACTGTGCCAATGGCATGGTCACTGGCATCACACATTAGTTCGAATGGTTGGTCCCAGTTGGGTGCAGAAATGACTGGCGCAGTGATAAGCTTGGGGTTTAGAGTTTCAAAGGCATACAGGCACTCCTTGTCATAAACAAATGGAGTGTTAGTGGCTAATAAGTTGCACAGGGGTTTTGCAATTTTCGAAAAATCCTTTATAAACCTCTTGTAAAATCCTGCATATCCTAGAAAACTTCTGATTGCCTTAACATTAGTGGGTGGTGGTAATGGCTCGACTACTTCCACCTTGGCTTGATCCACCTCTATCCACTACAAGAAAATGAAACATTTGTAACAAAAACTTTGTAATAAATTTAAAATTGTTACAAAATATTTTGTTATTTTGTAAAGACTTAATTTTTTTGTTACAATTTATATTAGCTTTTGTAACGAATCAGTATTTTGTTGCGAAATTTTATAATATTTTGTATCAAAAGATGAAGTTGTTGCAAAAGTTCAAAATATTTTGTAACAAAATATCCATTTGTTTCAAAAACTCTAATTATTTTGTAACACAAAATTAATTTATCACAAAATTCAATATTGTTTGTATCAGGTTATTTGTTTATCACAAAATACAAGAATTTTTGTCGCAAAACATCTAATTTGGCTGATTTTTATATTAATCAAGATTCTTATGTAATTTTATTATAATTTAATATTTTGCATGATAGAGATTAAAATTCAGTAATAGAAGACTTATATAGTTTAATTTAAGTAATTTCTATTATGAATAAATTATGATTTATTTATTAATTTGAATTCTTTATTTTTAGAAATTAATCTAAAGTAATAAAATTAGTTTTATGAATATTTAGAG
>NC_029791.2:29634322-29652467 GCF_000816755.2 Arachis ipaensis
CGCCCTGCCCGTTCCGCCGCCGCCGAACTGTCAAGCCCAGAGGAGAGATTTGCCGCTGTGTTGTCGAGAAGAGAGAGCTCGCGCAGAGAGGGAGAACTTGCGAAGAAGGGGTTGCTGCCCAGAGTTGCCGCCGTTCGTGCCTTGCCATCGCCGTTCTACCTTCCATCAAGCTCGAACCGTCACTGTTTGTGGAGCTTGCCGCCGTCGCCGTTGAAGCCGCTGCTGCTGCCGTCACACGTGACGCCACCCAAGTTCCCCCTCACCACTGTCGATGCCGATCTGAGAAGAGAAGAAGAGGAAGAACGACGGGAAAGAAAGAGAGTCATCCCCGTCACCACCGTCGAGCCACACTGACCACCAGCGAAGCTTCTGTTGCCTCCGTTTGCAGAAAGGAAGGGAGTCATCCACAACTGATGCTGTTGCCTCACCTCCATTTCTTCCTGTCCCCTTTCCCATGTTCTGCTTCTACATTCCCAGGTCATTTACTGCATTTTTCTTTGAATTCTATTAATTTTGCTTAGTTAGATGGTGCACGAAATTGTGATCATCAACAATGGCGCCAAAGACTTGGAGCTCTCAAATGTGAATCACACTTTGTCACAATTCCGCACAACTAACCAGCAAGTACACTGGGTCGTCCAAGTAATAAACCTTACGCGAGTAAGGGTCGATCCCACGGAGACTGTCGGCTTGAAGCAAGCTATAGTCATCTTGTAAATCTCAGTCAGGCGGATTCAAATGGTTATGGAGGATTGATAATTAAAAGATGAATAAAACATAAAATAAAGATAGAGATAGAGATACTTATGTAATTCATTGGTAGGAATTTCAGATAAGTGTATGAAGATGCTTTGTTCCTCCTGAACCTCTGCTTTCCTATTGCCTTCTTCCAATCATTCATACTCATTTCCATGGCAAGCTTTATGTTGGGCATCACCGTTGTCAATGGCTACTTCCCGTCCTCTCAGTGAAAATGTTCTACGCATGCTGTCACCGCACGGCTAATCATCTGTCGGTTCTCGATCATGTTAGAATAGGATCCATTGATCCTTTTGCGTTTGTCACACGCCCAACACTCGCGAGTTTGAAGCTCATCACAGTCATCCCTTCCCAGATCCTACTCAGAATACCACAGACAAGGTTTAGACGTTCCGGATCTCAGGAATGGCCGCCAATAATTCTAGCCTATACCTCGAAGGTTCTAATCTTAGATTAGAAACCCAAGAGATACACATTCAAGCTTGTATGCATGTAGAACGGAAGTGGTTGTCAGACACGCGTTCATAGGTGAGAATGGTGATGAGTGTCACATAATCATCACATTCATCATATTCTTGTGTGCGAATGAATATCTTAGAGAAGAAGTAGGCGTGAATTGAATAGAAAAACAGTAGTACTTTGCATTAATTCATGAAGAACAGCAGAGCTCCACACCTTAATCTATGGTGTGTAGAAACTCCACCGTTGAAAATACAAAAGTGATAATGGTGGTCATTGGCTTCAGCCCCAGAGAGGGAACCCGAAGAACCAAGATGAAAATACAATAGTAAAAGGTCCTATTTATAGAGAACTAGTAGCCTAGGGTTTACAGAAATAAGTAATTAATGCAGAAATCTTCTTTCAGGCCCACTTGGTGTGTGCTTGGGCTGAGCATTGAAGCTTTCACATGTAGAAACTTTTTTTGGAGTTAAACGCCAGCTTTTGTGCCAGTTTGGGCGTTTAACTCCAGCTTTTGTGCCAGTTCTGGCGTTTTGACGCCAGAATTCTTAAGCTGACTTGGAACGCCGGTTTGGGCCATCAAATCTTGGGCAAAGTATGAACTATTATATATTGCTGGAAATCTTAGAATGTCTACTTTCCAACGCAATTAAGAGCGCACCAATTGGACTTCTGTAGCTCCAGAAAATTCACTTCGAGTGCAGGGAGGTCAGAATCTAACAGCATCTGCAGTCCTTTTTCAGCCTCTGAATCAGATCTTTTCTCAGGTCCCTCAATTTCATCCAGAAAATACCTGAAATCACAGAAAAATACACAAACTCATAGTAAAGTCCAAAAATGTAATTTTTAAATAAAAACAAATAAAAACATAATAAAAACTAACTAAAATATACTAAAAATATACTAAAAATAATGCCAAAAAGCGTATAAATTATCCGCTCATCATTAGACTTAGTTAGATATGCATGTTGTGGTAGATTCTAGGTTGTTAGGTAGGCTGAACATAGTTTGTAGAAGAATTAGGTCTAGAAAAGTTTTCCTGTTTTGAATGTGTTTGGAATAAATTTTTGTGAATTGTTTGTTGAATGATCATGAATGTTGTTTGATGCACTAGTTATCTATAGCTTACTTTTAAATGTGATTGTTGTTGCTCATGAAACTATCTCTTTTTGATAAAAGAAAAATCTTATTTAAGAGAGATAAGGGAATACAAGAAATTATAGGATAAGGGATCCTCCTAAATAGAAAAAGAAAAGTAAAAGAAATAAATGTAAATGAGTGAGCATCATCAAATTTCATTGGAGTAGAGCTTGTTAACAATCGATGTGCTTATGTATGAATCAGAAAAGAAAAGAAAAAATACTGTGCTTATGTGTCAAAGCCTTATGCAGTAGCTTCAACTTAAGTCAAATTGTACCTATATGGTGGGATTATGCACTGTTTTGCTTTTCATGGCATGGCCAACCATTTATTTATGACCATGTATTTGTTTGACAGGATTTAATGATGAAACTCCATGGGACTACCACAGCAATTTGGGTCCAGATGGTAGGCGTAGGAATGCTGATGAAAGGGCTGAGCTATGTAGAGGAACAGTCGAGTTTGTTGCTACTAAAGAATTTATGGTTAGTTTCTTTTTAAACTATACAAGTATTTTCAAGATTAGGTTCAATAACATCTGAAAATATTCCAACAAAGGACTATGCTAGTTATAAGAAAATCTTGATAATTATGAATTATGATGGTAACAAAAAGCAGCTTAGCAATTCTGATAGTTCTTAAACAAGTTTGATGGAATATTACTTGGTTTAAATATGAGATCACAGATCTAATTCAAAATATTGAGACAATTTGATGTTTAAGTGTACGGTACTATGGTTTGTTGGTTCTATTTCTACCTGATTTTATAATTGCTTGTTTTTGCATATTGAATGAAGTTTTTATTTTCTTTTGTAACACTGGATTGATAAAGTATGCATATGATGAATTATATGATTGAGTCAGTTGTTTTATGGCTCTAAGATGAAATACAACTATGCTTCAGGCTGGAATAAAGGTTTCTATAATTGCTGCTTATTTCATATCCAGAGATGCTTCGAATACCATTAGTTGAACTGTGTTTGCAGATTAAGTTACTGTCTCTTGGTCATATTCTATTGCAGCATTGAAGCAGCTTGTGCTGCGCATCCTACTGCTGATGTGTGCATCAATTTTTCATCATTGAGAAGGTAAGTAGTGTTGTGGTTTTGAAATTTCAACATATAAAGTAGTATTGTGTCATTATATCATTCTGATTTAGGTAGTTAGGGTTTATCATTGGTTGATTTAGGATTTAAGCTTTATATTCATTGCTGTCGGTGCTTTATATTCATCGTCCCTTCTAGCGTTGCTGGTGGTCTGTCGCTGCTCCGCTAGTCCATGTGAATGGTGCTCTCCTAGTCCATCTCAGTTCTTCTCCATCTGTCGTGGTGCGTCGTTGCTCTGCTTAGCGGTAATCTGTTCGATGGTTGCCTCCTCCTTTGTGCTTGTGGTCACTGAAGGTAAAGCTTGATGCTTGTGCTTTTGTTTAATGCTGCTCACTGATTTTAAAGATTCTGCCCATTGTTTGGTTTGCCTTGTATGATTTCTCTATGGATTGGTCTTAAATTTGTAATTTTTTTATGTTGGTAGTTTTTTTTTTGTTTTGACCCCTTTGGACTTGTGTTTTTCTGTGCTGACAAGGAAGGTGGTTTTTGGAATTTAAGAAAAAAATGGGGTTGATTTCTGTGGTTTTCATGGGTTGTTGTTTGGCATAGAGTTGATGGCAGCATGGGAACGCATAATGAGGGATCATTGGTTTCATTGAAGGTATGGAATCATTGTGAGAAACTTTGTGGTGATAGTTAGCCGGAGTGGATATCTGTTCCTGCAAATGAGCAGGTAGATTTTCTCATTGCTATATATTAGTCAGCATTGAACTGAAATTATTTAGTTATTATTTTTGTAACCTAAATGAATGTATGAGAAGTGACTCATTCATTCCTTTTTAACCTGGCCAAAATTTCTCAGGCACACCTAAATATGTGCAAGAGAAGTGTATCGTTCATTGCTTTATGTGTATGTGTCTCTGTAGATATATATCTCATTTGGTTACACAAACTTTTGTCATGAACCTTGTATGAATGTTTTTTGGCTTGTATGCTATTAATTTTTTGCTGTGTTGTCACTATTTTATATTACCAGAAACCCTGCTAGTAATTCAATGATGCTCCTATTTTCTAGTTTGTTGCTTTGGCCTTTTGAGGTTCCACATTGTATGACAAGGTTCTTTTGTGATTAAAAATAGGTCTCGATGGTTTATTTTAAAGGAAGCACCACTAGGAATATTGGTAGCTTTTGTGGCAGTGATCGGGCCCTTTTGTCATAGTTTAAGGAACACTAATATTCACAATTTCTTAATTGTTTATTGAAATGTGTATAACATGCACTTGAATTGTCAATTCTTGATAATTTGCATCCTTGATTGGCTAGTTTTGAACTTTGAGAATAGATTCTTAAAGAATTAGTTAATTTTAACTTGTAAGTTCTAACTTAATTTTTACTCTGATGAAGATAGTGTTATATGTTGTTTTTTAATTTTGATTTTCATTGTTCATATTTGCAGGGATACAAAATTGATTCTAACATGTAGACTTTATATTGACCGAAATATGCTAGAAGAGTCAAGAATTATAAATTTAATATGATACAATTTTATGTTAGAAAAAAGTTGTATTTAGTTTAATTTGTAGAACTTATTTTATTATAAAAGAATCTAAATGACATGTAAGATATTTTAATTATCTATATGATTATATATTATATAAATGTTGAGTTAGCATGCTTAGAATATTAATTGATAATTTGATATATCAATTATTTAATTAAATATTTTAAAAGCAACTTTCTATTTTTGTAACTAAAAGAATAAAAAATGTTACAAAAATAAGTAGTATTTTATAACAAAATATTATGACACAAAAATCTAAATTGTTACGAAAAATATTTTAAAGGTAAAAAAGCGTTGCTACTTTCGTAACAACTTTTGGTTTTTGTATAAAAAAATTTGTTACAAAATATTACTTTGAATTGTAACAGTTCCATTTTTTGTTACAAAAACTTTTTGTAATGGGACATACTGCAACGGCTCATTTTTTGTTACAATTTTTTTGTTACAAATATTGCTTTTTCTTGTAGTGATCCCTTTGTTTGAAATCCGATGTCCAAGAACAATTTCTTCAATTACCATGAAGTGGCATTTTTTCCAGTTTAAAACCAGATTTGTCTCCTGGCATCGTTTCAGAACTAAGGACAGATGGTCAAGGCAGGAGCCAAATGAATCTCCAAAGACAAAGAAATCATCCATGAATACTCCAAGAAATTTCTCAACCATATCAGAGAAAATGGAGAGCATGCACCTCTGAAAGGTTGCAGGTGCATTGCATAGGTCAAATGGCATTCCTATGTAAGCAAACACTCCATATGGACATGTGAATGCTGTCTTTTCTTAGTCTTGAGGGTCTACTGCAATTTGATTATAACCTGAATAACCATCCAAGAAGCAGTAGAATGCATGCCCTGCCAGTCTCTCCAACATATGATCTATGAATGGTAAAGGAAAATGATCCTTTCTTGTGGCGTTGTTGAGTCTCCTATAGCCAATACACATACGCCACCCTGTAACTGTTCTTGTGAACCACTGTCATTCCTTTTTTCTTGGGTACAACTTGGACAGGGCTTACCCAGGAGCTGTTGAAATAGGATAAATAATCCCAACCTCTCACAGTTTTGTGACCTCTTTTTGCACTAGTTCCTTCATGGTTGGATTCAGTCGCCTTTGTGGTTGCACCATTGGTTTGGCGTCATCTTCTAGCCGGATCTTGTGCATGAATCGGGTTGGACTAATACCCTTAAGGTCACTTATGGTCCACCCAAGAGCTGTCTTGTGTGTCTTCAGCACTTTGATCAGTGTTTCTTCTTTCTGTGGCTCTAGAGCAGAGCTTATAATCACAGGGTAAGTGTCTCTATCTCCTAGAAATGCATATTTCAAGGATGATGGTAACGGCTTGAGCTTGAGTTTGGGAGGCCCAGCCTCTTCTTTAGTAGCTTTTAAGGTCTCCTTTATTTCTTCTGGTGCCTCCAGGTCAAGCTTGGCATCATAAAAGATGTCATCCAGATCTTCTTCGAGTCTCTCAACTACATTCATTTCTTCAACCAGGGAGTCAATGATATCAATAATCATGCACTCCTCTGGGGTGCCTGGATGCTGCATGGCCTTGACAGCATTCAGTACAAATTCATCCTCATTGACTCTCAGGGTTACTTCCCCTTTCTGCACGTCAATGAGGGTCCTTGATGGGTGGAAAAATGCCGATTAAGAAATTCTTATAAAAGTAGCATTGCAAGTACAGTCTTAACCGACAAAAATTTCACTATCAATTTAGAAGTGTGTTACAATTAAAATTAAATAACCGGGAGTAGAATCACAGGTCGTTTCCCAAAGAGTTGACACAATGATGTAAGTTATTGGTCAGGAATTTTCTGAATATTTTTGAAGTTTAAGAACGAAAAAAATAAATGACTAGGAATTGAAGCACTGAATAATAACAAGAGATGTTATGTATTTAATAAAAAGGTCTTGGCTAGAAGTGAAAATTGGAGTTCCTATCCTTGTTGATTTTTTCCAAGTATAATAGTAGAAGTTTATTGCTTCCACTTAGTTATCCTCTAACTAATGAAGGAAAGTCAAGTGGGTAACACTAACTCTGATTCACAAGTCCTAGTCACTTCCTAGGGAAGGACTAGAGTTGGTGAAAATGAGTCAGCCAGCAATTCCCAATTACAAATTGATACTTGAGTATTACAACTCAAGAGTTTTCAATTAATCAACTCCCAAGCCAAGTTGGAATATCTACTCCATTAACATGAATGCCATTTTCACAAATATGTAAAGGGAGTAAATAAAAGACTTGGTAATTATAATAAATTAATAAATTCAAAATTGGAAATGACGATTAATTAAAAGGGATTAAACAAGCAATAGAATTAAATATAAAAATAATTCATTGTATTAATAAATTCAAAAGTAACAAAATCCAAACATAAACTCAAATAACTAAATGGAAAAACAAAGGAGTAGAAGTAATAGAAAGGCAAACTATGACGATAATAACTCCACTTGAAGGTAGTAGCAGCTCTTCAAGATCCAAACTGAAGATGAACTAAGAATGCTAAGAACCATAGGAGAAGTAATGTTTCTCTCTCTAGAATTCAAAACTAAAAACTAAAACTAAGTGAAAGTGAGAGTCCTTTCAGTCTCAGCTACACCCCTGCCTCTAGTCTGCGATTTTGGACTTGAAACTGGGTTCAAATTAGCCCAGAAATCGCCCCCAGCAAGTTCTGATAAGTGCAGCACGTGACGCTCTGTCACGCATACGCATCACTGAACTCCTGCGCTAGTCACGCGTACGCGTCGCTGTGAGATGCTCCAATTCACGTGTACGCATCAGTCACGCGTATGCGTCACTGTGAGATGCTCCAATTCACGTGCACGTGTCATCCATGAGTGCGTGTCGCTCCTCGCTTCTAATCTCTCTAGTTTCTTGTGTTCCTTCCACTTTAACATGCTTCCTCTTTATCCTTTAAGCCATTCATGCCCTCTAAACCTGAAAACACTTCACAAACACATCACAGCATCGAATGGTAATAAAGAAGAATTAAAAATTAACAATTTAAAGGCCTAGAAAATATGTTTTCAACTATATCATAAAATTAGAAAGGAAATAAAAAAATGCAATTTACATGAATAAGTGCGAGATTAGTTGACACAAACCCACTCAATTCAGTCTAAAATATATCATAAAATAGTGGTGCATCAGTCCTTCTTGTAGCCAGGAAGGGTCTTCCTAAAATGAGGGATGTACTCTTGTGCTCTTCCATGTCAAGCACCACAAAATCTATGGAGAAAGCAACGGGTCCAACCTTAACAATCATGTCTTCAACCACCCTGATGGAAACTTGACAGAGCCATCAGCAAGCTGAAGGCATATGCGGGTTGGCTTGACTTCTTGAGTTAAATAGAGCTTCTTTATTAATGATGCAGGCATCATGTTAATACTTGCTCCAAGATCACGTAGGGTTGTCCTTGTGCAGGCATGCCCTAGGGAGCATGGTATCATAAAGCTCCCAGGATCCTGAAGCTTCTCTGGTAAGCTCTTCTGGATTACTGCACTACATTCTTCAGTGAGGAAGACTATCTCCACATTTCTTCAATCCTTCTTGTGACTCAATATGTCCTTCATGAACTTAGCATAGGAAGGTATCTGTTCAAGAGCTTCTGCAAAAGGGATCTTGATTTCTAGTGTCTTGAGATAGTCTACAAAGCGAGCAAACTTTTTATTTTTTTTTGCTTGACGAAGCTTCTGGGGAAATGGCATCTTGGTCTTGTACTCATCAGCCTTAGTTGATGTAGGCTGAGTGCCTACAGTGCTTGAAGAGGGGTTACTGGCTTGCTTAGGAGGGGGTGTTTTCAGCAATTGCACGTGTCTGATCACCCCGGCTTGGGCGTTCAACGCCTTTAATACCCCCTTCCTGGCGTTCAATGCCAGAAGCACCCCCTTCTTGGCGTTGAACACCAATGGTACTCCTCTCTAAGCGTTCAACGCCCTTAGAGGTACCTTGGCCTGTAGTTTGCTCATCTTCTGTCATCTCTTCTTCCCCCTGCCTTCTATTGTTCTGAGGTTGGGTGTTTAGGTTCTTTCCACTCCTCAGTTGAATAGACAGACACTCTTCTCTTATATGTTCATATAGTTGTTGCCTTGCTTGACTCAATTGTTTCTCTATATTCCTGTTGGAGGCCCGGGTTTCCTGCAACACCTCTTGGAATTCTGCCAGCTGTTGCATAAGCAAATGCATCTGATGATTGAATGTAACACATTATTCTTGAGGGTTAGATTCAGTAGATACTGCCTTAACCTCTCTTTTTATTGAAGTCTCACCAGATGAGTACAGATGCTGGTTGCTGGCAACTGTCTCAATGAGTTCGTGAGCTTCTTCAATCATCTTCCTCGTGTGTATAGAACCACCAGCAGAGTGGTCTAGAGACATTCTAGCCATGTTTGTGAGCCCGTAATAGAAGATGTATAGTTGCACCTATTCTAAAAACATTTCAGTGGGAAATTTCTGTAGCATCCTTCTGTACCTTCCCCAAGAATCATGAAGGGACTCATTGTCCTCTTGTCTGAAGCCTTGGATGTCCAGTCTTAGCTGGGTAAGCTTCTTTGGAGGAAAGTATTGGTTCAAAAACTTGTCCACTAGCTGACTCTATATTTTCATGCTAGATTTGGGTTGGTTGTCCAACTACGTCTTTGCTTGGTCCTTTACAGCAAAGGAGAAAAGTAGCAATCTGTAGACATCCTGGTCTACTCCCTCAGTGCATACTGTATCAGCTATTTGCAATAAACTCTATGGGTTCTTCCTGTAAAAGTCCATGATATTGACAGTGTTGCTACACCAGAGTAATCAGCTGCGGGTTTAGCTCAAAATTGCTTGCTCTAATAGGAGGTATGCTGATACTTCTTCCATAGAAGTCAAGAGTGGGGGCCGTATAGGACCCCAAGGTTCTTCTGAACTGTTCATTTCTATTTGGTTCCATAGTGAACTCTTCCTGTTCTTGTACACACAGTTAAGAAACAAGGAGATGGAAAGGTAGGTATTTCTATGTCAAAGTATAGAGCACTTTCAGTGAGATGTCCTGAGAAGATGAGAAGAAAGAAGGTAGAGGAGGAGATGGAGTTCGAATTTTTAGAAAAAAAATAAAAAATTAAAATTAAAATATTTTTGTTTTATTTTATTTATTAATTGATTTTTGAAAATAATAAGGAAATTAAAAGCTAAGACAACTAATTAACTAAAAACATTTGAAACTTTAAAGGGGGTTTTCGAAAATAAGAGAGAAAAAATCAAACAAAGATTTTGAAATTCAAATATAAAAGACATTAAAGATTTAAAATTTAAAAGTTTTAAATTTAAAAAGAAGATAAGATAAGTAAGTTTTAAATTCCTAGCCTTTCCATCCTAGATTCATTAACAAACATATCAAGGCATCTAGCGGAATCAAAGGTGAATCAAAATTAGCAATTAAGGGCCCAAAAAGCATGTTTTCACACTTTAAGCACAAATTAGGAGACAACCATGAAACTATGCTATTTCATTGAATAAATGTGAGTAAAAGGTAATATAATCCCCCAAATTAAGCACAAGATAAACCCCAAAAAATAGGGTTTATTAGTCCTCTGTTAGCCTTTCTTCTTCTGGTCTCCTGTTGCTCTAAGGTTGAGTATTCAACATTTTCCCACTCATCAGTTGGATTGCCTGACATTCATCTTTTATCTGCTTAGATAATTGCTGGCTTGTTTGACTAAGCTGGGCTTCTACATTCCTGTCAGAAGCCTGAGTTTCTTGCAAAGCCTCTTACAGTTCCAGCAACTGCTGTGCAAGGGCGTGCAGCTGCTCACTCAATAGGCCATCTTGTTCTAGAGAGTTGGACTCAGCAGATATTGCCTTAACCTCTCCTTTGATGGTAGTCTCATTAGCCTAGTACATATACTGATTCATGGAAACTGTCTCAATAAGTTCGTGAGCTTATTCAATTGTTTTTCTCATATGTATAGAACCACCAGCAGAGTGGTCTAGAGACATCTTGGCCAAGTCTGTGAGGCCATAATAGAAGATGTCTAATTGCACCCATTCTGAAAATATATCAGTGGGGCATTTCCGTAGCATTCTTCTATACCTTTCCCAGGCATCATGAATAGATTCATTATTCTCTTTCTTGAAGCCTTAGATGTCCAGCCTTAAATGGGTCAATTTCCTTGGAGGAAAGTATTGATTCAGAAACTTGTCTACTAGCTGCTTCCATATTTTCAAGCTAGATTTGGGTTGGTTATTTAACCACCTCTTTGCTTGATCTCTTACAGCAAAGGGGAAGAGTAACTGTCTGTAGACATCCTTATCTACTCCCTCAGTGCGTATTGTGTCAGCAATTTGTAAAAAGTTTGCCAGGAATTTAGTAGGTTCTTCTTGTGGCAGTCCAAAGTACTGGTAATTTTGCTGCACCAAAATAATGATCTGAGGATTTATCTCAAAATTACATGCTCCAACGGGGGGTATACTGATACTTCTCCCATAGAAGTTAGGAGTGGGGGCCATGTATGACCCCAAAGTTCTTTTGAACTGTTCATTCCCATTTGGGTTCATGGTGAAAAAAGGTAGGAGAGACTAGGAAAAAAAAAAAAAAATAAAAAATTAAAATTAAAATATTTTTGTTTTATTTTATTTATTAATTGATTTTTGAAAATAATAAGGAAATTAAGACAACTAACAACTAATTAACTAAAAACATTTGAAACTTTAAAGGGGGTTTTCGAAAATAAGAGAGAAAAAATCAAACAAAGATAAGAAAAGACAAGATATAAAAATTTAAAAATTTTGAAAATCAAATTTAAAAATAGTAAAGAATTTAAAAAGATAAGAATTTAAAATTTAAAATTTTGAAAAGAAGATAAAATAGGATAGATTTAAATTGAAAATATATGATAAAGATTTGAAAAGATAAGATGAAAAATTTAAACTTTACTAACAAGAAAATACCAAATTTAAAATTTTTAAACCAAGATAAGATAAGATAGTAAAGATTTCGAAAAATTAAAGAAAGATAAAAGAAATATT
Source organism: Arachis ipaensis (assembly GCF_000816755.2). Lineage (NCBI taxonomy): Eukaryota > Viridiplantae > Streptophyta > Magnoliopsida > Fabales > Fabaceae > Arachis > Arachis ipaensis. The sequence goes on from NC_029791.2 coordinate 29,646,287, forward strand.
TTTTTTTGTATTTTTCAAAAAAAGTTTGTATTTTTTTGTATTTTTTGAAAAATTTAAACCCGACAACGGTGCCAAAAACTTGGTGCGCGAAATTGAACTCCGCAAACTTTGCACAGATGAACCAGCAAGTGCACCGGGTCGTCCAAGTAATACCTCAGATGAGTGAGGGTCGAATCCCACGGAGATTGTCAGATTGAGCAAGCAATGGCTATCTTGTAAATCTTAGTCAGACAATTAGAAAAATTGGTTGTTGTTTGAAAGCATAAATGAAATAAATAAGAACGATATACCAGATTGATGTGAAACAGTAATAAAGGGTCAGTTAAGGCTTCAGAGATGCTTTATCTTTCCAGATTAACTTTTCTTACTATCTACAGCCGAAGGTGAAGCTCTAAGCAATCCACTCCCCTTCATGATCCTACTCAAAACGCTACAGACAATGTCAGATCTTTCGGATCAGAGAGTGCTGCTTTTCTCACTCTAGCCTTAGTGCCACAGAGACCTCAGTAACCCACGGTCAACGGGATTTCATGTCACATATCTAAAGTCGCACAGGTAGTCTCTTGGAATCCGCAATGCATTCTCTAGCTGTAGCTCAATGCTATCTGGGTTAGGACTCGCACGGAACCCATGTAGAACAAGGATGAATGTCATGTTTCACCCCATATTCATTAATATTGAAGAACGAGAACGCATAAGAGAATAGAATCAGACATATTAAAATAGAAACAGTAATATTATTAATCCATGAGAATCAGCAGAGCTCCTAACCTTAACTTAGGAGATTTAGTTGCTCATAAGTTTTAGAAAATACAATAATGAATTCGAAAATGTGGAAGAAGAGATCTAATAACTAGAGATTACAGAATTAAGACAGACTGGACTCTTGGTGCGAAAATCCACTTCTTGGGCCCACTTGGTGAGCGTTTGGGCTGAGTTTGGGGTGAATCCACGTGCTAATACTCCTCTTGGGGCATTGGACGCTGATTTTGGTCCTTCTTGGGTGTCCAAACGCCAGGCTTGCTCCTTCTAGGGCGTCGAACGCCAGACAGGGAGTCAGATGGGCGTTCAACGCCCATTTTGGGCCATCATTTTCAAAGATAAGTAACGATTGAATTTCTGCTAGTAAAGAATTTTTATAAAAATAATCGCGTTGTAAAAATTTGGTTGTCACAAGTAACAAATCCCAATAAAATTTATAACCGAAGCATTTAAACCTCAGGTCGTCTTCTCAAGGAATTGCAGGGAGGTGTATTTATTCTTGGTTATGAGTTTTCTGGGGAATGTTGAGTTTGGTTAAAGAAACATTGAACCAGGAATGAAGAAATAACCATACTCTAAGAGAAATCCTAATTCTAAAACCTAAGAGAGAGGAGAGAGCCTCTCTCTCTCTCTCTCTCTCTCTAAAACTACATCTAAAATCTAAAATTATGAATTATGAATGTTGTGTCATGATTGTTGAATGAATGGATTCTCCAACTTTATAGCCTCTAATATGTGTTTTCTGCACCAAAACCTGAGTCAAAAACAGCCAAAAAATCGCCGGGACTGGTACGTACAGGCCGCTGCAAAGTCACGCGGAAGCGTCGTCCACGCGTTAGCGTGGATTGGGTTTTGGCCAGGTCACGCGTCCGCGTGATCCACGCGTGCGCATAGCCTGGCTTCGAGGAAACTATGGCAAATTATATATTTTTGCGAAGCCCCAAACATTAGCTTTCCAACGCAACTAGAACCGTATCATTTGGACCTCTGTAGCTCAAGTTATGGTCGATTTAGTACCAAGAGGTCAGGCTGGACAGCTTTAGCAGTTCCTTTAGTTTCTTGTATTCCTTCCACTTTTGCATGCTTCCTTTCCATCCTCTAAGCCATTCCTGCCCTATAAACTCTGAAATCACTTAACACACATATCAAGGCATTGAATGGTAATAAGAGAGAATTTAAACATAGCAAAATTAAGGCCAAGGAAACATATTTTCAATCATAGCACAAAATCAGGAAGGAAAACGTAAACTCATGCAAATCATATGAATAATTGGGTAAAGACTTGATAAAAACCACTCAATTGAGTACAAGATAAACCATAAAATAGTGGTTTATCAACCTCCCCACACTTAAACATTAGCATGTCCTCATGCTAAGCTCAAGAGAAGCTATAAAAGAGTGAAGGGGAATGGTAGAAAGTATGAAATGCAACCTATCTATATGAATGTAACTAAATGCAGAATGCTTTTTTTTCTACTTGGTTTAAAAGTGAATAAATTCTCCAAGAATAAATATAAACTGGATTCCACTAATTCAAATCACAAAATAAAGTACAAGTGAATTTGCAAGAAGAAAATAGCTCATGAAAGCCGGGAACAAAGAATCGAGCATCGAACCCTCACTGGAAGTGTATGCACTCTAATCGCTCAGGTGTTTAAGGTTTAATCTCTCAGTTCTCTACTAATCTTGATTTCTAAGGCTTGCTCTTCATCTAACAATCAACATAAATTTAATGCACAGATACACATATCAAGAGGTCTTTTAAGGGTTATGATGGGGTTAGGGTCAAGGTAGGATTGTATTTGGCCAAGTGGACTAAAATCTAAATCCTTAATTAACTTAAACTTTCCACCTAACTTTAGACAATCCATGTAATCATAATACCACATCTAACTATCCATTAGCCATGTTTTCGACATATTCATGCATCCTAATTTCGAGTACAGTACATATGCATTGCTTTCACTTTTTACTTTGGGGCATTTTGTCCCCTTTTATTATTTGCTCTTTTTCTTTTCTTTTTCTCTTTTTCTTCTTTTTTTTTCTTTTTCTTCTTTTATATATATATATATATATATATTTTTTTTCCTTTTGTTTTTCTCAATGCATATGATTAAATTATTGAAATACATGAACATGTTCTAAACATTTCTTTCATATTTTCATAAAGAAGTTTAACATACTTAATTTCCAAACCAAATGTTTCCAAACCCAATTTTCCCACACTTAAATCATAAGCACTCTCACTAGTCTAAGCTAACCAAGGATTTAAATTAAGGACATTATTGTTTTCCGCTTAGAGTTAGTGATGAGCTAAAGTAAAGAACAAATGGGTATAATAGGCTCAACATTGGTTTGCAAAGGATAATAAAAGGGTAAGGCCATATGGGTATGTAAGTGGTGCACGAATTGTGAATCACACTTTTCACACTCGTACCACTAACCAGCAAGTACACTGGGTCGTCCAAGTAATACCTTACGTGAGTAAGGGTCGAATCCCACGGAGATTGTTAGTTTGAAGCAATCTATGGTTATCTTGCAATTTATGGATATCTTAGATAGGAACACGCATGTTTGAATGGAAAACAGAAATACTTGCATTAATTCATCAAGACACAGCAGAGCTCTTCACCCCCAACAATGGAGTTTAGAGACTCATGCCGTTAAAGAGTATAAAGTTTTGATCTAAAAAATGTCATGAGATGCAAAATAAACCTCTAAAAGTTGTTTAAATACTAAACTAGTAACCTAGGTTTATAGAAAATGAGTAAACTATAACAGATAGTGCAGAAATCTACTTCTGGGGCCCACTTGGTGTGTGCTGGGGCTGAGACTAAAGCTTCTCACATGCCTGGGGCTGTTTTGGGCGTTCAACGCCAGCTTTGGATCCTTTTCTGGCGTTGAACTTCAACTTGCAACTTGTTTCTAGCACTGGACGCCAGAATTGGGCAGGAAGCTGGCGTTGAACGCCAGTTTACATCATCTATCCTTGAGCAAAGTATGAACTATTATATATTTCTGGAAAGCCCTGGATGTCTACTTTTCAACGCAATTAGAAGCACGCCATTTGGAGTTCTGTAGCTCCAGAAAATTCATTTTGAGTGCAGGGAGGTCAGAATCCAACAAATGAGTGGGACTAGTAGTTTTTTGCTTCCGAACAGTTTTGGCATCTCACTTTATCCATTGAAGCTCAGAGTGATTGGCATCTATAGGGACTTAGAATTCAGATAGTGTTATTGATTCTCCTATTTCAGTATGATGATTCTTGAATACAGCTACTTTATGAGTCTTGGCCGTGGCCCTAAGCACTTTGTTTTCCAGTATTACCACCGGATACATAAATGCCACAGACACATAATTGGGTGAACCCTTTTAGATTGTGACTCAGCTTTGCTAAACTCCCCAATTAGGGGTGTTCAGGGTTCTTAAGCACACTCTTCTTTTTGCTTTGGACCTTGACTTTAACCGCTCAGTCTCAAGCTTTCACTTGACACCTTCACGCCACAAGCACATGGCTAGGGACAGCTTGGTTTAGCCGCTTAGGCCAGGATTTTATTCCTTTAGGCCCTCCTATTCACTGATGCTCAAAGCCTTGGGATCCTTTCTATTACCCTTGCCTTTTGGTTTTAAGAGCTTTGGCTTTTTCTGCTTGCTTTCTCTTTCTCTCTCTCTTTTTTTTTTGCAAGCTTTGTTCTTTGCTGCTTTTTCTTGCTTCAAGAATCATTTTTATGATTTTTCAGATTATCAATAACATGTCTCATGTTCATCATTCTTTCAAGAGCCAACATATTTAACAGTCTTAAACAACAAATTCAAAAGACATATGCACTGTTCAAGCATTCATTCAGAAGACAGAAAGCATTGCCACCACATGTTACTAATTAGAATTTTTCTTATTAAAACTCGAATTTTATTGCCTCTTATTCAAAAGATCTACTATTTTATTCATGTTTGCTGATGATGAGAAGAATAGACTATAACTTAATTGGAGGTAAAATCAAAATAGACACTAATTACTACTATATGACTCCTAAGGTAAACTCTTATAACGACAACTATCACAGAGTTAAAGCAGAAATTGGAATTTAACAACCTTTGTTCTGGGAAGTGGATGTTCCTCGAATCTGTGGGGTGCTTGGTCCTTCAAGAGATAACTTCTGGCGCTTCAATTCCCTCAAGTCACGCCCTTGCTCTTCCTGTTCTTTAATCAAATAGCAAAGAATTTGACTTTGTTCCTTCTGTTCCTTTATTATTTGTTTCATAGCTTCTTGCATCTTGGTAACTGATGTTTCAAGATACTCCCAATATTTAGATTGAGGGATTTCTGGGAGAAATTCCCGTGTTTTCTTCTTGATGTGGTCATTCTGTGCTTGTTGTTTTTCCATTGATGCTTTGGTGATTGGTTTCTCAATTGAGACATACTCAGTTATTCCCATCCTTACTCCAGCGTCCTTGCAGAGCAGAGAAATCAAGCTTGGGTTAGCCAACCTGGCCTCTTTAGAATTTTTATTAGCAATTTTGTAGAATTCAGTTGAAATCAGTTGATGAACTTCCACTTCTTTTCCCATCATGATGCAATGGATCATCACTGCTCTTTTAACAGTGACTTCAGAACGGTTGCTGGTGGGCAGCAGAGAATGCCCAATGAAGTCCAGCCATCCTCTGGCGGCTGGTTTGAGATCTTCTCTTTTGAGTTGATTTGGGACACCCTTCGTACTGGTGGTCCACCTGGCTCCAGGGATACATATATCCTCTAGAATCTTATCCAGGCCCTTGTCTGTTCTCATCATTCTCCTGTTGAAAGAGTCTGGATCATCTTTCAGCTGAGGTAGCTTTAAGACTCCCTGATCTTGTCAGGGTTGGTATGAACAATCTTTCCTCTGACCACGGTCCGATATTCATAGAAAGCAGTTCCAGATAGTTTTTGCTTGTCTGTCTGCCACATGTTAGCATAGAACTCCTGGACCATATTCCTTCCCACTTTCGTCTCAGGATTAGTTAGGACCTCCCAGTTCCTGATTCGAATTTTCTCCTGGATCTCCGGATATTCGTCTTCTTTCAGATCGAATCTAACTTCCGGGATCACTGATCTTAGACCCATTATTTTGTAATAATGGAAAAGATATTGATGAGTTGAAAAGATTTTTGGAAAAGAGTTGAATTGGATTGAAAAAGAGGATTTGTGCTTATGGATTAAGATACATTTGATATTTTTAAAGTAGAATTTTTAGAAATTAAGGATTTTAGAAATCAGGGTTCTTAACATGTGTATGCAAGAAATCATGATTTGAAACATGGAAATTAAAATTAGAATGAAAAATATGAAGAAGAAACGAATTTACATCCTTCCCATCATCCTGGCGTTTGAACGCCCAAACGCTGCCTGTTTTGGGCGTTCAACGCCCAAATGCTGCTCTCC
>NC_029791.2:29652703-29661350 GCF_000816755.2 Arachis ipaensis
AACCACTGTAAGTAATTCTTTTTCTGTGGTTGTGTAATTTTTCTGGGCATCATTTAAAACGCGACTAGCATAATAAATGACATGCAGAAGCTTGTCATGCCTCTGTCCCAATACTGCACCAATGGCGTGATCATTGGCATCACATATTAGCTCAAATGGTAATGTCCAGTCTGGTGCAGAAATAACTGGTGCTGTGACCAGCTTAGCTTTCAGCATTTCAAACGCCTGCACACACTCTGTGTCAAACACAAATGGCATGTCAGCAGCTAGCAGATTGCTTAGAGGTTTTGCGATTTTTGAAAAATCCTTTATAAACCTCCTATAGAATCCTGCATGCCCCAGAAAGCTTCTGATTGCCTTAACATTGGCAGGTGGTGGTAATTTTTCAATTACCTCCATTTTTGCTTGATCCACCTCTATTCCCTTGTTTGAGATTTTATGCCCAAGGACAATCCCTTCAGTCACCATGAAGTGACATTTTTCCCAGTTTAAGACTAGGTTGGTCTCTTGACATCTCTTCAGGACAAGTTTTAGGTGATCAAGACAAGAGCTGAATGAGTCTCCATATACTGAGAAGTCATCCATGAAAACTTCCAGAAATTTTTCCACCATATCAGAGAAAATAGAGAGCATGCATCTCTGGAAGATTGCAGGCGCATTACACAGCCCAAATGGCATCCTTCTATAAGCAAACACTCCAGATGGACATGTGAATGCTGTTTTCTCTTGATCCTGGGGATCTACTGCAATCTGGTTATAGCCTGAGTAGCCATCCAAAAAGCAGTAATAATCATGACCTGCAGTCTTTCTAGCATCTGGTCTATGAATGGTAAAGGAAAATGATCCTTTCTGGTGGCTGTATTGAGCCTTCTGTAGTCAATACACATGCGCCACCGTGTAACTGTTCTTGTAGGAACCAGTTCATTTTTTTCATTATGAATTACTGTCATGCCTCCCTTTTTTGGGACGACTTGGACAGGGCTCACTCAGAGGCTATCAGAAATAGGATAAATAATCCCAGCCTCTAGTAATTTGGTGACCTCTTTCTGCACCACTTCCTTCATGGCTGGATTTAGCCACCTCTGTGGTTGAACCACTGGTTTAGCATTATCTTCCAATAAGATTTTGTGCATGCATCTAGCTGGGCTTATGCTCTTAAGGTCACCTATGGATCACCCAATAGCTGTTTTGTGTGTCCTTAGCACTTGAATAAGTGCTTCCTCTTCCTGTGGATTTAAAGCAGAGCTTATGATCACTGGAAAAGTGTCACCTTCTCCCAGAAATACATATTTCAGGGATGGTGGTAATAGTTTGAGCTCGGGTTTAGGAGGTTTTTCCTCTTCCAAAGAAAATTTCAGAGGCTCTTTCATCTCCTCTGAATCCTCCAAATCAGGCTGAACATCTTTAAAGATGTCTTCCAACTCTGATTCGAGACTCTCAGCCATGTTGATCTCTTCTACCAAAGAGTCAATAAGATCAACTTTCATGCAGTCTTTTGATGTGTCTGGATGCTGCATGGCTTTGACAGCATTCAACTTAAACTCATCATCATTGACTCTCAGGGTTATTTCCCCTTGTTGGACATCAATGAGGGTTCGTCCAGTTGCTAGGAAGGGTCTTCCTAGAATGAGAGTAGCACTCTTGTGCTCCTCCATTTCCAGCACCACAAAGTTAGTGGGAAAGGCGAATGGCCCAACTCTGACAATCATGTCTTCAATCACGCCTGATGGGTATTTAATGGAGCCATCAGCAAGTTGGAGACATATCCGGGTTGGTTTAACTTCTTCAGTTAAGCCAAGCCTTCTGATAGTGGATGCAGGTATTAGGTTGATGCTTGCCCCAAGATCGCATAAAGCTGTCTTGGTGCAATTACCTTCTAATATGCATGGTATCAGAAAACTCCCAGGGTCTTTAAGCTTTTCAGGAAAGCTTTTTAGAATGACTGCACTGCATTCTTTAGTGAGGAGAATTCTTTCTGTTTCTCTCCAATCCTTTTTATGACTCAGGATCTCTTTCATGAACTTGGCATAAGAAGGTATTTACTCAAGTGCCTCTGCAAATGGAATCTTTATTTCAAGAGTCCTGAGATAATCTGCAAAGCAAGCAAATTGCTTATCCTGCTCCTCTTTCCGGAGTTTTTGAGGATAAGGTATCTTGGCCTTATATTCCTCAACCTTAGTTGCTGTAGGTTTATTGCCTACAGAAGTGGTTGAAGAAGCCTTTTTAGAGGGGTTGTCATCAGCACTTGTGTGTGTCTGATCCCTCACTGGCAATTGAGTGCCAGAGTTAGAAGCTGGAGTGACGTTAGACGCCAACTCCTTGTCTGTTCCTGGCGTCTGAACGCCAGAACTGTGCCCATTTTGGGTGTTCAACACCAGATCCTGCCCATTTTGGACGTTCAACGCCAGATCCTTGCTTGTTTCTGGCGTTGAACGCCAGTCCTTGCTTGTTACTGGCATTGAACGCCAGTCTTGGGCATGGTCTGGGCGTTCAGCGCCAGCCTTCCACCAAATTGCTGGCGTTTTAACGCCAGAATTACTTTTTCCTGGGCTCTTACTATCCTCAGGTGAATTTTGGGTGGTTTGCTCATTCCTTGGCTCTTTGCTACCTTGAGGTGGGGTATTTAATATTTTCCCACTTCTTAATTGAACTGCTTGGCATTCTTCTGTTATTTGTCTTGACAGCTGCTGCTTTCTTTGCTTCAATTGTTCTTCCATATTTATATTAGCCATCCTTGTCTCTTGTAGTTTATCCTTGAATTCGGCTAACTGCTTTGTTAGAAAATCCAATTGCTGATTGAATTCAGCAGCTTATTTTACAGGGCTGAGTTCGGCAGTTACTGTTTTAACCTCTTCTTTCATGGAAGGGTCACTGCTTAGGTACAGATGCTGATTCCTGGCAACTGTATCAATGAGCTCTTGAGCTTCTTCAATTATCTTTCTCATGTGGATAGATCCACCAGCTGAGTAATCTAGAGACATCTGAGCTCCTTCTGCAAGCCCATAATAGAAGATGTCTAACTGAACCCACTCTGAAAACATTTCAGAGGGGCATTTTCCTAGCATCTCTCTGTATCTCTCCCAGGCATCATAAAGAGATTCCTTATCTCCTTGTTTAAAGCCTTGGATGTCTAGCCTTAGCTGTGTCATCCGTTTTGGGGGAAAGTATTGATTCAGGAATTTTTCTGTCAGCTGTTTCCATGTCCTTATGATGGCCTTAGGTTGGTTATTTAACCACCTCTTAGCTTGATCTTTTACAGCAAATGGAAACAGTAATAGTCTGTAGACATCCTGATCTATTTCTTTATCATGTACTGTGTCAGCAATTTGTAAAAATTGTGCCAAAAACTCTGTAGGTTCTTCCTGTGAAAGACCGGAATACTGGCAACTTTGCTGCACCATGATAATGAGCTGAGGATTCAACTCAAAGCTACTGACTCCAATGGAGGGTATACAGATACTACTCCCATATGAAGCAGTAGAGGGGTTAGCATATGACCCCAGAGTCCTCCTGGACTGTTCATTTCCACTTAGATCCATAATGGAGAAAGGGAGATGATGTCAAATAAAAAAATTTATTTTTATTTATTTATTTATTTATTTAATTCAAAAATAAAATAAATTAAAATAAAATAAACAAAAATGGTTGAAAATTTTCGAAAAAATGAGGAGAGAGAAAGTGGTTAGGAAGTTTTTTTTTTAAAAGGATATGATGATTTTTGGAAAAGGTTTTAAATTTAAAAAAAAAATCTGAATTTTTAAAGGTAAATTTAAAAAATTTGCTTTAAAATAGAGAGAGAAGATATTTTTGAATTTAAAGAGGAGAGAGAAAAATAATAAGATGGCACAAGATTTAGGATTTTTAGATCTGATGCTCCTTGTTTTTGAAAATTTTGGAGGAAAAACACCAATGAACACCAAACTTAAAATTTTTAGAAAACTAAACTAAAATTTTCGAAAACCAAAAGGGGAATCAACAAGAAAATACCAAACTTAAAGTTTGGCACAAAATTTAATATAGAAATTATTATTTTTGAAAAAGATTTTTAAAAAGAGTATACCAAACTGCCACGGACTTAGACCAATGCTCTAGCCAATTGGGCAGTAAAAGCGAGTTTGAAGTTCGTCACAGCCATCCAATCCCAGAATCCTACTCGGAATACCACAGACAAGGTTTAGACTTTCCAGATTCTCATGAATGCCGCCATCAATCTAGCTTATACCACGAAGATTCTTATTAGGGAATCTAAGAGATATTCATTCAATCTGATGTAGAACGGAAGTAATTGTCAGACACACGTTCATGGATTGAGGAAGGTGATGAGTGTCACTGATCATCACCTTCTCCATAGTTAGGCGCGAATGGATATCTTAGATAGGAACACGCATGTTTGAATGGAAAACAGAAATACTTGCATTAATTCATCAAGACACAGCAGAGCTCCTCACCCCCAACAATGGAGTTTAGAGACTCATGCCGTCAAAGAGTATAAAGTTTTGATCTAAAAAATGTCATGAGATGCAAAATAAACCTCTAAAAGTTGTTTAAATACTAAACTAGTAACCTAGGTTTACAGAAAATGAGTAAACTATAACAGATAGTGCAGAAATCCACTTCTGGGGCCCACTTGGTGTGTGGTGGGGCTGAGACTAAAGCTTCTCACGTGCCTGGGGCTGTTTTGGGCATTCAACGCCAGCTTTGGATCCTTTTCTGGCGTTGAACTCCAACTTGCAACTTGTTTCTGGCGCTGGACGCCAGAATTGGGCAGAGAGCTGGCGTTGAACGCCAGTTTACATCGTCTATCCTTGAGCAAAGTATGGACTATTATATATTTCTGGAAAGCCCTGGATATGTCTACTTTTCAACGCAATTGGAAGCACGCCATTTGGAGTCCTGTAGCTCCAGAAAATCCATTTTGAGTGCAGGGAGGTCAAAATCCAACAGCATCAGCAGTCCTTTTTCAGCCTGAATCAGATTTTTGCTCAGCTCCCTCAATTTCAGTCAGAAAATACCTGAAATTACAGAAAAATACACAAACTCATAGTAGAGTCCAGAAATGTGGATTTTGCCTAGAAACTAATGAAAATAAACTAAAAACCAACTAAAACATACTAAAATCTATATGAAATTAACCCCAAAAAGCGTATAAAATATCCGCTCATCAGTAAGCTCAGTGAAACAAAGGACTCAATCATATAAGTGCATGCATACATCAAACAATGGAAATATAGAATTAAGCAAGACAAAGATCACAATTTTAGAGAGAAAAATACACACCAAAAATAAAATATTGGTTGATAGAATGCAACCAATTAAATAAGCTCAAAAATCTCATAGGTTTTGTGTGTTCGAGCTCTAAACCATGTTTCAGTATAATATTTCTTCAAACAAGTTTAACAAAAATTTTAATTTAAATTAGTGGAATGCTATAAAAAGTTTCTTGAAAAAGAAAATATTACTTTAACCAAGTGGTGGTAAAATATGTACAAAATCAAACAAATATGCAATCAAACATGCAAATGCAACAATGAACAAACAAAGAAAATAAAACATTGGTGTTGAGAAGGAAATAACTAACCCACGGAGATCGGTATCAACCTCCCCACACTTAAAGATTGCACCGTCCTCGGTGCATGCTGAGATGTGCAGGTGGACGGGCTGCTACAACTGATGCTTTTCTCCAAAGATTGGGCAGATGGACTTGTCCGTCGCCCCATGTAAAAGTGTTCTGTTTCCCTTCCTGGTGGCCATTCTGAAAGAAAAAGGGAAGAAAAGTAACCCAAAAATAAAGATAGAAAACAAATAAAATATGGGTGTTAATGCCAAATAATAAGAGTCTCAATTACATGGTAGCTACAACATGCAAGTGAGAAAACAGTAGAAGCAAATGGCATATCAATAGTGCAAAATTTGCAACAAAAGGGGGGAAGAGATAGTAGATAATGAAAGACAATATAAATTCATGTCAATGCAAAAAGAATACAGGGATCATAAAAGATTGACATTGACAGAAAAATAATATCACCCAACATTGTAAAACAAGTGACTAAGCACCAAAATAATACCAGAAAAGATACAATAGTTGAATAAGAAAATATAACACCAATGGAAAAATAATAAATTTAGAAAAGAAAATAAAAATATGCACAAAATTAAAATGCAATGAATGAAAGTATGCAAATAAATTAAGTAAAATAGAATGAAAGCGAAGAAGGATGAGAAGTTAAAGAGATAAAGAAGTAGAAAGTAAGAAAGGAAGAAGAAAGAAATAAGAAAGGAAAAGAAAAAATTAGGATTCGGGAAGAAAATATAAGATATCTGGCGCTGATCTAGATAAGCTGTGCGGCGCAGGCGACGCGGACGCGTGGAGCACGCGATCGCGTGGTGTGTGATAAGTTCAGGTGACGCAGACGCGTGGGTCACGCGATCGCGTGACCTGATTTGTGCTATTGGTGCAAGTGCAGCCTCACGTACGCACAACTCTCTATTTTATACGCATTTTGCAAAAAATCTGGGTGACGCGTTTGCGTGGTTGACGCGATCGCGTGAATGGCCATATTTTGAAAAACGACGCGAATGCGTGGGGCACGCGTTCGCGTGGTAAGGCTTGTGCTTCCAGCACCATTCCTGCACCAAGCCAGCATAACTTTCGGCCAATACACATTTTATGTCGAATTCGCAAGGTCACGCGTGCGCGTCATTGACGCGTATGCGTGATGTGCCAGTTTTTCAATTGACGCGCACGCGTGAGGGACGCATGCGCATGGTGATGCTTGTGCGATTGGCACACTTTTTGCATTACTCCCACACAACTTTCTGCCATGCTTTTCTTTCTCTTTATTTTTTTTATGCAGTATGCAAATGACTATGCAGAAATTATGAATGAACACGAGTAAAAATAAAATAAAATAAAACTAAGAAAAAAAAGGAAAGAATATACCATGGTGGGTTGTCTCCCACCTAGCACTTTTGGTTTAAGTCCTTAAGTTGGACGTTTGGTGTGCTCCTTGTTATGGTGGCTTGTGCTTGAACTCATCCAGGAATCTCCACCAATGTTTATACTTCCAGTAACCTCCGGGGTCCCAAATTAGGCATATTAAGCCTTCAAGAAAGTCAAAGCAAGTGACAAGGCCTCAAGAGTGTTGATTGCCAGAATGAATTCCGGGGTCCCAAACCTTGCTTTTGCACCCGTCTTCTTGTTGATCATCATTTTTCCACTTGGGTGGTCAACAGTCGGAATTCTCACGGAGACATCCAAATAATTTCCTAGACTCACTCAATTGAGAATTATACCAACCCTTGTACTTTAATTTGGAGCATGCAACCATATTGAACCTTGCATGATATTTCCTACCACTAACCATCTTCCTCTTACTCTTAAAGCCACAAAGAGCTCTAAGCTGCCCATCCGTCTCAAGCAAAGCATATTCAAGTGGGCTAATTAAGCTTAGAGATAAGAGATTTACCCACTTGAATGAAGGGATGGATGGTGATGGCTTTGGGAGAGAGGTCTCCAACAACTTTGGCAAGGTGATTTCCAGCTCCATTCCCTTGAGCTCTTCCTTGACAACTTCCACTTCTTTGCAGGCTTCTTCAATTTCAACCTCTTCCTCTTGGTAGCTTTCTTCCAATTCAATCTCTTCTTCATTGTTCACCAAGGGCATGGGAGGTTGTGCTTCTTCTTTTTTAATCTCCATGTCAAGTCCAATGGGAGAGGATTCAAATGTAGATAAGAATTCATCAATGATTGAATCCATCTCTTGATCATCCCCTTCAAAGTCTTCATCTCCTAAGTCTTCGACCACTTCTTCCTCTTTAACGATTATGGCTTCCTCCAATTATTCCAATACAAAGTCATGCTCCTTACTGTCCACCGGAGTTTCTAGTGTCTCCTTCATGCTACGTTCTTCATTAGATTCTCCACATGAAGCCATGGGGGTTCCTTGAGTGTACGAACGTCGGGAAGCTAATTGATTTATCGCTTGCTCCAGTTGATGAAGGGTTGCATGAAATTGATCTACTGTTTCCTTGAGGCGAGCCTGTGATTCTTGGGTCGATGGATATGGACATGGTGCATATGGAAGTGGTGGTTCTTAGGAGTAATTGGATTGGAATTAGGATGGATAAAGGTTGGGGTCATATGGAGGTGAATGGCTGTAGGTGGCTTGAGAGTATGGTGGTCCAAAGCTATGTTGAGGAGGTGGTTCATTGGCATATGATGGAGCTTGCTGGTAACTACAAGGGGGTCCACCATATCTATTGTCTTGGCATGCATTGTAGGATGGTCGTTGTCCAAGGTATCTTAGAAGGTGTTATTTCCGAAAGGGTTGATTAGATCCTCGTGGCTCCTTCCATCTTTGATTGTTTTGACCTTGATACACGTTCCTGTTATAGCTTGCATTCCTTACAACAATATTAGAACCAAACTTAAAGCCAGAGGGGTGAGAACTCATAGTAGCTAATAAAAATTTAAAAACAAAAATAAAAACAAATAAACAAGCAAAATAAAATATTTACAATAACCAATAATAAGGCACACTTTTGCAATTCCCCGGCAACGGCGCCATTTTGACGATTGGATTTCTGCTAGTAAAGAATTTTTATAAAAATAATCGCGTTGTAAGTATAGTTTCTAAACCAACAGAGA
>NC_029791.2:29662415-29692359 GCF_000816755.2 Arachis ipaensis
CATGGGGGTTCCTTAAGTGTCCGAACGTCGGGAAGCTAATTGATTTATCGCTTGCTCCAGTTGATGAAGGGTTGCATGAAATTGATCTACTGTTTCCTTGAGGCGAGCCTGTGATTCTTGGGTCGATGGATATGGACATGGTGCATATGGAAGTGGTGGTTCTTAGGAGTAATTGGATTGGAATTAGGATGGATAAAGGTTGGGGTCATATGGAGGTGAATGGCTGTAGGTGGCTTGAGAGTATGGTGGTCCAAAGCTATGTTGAGGAGGTGGTTCATTGGCATATGATGGAGCTTGCTGGTAACTACAAGGGGGTCCACCATATCTATTGTCTTGGCATGCATTGTAGGATGGTCGTTGTCCATGGTATCTTGGAAGGTGTTGTTGCCGAAAGGGTTGATCAGATCCTCGTGGCTCCTTCCATCTGTGATTGTTTCGACCTTGATGCATGTTCCTGTTATAGCTTCCATTCCTTTCAACAGCATTAGAACCAAACTCAAAGCGACGGGGGTGAGAACTCATATTAACTAATGAAAATTAAAAACAAAAATAAAAACAAATAAACAAGCAAAATAAAATATTTACAATAACCAATAATAAGGCACACTTTTGCAATTCCCCGGCAACGGCGCCATTTTGACGATTGGATTTCTGCTAGTAAAGAATTTTTATAAAAATAATCGCGTTGTAAGTATAGTTTCTAAACCAACAGAGAATCCTTTCGTACAAAAATTTGGTTGTCACAAGTAACAAATCCCAATAAAATTTACAACCGAAGTATTTAAACCTCGGGTTGTCTTCTCAAGGAATTGCAGGGAGGTGTATTTATTATTGGTTATGAGTTTTCTGGGGAATGTTGAGTTTGGGCAATGGGCAAATAAATAATTATAAATTAAAGCAATGAAAATTAACAAGAGATTTTATGTAATTAAAATAAAAAGCCTTGAATGAAAGAATGATTAATTGGAAGAAAATAAATTATTAATTAGAAAAATTCTTGGCAAGGTATGAGAACTGGAAATCCCATCCTAGTTATCCTTATCAGGTGTGATGAGAATTGTTATTGCTCCCACTTAGTTACCCTTACTAAATAAAGGAAACTCAAGTAGACTAATTAACTTGATTCCTCAAATCCTAGTTAACTCCTGTGGAAACACTAGCTTTAGAGGGATCCAAATCAACCAGCAAGAATCTAATTTTCAATCAACAACTGAGTTTGACAACTCAAGTATCACCAATTACTCAACCATAGCCAAAAGGGGAAAAATCTAAATTATTTATATAATAAATAGAAGAAAGCAATCATAAATCTGAAATACCTCAAATTGCATTTAAACATAAATTCAAATCTAACATGGAAAGGTTCATAGGCCAATTTGGCAACATAAGTAATTAACAAGTGAAATAGCATTAGAATAAATAAAAGTAGAAGAGAAACATAAATTAAAGAAACATTGAACCTGGAATGAAGAAATAACCATACTCTAAGAGAAATCCTAATTCTAAAACCTAAGAGAGAGGAGAGAGCCTATCTCTTTCTAAAACTACATCTAAAACCTAAAATTGTGAATTATGAATGTTGTGTCATGATTGTTGAATGAATGGATTCCCCCACTTTATAGCCTCTAATCTGTGTTTTCTGGGCCGAAAACTGGGTTAAAAATAGCCCAGAAATCTTCCCCAGCAATTTCTGGTACGTACAAGTCGCTGCAAAGTCACACGAAAGCGTCGTTCACGCGTTAGCGTGGATTGGGTTTTTGCCAGGTCACGCATCCGCGTGATCCACGCGTCCGCGTGATCCACGCGTGCGCGTCACTTGGCTTTGAGGCAGCTATGGCAAATTATATATCGTTGCAAAGCCCCAGACGTTAACTTTCCAACGCAACTGAAACCGCGTCATTTGGATCTTTATAGCTCAAGTTATGGTCGATTTAGTACCAAGAGGTCAGGGTGGACAGGTTTAGCAGTTCCTTCAGTTTCTTGTATTCCTTCCACTTTTGCATGCTTTCTTTCCATCCTCTAAGCCATTCCTGCCCTATAAACTCTGAAATCACTTAACACACATATCAAGGCATCGAATGGTAATAAGAGAGGATTTAAATATATCAAAATTAAGACCAAGGAAACATGTTTTCAATCATAGCACAAAATCAGGAAGGAAAACGTAAACTCATGCAAATCATATGAATAAGTGGGTAAAGACTTGATAAAAACCACTCAATTGAGCACAAGATAAACCATAAAATAGTGGTTTATCAATAAGTACAAACTATTATATATTGCTAGAAAGCCTTGAATGTTAGCTTTCCAATGCCATTGAGAGCGTCTCATTTGGACCTTTGTAGCTCCAGATATAGTCATTTGAATACACGGAGGTCAGAATCTGGCAGCATCTGCAGTCCTTTCTCTGTCTCTGACTCAGACTTTTTCAAAACTTGCCAGAATCACCCAAAAATCACCTAAAATATAGGAAAAACACAAAAACTCAAAGTAGCATCCAAAAAGTGATTTTTGCACTAAAACTTGATAAAATTAACAAAACATAACTAAAAATAATAAGAAAACAGTACTAAAAAGTATATAAAATATCTGCTCATCAGGGTGCTACTTTATCAGGAGTTTGATATTGAGATTAGAGACAAGAAAGGGTCAGAGAATCAAGTGGCTGACTATCTTTCCCAGATTAAGCATGAAGATGGGGTGCAACAACCCTCTACTGTGATTGAGACATTCCCAGATGAGCAACTCTTCATGATTCAGAGGGCTCCATGGTTTACAGACATTGCAAACTACAAGGCCACAAGATTCATCCCCAAGGATTACACTAGACAACAGGTTAAAAAGCTTTTAAATAATGCAAAGTACTACTTGTGGGAAGAACCTTATCTTTTTAAGAGGTGCTCAGATGGTATAATCCGGCATTGTCTCTCAGATGAAGAAACACAGCAGATTCTCTAGCATTGTCATAGTTCCGAGTACGGATGATAAACCCCATTTTTAGGGTTTATCTTGTAGTGATTTTAGGGGATTTTATGACCTTTCACCCACATTTATCCAAGAAAATAGCATGGTTTCATGATTGTCTCCGAATTTGTGCTTAAGTGTGTAAACAGGCTTTTTAGACCCTTAATTACTAATTTTGATTCACCTTTGATTCCACTAGATGCCTTGATGTGTTTGTTAGTTATTTCAGATTGGAAAGGCTAGGAATGGATCAAAGGAATGAAGAGAAAAGCATGCAAAGTGGAGAAATCATGGAAAATCAAGGATTGGGGGAAATTCACCCCACGCGCACACGCAGCAGACGCGCACGCGTGGATTGTGACGTCGCATGGCGACGCGTACACGTGGATGGAAAATTGTCAAGCGACGCGTACGCGTGACGTGCGCGTACGCGTCGGTGTTCGCACGTGACCCACTTAAAGTGAATCTGCTGGGGGCGATTTCTGGGCTTCCCAGGCCCAAATCCAACTCATATCTGATGCTATTTAACCCAAGGATTGAAGGGGAATCACAAGTCTAGTTATCATTGGTTTAGTTTGAGTTGAGCTTTGGAGGGAAAGTTAGTTTTAGAGAGAGAAGCTCTCACTTCTCTCTAGGATTAGAATTAGGTTAGATCTAGATTAGAATTTCTTATATCTAGGTTAATTTCATGCTTTGATTTGCTTTTCCTTTTTTAATTCTTCTTCTTCTACTTCTCCTCTCTCTAGTTTAGCATTTAAGTCATGTAATTCTCTACTTTTATGTTGATGCACTTTTGTTCTTCTATTTCTCTTTTAATGCAATTTATGATTCCTTTATTGTTGAATTGCTTTGTTGTTGTTCAATTCCCTTTACTTTCTTTTTATACCTTCCATGTGTTTGATGAAATGCTTGGTTGGATTTTAGTGTAGATTTTTCTCCTCTTGGCTTTGGTAGAGTGATTAGTGACCCTTGAGTTATCTAATTCCTTTGTTGATTGATAATTAGAAGTTGCTAATTGACTTGAATGCCACTAAAGCTAGTCTTTCCTTTAGGATTTGGTTAGGACTTGTGGAATCAAGTTAATCCATCCACTTGACTTTCCTCCATGGTTAGAGGTTAGCTAAGTGGGAGTAAAGGACAATTGTGGTCACAATTAAGGAGGATAACTACGATAGGACTTCCAATTCTCATACCTTGCTAAGAGCTTTGTTAGTTGTTAGTTTATTTCCTTTGCCATTTATATTTCTTGCTTCTTATCCCAAAAACCCCAAAATACCTCATAACCAATAACAAGAACACTTTATCACAATTTCTAGGGAGAACGACCCGAGGTTTGAATACTTCGGTTATCTTTATAGGGGTTTGTTACTTCTGACAACCAAATGTTTGTATGAAAGGATTATTTGTTGGTTTGGAAACTATACTTGCAATGAGAATTTATTGTGAATTCTAAACCGTCAATTTTCCACTCATCAAAATGGCGCCGTTGCCGGAGAATTGCAATGGTGTTATGTTATTGGTTATTGTATATACGTGAATATTGTGAATAGCTTGATTTTTGGATTGCTTGTTAGTTTTTGCTAGCTTTAGGATTTTGTTTCATTCTTTCTTATTAGCTTTTGTTTCTTATTTTCTCTTTTCATTATGAATTCTCACTTTGGCTATGAGTTTGGTTCTAACTATGTTGTAGGAAATGAGGGCTACAATGAGGATGTATATCAAAGATGGGACAACCAAAGGTGGGAGGAGCCATATGCATATGATCAATCTTCATGGAAACAACCTCCCCCACTACACTATGAACAAGAGCCATTCTATGATGCATATCAATCTAATGGTTATGGTGAATCTCCTTGTGACTTTCAAGAACTACCACCATACGCCTACGAGCCATATCCTCGACATAATCCTCAACAACACTCACAAACCCCTTTTCACCAACCACCTTCATATGACCCTAATCCATATCCACCATTCCAACAACCATTTGAGCCATATGAGCCAAATATTGAACCACCACCCTTCCAACTTCAATACTTCCAAGAACCACCCCCTCCATACCATGACCAAGATGAGCCACCTCCAATGTACACAAATTTTCAACCTCAAGATGAATTCTATCTTCCACCAACACCCTCCATGGAAAAATATCAATGTCCATCTTTCAAGGAAACCATGGATCGGCTTCAAGCAACTGTCTGTCAAAAGTTGAATGCATGGGATTCATACCACATGTCCACGGATGATTGCGGGAGAACAACCGAAGAGGGTAGTTTGAAGGGGATCGTAGCATACCAACTTGAGGACAATGGATTAGAGTGTGTTGAGCAATAAGAAGAACAAATGGAGAACATGGAACCACTATATCCTCATCATGATGAACCACCTTCCTATGATGAACCCTTCCTCCAATATAATGAACCCTCTCATCCACCCCAACCTCTAATGGATGACATCCTTGGTTCTCTTCTTCAAGGAAAAGAGGAGATGAAAAGGGATGTGCAACAATTCATGGCTGCTTTGGACGAGGTGGTAAACCGGTTAGCATCCCAATGCTTGGGAACCTAAAGTGCTCCCATGTCTACATGCGAAAAATCCAAGGAATAGCATAGTATGAAGGAGAGATTGGACGATGAGAAATATTACTTTGTGTTGGAACAATTGGAGGAAGCTATAATTGTTGAAGACAAGGAAGAAGTGGTTGAAGACTTAGGAGATGCGGAGCCTCCATGGGGAACATAGAGTCGAAGAAAACCCCTCCAAGAAGATTGAATTTGATGCTAAGGAGGAGAGTGCACATCTTCCAAGGCATATTCTATATGAAGAATTGGACGGGATAGAGCAAGAATTGAGTTCCATTGGAATTGAAGATTGTGCATCAAATCTTAGTGGTAAAGAATCCTTTGAGCTTGAAGAATCTTCCCCCGATAAGATAGAAAGCAATTTGGAGGTAAATTTCTCTCATCCTCCCATTTATGATTTGAGTAAGGGAAGAGGCTTAGGTAGTATTGTTAAACAAAAGATTTTATTTGAGGAATCTTGTGAGGAAGTGGAAATCCTTAGAAATAGACGGATGGGAGTGGAATACGCTTTGTCAAGATCCTTGGAAGCTTCTTTACCTAGGTTGACATCCACTCTTTCATTCGAGTGGGTGAAATTCATTTCTATTAGTTTTATTATCCCACTTGAATATAGTTTGCTTGAAATGGATGGCCAACTTAGGGAATTTTATGGGATGAAGCGTAAGTGAAAAAGGTTTTGTGGTTGGCGTTGCAAATCAAGGCTCATTAGGGTTGATACATCAAACATGAAATACAAAGGTTGGAGTAGTGCTCAACTAGATGGGTCTAGGAGGATTGTTGGGTACTTCATTGAGAATTCTAAGGTCATGCCACCCGGATGGACTAACAATGCTCAACTTCAAGATGGGTATGAAAATAAAGTGTGGGATCCCGGATTACAAGACGAGGATCAACTTTGGGAGCCCCAAGCTTATGAAAAACTCCATCAAAACTTGCTGCAACTCTTGAAAAATCTTGGGGCACCACGGAGAACCAAGCATTGGTGGGAGTTCTAAGATGAATTTAAGCACAAGCCACCTTGAGAGGAGCTCCCCATAAGTCCAACTTAAGGACAATAAATAAAAGTGCTAGGTGGGAGACACCCCACCATGGTAAACTCTTTTCATTTTTCTCTTTTGTAAATATTGGTAATTAGTTTAAATTCATGTTTTGATTGATTTGTTGAATTTATTTGGTAGTCTAGTATGTTAAATAAGGTTTTTTGGTGTTTTGGTAGATGATTGGAGGTTTGGAATGCTTGGTTTGGTGCAAAAATATAAAAAAAAATTTTGAAAAACAGGGCATCAAACCACACGTACGCGCACCTCACACGTACGCGTGCATCAAGCACTTTTGACCATTCACGCGCACGCGTCATGCACGCACACGCGTGGATTCGTAAAATCCCACCTCCCATACATCAACCCGAGAGTTATTCAAACACTGCGCGCACATTGTGCCTGAGGCACAATCCACCTCACGCGTACGCGTACATGACGCGTACGCGTCACTCGAAATAACCCATCGACGCAGACGCGTGATGCGCGTGTACGCATCATGTCCATTACACCATCATCCGCGCGTGCGCGGCGTGCACGCGTATGCGTGGATACCCTTCCTTCACTACACTTCTTTTCTCATCCCCTTTCCATTTCTTTCCTTCTCCTTTCTTCTTTTCTTTTCCTACCCCTCATCTAACACTTCCAAACACCATTGATGTTTCAACCAGAAGAATATTAGTGCAGATTTTACAACCACAAACTAACCGGCAAGTACACCGGGTCGTACTAAGTAATATCTCAGGTGAGTGAGGGTCGATCCCACGAGGATTGATGGACTAAGCAACAATGGTTAAGTGATTTACTTAGTTAGACAAACAGAAAATGGTGTTTGAGAGTTCAAAGAGCATTAAATAGTAAATTCAGAGTTCAAAGATAGGCAAGTAAATAATTTGGGAATAAAATACGGAGAAAGCACTTAAGGCTTCAGAGTTATCTATTTTCCGAATTGACTTTTCTTATTAATTTATTTTAATCATGCAAGATTTAATTTATGGAAAACTATATGTGACTAGACCCTAATTCCTTAGACCTTTCTAGTCTCCTCTAACTTTCATCAACTGCCAATTCCTTGGTCAATTAATTCCAATTTGGGGGTGAAGTTTAATTCTAGTTATTATGCCACAAAAATCCTAATTATCCAAATATAAGAGGATTATATGTCACGTATCCCGTTAAGTCCAGATAATTAGAATTTAGGAGAAATTATTTTCAAGCTGTTGTTCAAGTAAAGAGCTTTTCCAAGTTATACAAGAACTCAATTAGAAAGAGGGTCATACTTCCGTTCCACCCAACTTCATATAATAAAGAACGAAAACAATTCTTGAAATATAAATCAGTACATGAATTAAAATAGAAAAATAATAGAATCAATCCATACAATAGACAGAGCTCCTAACCTTAATAGTGGAGGTTTAGTTGCTCATGATTCAGAGAGGAAAACTAGGATTCAGGTAAACTGTAATTTACATTATCAAAATGGAATGGAATCCCCCAGAAGAGAAGTTTCTTTTCTCTTTTATATCTAATCCTAATTAATTTTAAATTATAATTTTTAAAACTAAATAATATCTTTCCTATTTTTAAAATAAAATTTAAAGTTTAAATTAGAATTAATTATAGCAATCAACACGTCTTCAATTGATGGATGGGGACCACTTGCTTCGCAGGATCCACGCCTAACTTGGGCTTTAGTGCGCCTAATTTGAAGTGGGCATAACCATTCTTGTGTGAATCTCCCTTGAGTTTCTGCTATCTCCTGGCTCTAGTCTGTGTTTCTGGGCCGAAAACTGGGTTGAAACTCGGCCCGAAATCGCCCCCAGCATTTTCTGCACGTGGCGCATGTCACGCGTACGCGTCAGTCACGCATACGCATCGATGGTCTTCTTCGCGTGTCACGCGTACGCGTTAGGTACGCGTACGCATCGCTGTGCAAATCCCCAAATCACGCGCATGCGTGCGGTACGCGCACGCATCGCTCCTCGCTGGTTATCTCCTTTAATTCTTGTTCTGTAGAAACTCCATCAAGTCCAGCCGAATGCTACTTAAAATATACAGAATTGCACAAGACTCAAAGTAGCATCCATAGTGGCTAAAAGATAATTAATTCTTGATTAAACTCAACAAATTAAATGCAAATTCACTAGGAAAAGATAGGAAAGATGCTCACGCATCAAATATCCAGAAATTCAGTTCCAAATTCAGAGGCGGGGGTGGCAATTTCTGTGCAACCCGCACACTGAGGTTGGACAGTTGATGGTTCAGGAGATTTATGGCAACCTTTGGGTTACCTATAAGGATGTCGTTGGAGTTAATGAGAAGAACCACCAGAGCTTTGTGAGAGGAAAAATCCTTGACTTTAGTCCAAGGAGTATCCGACAAGCCCTCCATTTGCTACCCCCTGATTACATGGCAGAGCACTACGGTAATAGGGTGAACCGAGATCAACAACTATACCAAGTTCTTGCTGAGATTTACATCCAGGAGCCCAGTGGAGAGTGGGCTTGGAAGGCAGACCGAACCAACTTAAGAGCAGTGACCTTCTTCCTTTGGCTAGGGGATGGCTATACTTCATCCGGAGGTCTATCATGCCTACTAGCAATCAATCCGAATGCACTGTGGACCGGGTCATTATGATTCACTGAATTATAAAGGGAGAGGAGGTGGAGGTAGAGGACATCATTGCTCAGCAGATCTATAGCATAGCCTCTAACTCTTCTTCACATGCTAGGCTGGTTTTTCCATATCTCATCTACCACCTCTGTAAAGCCGTTATGGTGAAGGTGAAAAATGACTTTTCTATTCCAGTTGAGAGGCCTATCACCAAAAAGACCATGGAATATGTGAGGGAGTACCAGATGATCCACAAAGGAGAGCCAACCGAGAAGGAGACTCACCAAGACCAGCCTCCCATGCCTCAAGCACACTATTTTCTGCCTCAGGAGTACTGGCAGCAGCTCACATCCTCTCTTGAGCAGATGACGATGACACAGGATAGCCGCTGGGAGCAGCTTACTTCCTCTCTTGATCAGATGAGGGCGGCGGCACAGGACAGTCAAAGCGTCAGTCTCCATCAGTTAGCGGCGGAGCAAGAGACTCAGTGCCATGAACTTTTTCAGCTGAAGCATGAGTTTGGGCAACTGAAAGGACCATACGGACCACAGCCTGAGGAGAGAGATCCCCACCGTGGCGACTGAGGTGGCTTGGTTCTTTATTCACTCCCTATTTCCCTTCAGTTTCTACTATGTTATATTCCTGTTTTCTATTGCTTTGCCCTATCTTCTGCATGATTTTTTAGTATTTTTTATTCGTAGGACTTATTTTGTTTCAGTTGTTTACTTTTAACTTTAAAAAGATGCCTCAAGTATCACTCATTGAGCTTGAAAAGAAAAAGAAAAAGAAATTATGTGTTGCAGGAGAAATTGAGTTTATGTTTGAGAATAGTCTTATTTACATAGACATAGTGGTAGTTATCTATGGTTCTGAATGCATAAATAGAATAGCGCATATTTGATATTGAAGTTAAGGTTGTTGATTCTTGAGGTACAAAAATTTAGAGAAGTATTATGAGTTCTCTAAATTAAACCAAAAATTAATCCTTGAAGCAAAAAAAGCAGCAAAACAAAAGAAAAGAAAAAACAAAGAAAGCAAGGTCCAAGGTTCTGAGTATCAATGGCTAGGAAGGTTAATCATAATCAAAAGCTCAAGGAGTTGTTTTCCTAGCCATATGCTTGTGGCGTGACTGTGACTGTGTGATAAACCATTATTTTCTGATTTATATTGTGTTTAATTGAGTGGTTTTATCAAGTCTTTACCCACTTATTCATATGATTAACATGAAATTACAATTCCTTCCCAAAATTGTTCCATGGTTGAAAACTTGCTTCCTAGAGATCTTCTAATTATGTATTTTAAATCTCCTTTATACCATTCGATGCCGTGATATGTTCGTTAAGTGTTTCAGGCTTCATAGGGCAGGAATGGCTTAGAGAATGGAGAGGAAACTTGCAAAATTGGAAGGAACACAAAAAACCAAGGAGATGACCAGCGAACACTGACGCAATCGCATGGCTCACCCGAGCGCTCAAAATGAAGAAATCACAGCAACGCGAATGCGTGCCTGACGTAAACGCGTCGATTAGAGTCTGCACGAATGACACGAATGCATAAATGACACGAACGCGTGACAAGGAAAATCGCTGAATGACGCGAACGCATGGACGACGCGTACGCGTGACCTGCGTGATCTGCAAAAATAACAGAATACGCTGGGGGCGATTTCGGGCCATGTTTTGACCCAGTTTTCGGCCCAGAAACACAGACTAAATCTAGGGAACGTATAGAGACTCAGCACGAATCCACACACATTCAGATACATCGATATTAGGATTACTTTTAGTTTTAGATCTGAATCTAGATTAGCTTTACATTAGTAGTTTATGCTTTTGCTTGGGATTTTGGATGCTGAAGAATCATTACCTCCGTGAAGACATCACTTTAGTTTGTTTCCTTATTCCTTTACTCTTTTTAGTTGCTCATTGACCCTATTCAATTAAGTATGTTGCATTTTGAATTTATTAATATATAGAGTTACTTTTACTTTTAATTAATTTTAAATCTCTATTTTATTTCATTTTATTTGATTTAATTATGTCTTCTTATATTTTTATGAATATTAAATCCATGTCAATGGAGTAGGTTTTCTACTTGACATGGGAATTGATTAAGAGGAGACACTTGAGTTGGAATACTCAAGTGCTTAGTTAAATTGAACATTGTTGGCTAATTCTATATCTACTAACGCTAGACCTTCCCAAGGGAAAGGACTAGGATCTGCGGATAAGAATCAGTCCAATCACTTGACTTTTCTTTACTCTGTAAGGGTTAACTAAGTAAAAACAACAACCGCTTTACATTACTCTTGAGAAGATTCCAACAAGGATAGAACTTCCAATTAATCAATTCCCCAGTCAAGGCTTTTTATATTAATAATAATTCTTAGTTTTATTGCTTTAATTTACAATTATTTTAATTACTCATCATCTAACTCAAACCTTCTGGAAAATTTCTGATTAATAAATTAGCAATCTTCCCTGCAACTCGTTGGGAGACGACCTGGGACTCATACTCCCAGTATTTTTAATTCTAATTTTTGTGACAACCCTTTTAAATTGAAAAGGCGAATCTTAGCTGGTTGAGAACTGTAGTTGCAACGTATTCCATATTTTGATTTCTTAAATGGTCAATTTCTGCCACCATCAATTTTTGGCGCCGTTGCCGGAGAGTTGCAATAGTGTGCTAGATTATTAATTAATGTACATATTTTTATTTTATTTGCATATTTAATTTTTATTTTGTTACCATGAGCTATATGTCTTTCTTATTGAATGACGCGTTCATTGCCTGATCTGAGCTTAGCCGCTTTTGATTCTGAAATTGAAAGAACTCTTTCACGTATTAGGTGAGCTCGACGTCAGTTAGCCTCTGAGGGTGGTGAAGTGATTGTTATCAATTCACCAGTCTCATCTGAGGGTGAATCTGAACCGCCATCTGAGAGCGAGACAAACTCCTTTACTACTGATTCAGTTGATTCACGTGCAGGTAACATGGTAGCACCTAGGAGGATTACTCTCCAGGAAGCTGGAGCCCCAGATTTTACACTACAACCTTATCAAGTGCATCATCCAAATCTGGCTACAGATTTTAAACTGAAGACTGCACTAATAAACTTAATGCCCAAGTTTCATGGCCTACCTGTTCAAGAGCCTATTAAGCACCTTAGGGATTTCCAGACAGCCTGTTCTACTGTTAGGCATAATGGTGCAGATGAAACTTCTATTCTGTTAACTGCCTTTCCGTTTTCTCTTGAGGGAAAGGCAAGGGAGTGGTACTACTCCCAACCTGAAGCGACTGTTACCAACTGGGATACGCTCAGGAGAGAATTTTTGGAAAAATACTTTCCAGCTGAAGTCACAGATAGACTGAGAAAAGAAATCTCCTCCATTGTTCAAGGTGACTCGGAGACTCTATATGAATACTGGGAGCATTTTAAGAACCTTCTAGATGCATGTCCCCATCACATGATTGACAGACTAGTATTGATCAGCTACTTCACTCAAGGCATGAACCCCCAGGATAAGACTACACTGGATGGTGCTAGTAATGGTTCTATGAAAAAGTACAGGACCGCAGATGAAGCATGGCAACTGATACACTAGAAATCACAGGCCGAGGCGTAGCCACTCAAAAGCTGTTGTAGAGATATCCTCTAGCATTGAAACTACTGCTCTTACCCAGAGTATATGTGAAATGACCAACCTACTGAAACAGATGCAGTTAAACCAACAACAAACACATAAAGCTCAGCCTCCCCCACCACAGCAAAGCCAACAGTTGGTTCCACAAAGAATATGCGGGATATGTGCTGATTATAGTCATTATACTGATGAATGTCCGCAGCTCCAATAGGAAGACAACGCTGTGGCATCCACTCATAACTTCTATGACCGCCCAAATCAAGGATAATCAACAAGGTAACAACTACAACTAAGGTGGAAACTATAACCAAGGATGGCAAGACAACTCCAACCAAGGTTGGAGGGACAACTATAACAGAGGAAGCAGAGACAACAATGGAAACCAGAGGTGGAATAACAATAATAACAACAGACAGCAGAATCAGAACCAACCTTACAGAGCACCTCACCTAAGACAGCCCCAAGGACCCCAGCACAACTAACAACAGGTTCCTCATATCACTTACTCCAATTCCTCATCAAATGACGAGATGCTCCATTCTCTTGCACAAGGGCAACAAGACATGCAAACACAGCTGAACTCTACTCTAAATGGTTTGACTGCCACTTTACAAGCTCTCGTCTCCCGGTTAGATTCATCACCTAATTCCACTAACCAACCTTCAAGCTCCAGTGGAATTCCTTCTCAACCCCTACCTAATCCAAAGGGTGGCATCAATGCCATCACTTTAAGGTTCAAAACCACACTGCAAGAGAGGAACCATGAGGAGCCAAGCTCACCAGAACACGTCCCAGCTGAGGATGTAGTGGAAGTGGAAGATGTTGAAGAGGAAGAGGATGTACAAAACATAGTTGAAAAAGAAGCAGCTCAACCACAGAATGAAACACCAAAGGATGCAGAGGCTGCAAGTAACATCCCTCCTATCCCATTCCCATAACTTGCAAGGAAGCCTAGAAATCAGATGGAACTTGATCCCAAAATGGTAGAGATATTCAAAAAGGTTGAGGTAACTATTTCCCTTTTTGATGTTATTCAGCAGGTACATAAATATGCAAAGTTTCTAAAGGATTTGTGCATACATAAAGACAAAATTAATGAATTAGAAACTATTCCTTTAGGTAGTTCTATATCTACTTTAATAGGGCGTATACCTGAAAAATATAGTGATCTAGGTCCATGTATGGTTAACTGTACCATTGGAGGTGTAATTTTTTCTGACAGCATGTGTGATCTAGGAGCATGTGTTAGTATAATGCCTTTGTCTATATATGATACTTTGAGGCTCCCTCCCTTAAAAAGGTCGGCAGCTCGTTTTGTGTTAGCAGATAAAAGCATTATTACAGTAGTTGGAATTGCTGAAGATGTATTAGTGAGCATTAAGGGGCTCATATTTTCCATTGACTTCTATATCCTGGAAATGCCCCTAATGACTCAGAAAGACCATCATCAATCCTGCTTGGAAGACCATTCTTGAAGACTTCAAAGTTCAAGCTGGATGCATTCTCAGAAACTTACTCCTTTGAGATAGATGGCAGAACAGTAAGTTTCAGTTTAAATGAAGCTATGAAGCACCCTCCGGAAGATCATTCTATCTTCCAGTGCGACATTATTGATGAAACTGTAGCTGAAGTTCACCAAGAAGAAATAGAAGAGAAGCACATGGAGCAAGGTCCAAGTGTGGGGACACTTTCTGAAAGCAATGAAGACCCCTTGCCATTATCACCAGCCCCGGATGATCCAGAACCTAGCTATGAGCAGAAATCAGAATTAAAGCCCCTTCATCCACACTTCAAGTATGCTTACCTTGAGGATAATCAGAAATTCCCAGTTATCATTGCAAGGGAACTTACCTCTCAACAAGAAGAGCAACTGCTCAGTGTGCTGAGAAAACATAAGAAAGCAATTGGATGGAGCTTAGAGGATATAGTAGGCATCAGCCCCCAAGTTTGTGAACACAGAATATTCTTAGAAGAGGGAGCAAAGCCTATCTGTCAGCCTCAAAGAAGATTAATCCCACCATCTTGGAAGTTGTCAAGAAGGAAGTGACCAGGCTACTTGAAGCAGATATCATTTACCCCCATCTCAGACAGTGAATGGGTCATCCTAGTACAAGTAGTGCCCAAGAAGTCTGGAGTCACAACAATAAAGAATGAGCACGGAGAGCTCCTGACAACTAGAGTGCAGAATTCATGGAGAGTTTGCATTGACAATAGGCGTCTCAACCAAGCTACTCGCAAGGATCATTACCCCTTGCAATTTATTGATCAGATGCTTGATCGCTTGTCAGGTAAATCTCATTATTGTTTTTTAGATGGCTATACAGGATATTTTCAAATTCATATAGCTCTTGAGGATCAGGAGAAGACTACTTTTACATGCCCCTTTGGAACTTATACTTATAAAAGAATACCTTTTGGCTTGTGTAATGCACCTGCTACTTTCCAAAGATGCATGATGAGTCTTTTCTCTAATCTCATTGAGAACTGTATGGAAGTTTTTATGGATGACTTTAGCATATATGGTGATTCATTTAGCCTAAGCTTGGATAGTTTATCTAGAATATTAGACAGGTGTGTTAGTACAAATCTTATGTTAAATTTTGAAAAATGTCACTTTATGGTAAAACAAGGAATTGTACTAGGACATGTTGTGTCTAATACTAGTATTTCTGTAGATCCAGCAAAGGTGGATGTCATTTCTAGTTTACCTTACCCCTCCTCCGTGAGGGAAGTCCGTTCGTTCCTTGGCCACGCAGGTTTCTACAGGAGATTCATTAAGGACTTCAGTAAGGTAGCACTGCCTTTATCTAGATTGCTGCAGAAAGATATTGAGTTCGAGTTCAGTAAGGACTGTATGCAGGCATTTGATAAGCTGAAGATCGCCCTAACTCAAGCCCCAATTGTGAGAGGACCAGACTGAAGCCAGCCATTTGAAATCATGTGTGATCCTTCCAACCATGCAGTAGGAGCGGCGTTAGCTCAGCGCGAAGGTAAGGATCCTTTTGTAATTGCTTATGCATCCAAGACTTTAGATGCTGCTCAATCTAATTACACTACTACTGAAAAAGAGCTTCTTGCTATTGTTTTTGCTCTGGATAAATTTCGAGCCTATTTACTTTGTACTAAGGTAGTAGTGCACTCATACCATGCAGCTCTAAAATATTTATTAGCTAAAAAGGAGTCCAAACCAAGACTAATATGTTGGATACTGCTGCTGCAAGAATTTAATTTAGAAATCAAGGATAGGAGTGGTAACCAGAATTTAGTGGCAGACCACTTGAGTCACCTTGAGCACATTAAGGATGATTCCACTCCTATAAATGATAATTTCCCATTTGATAGCTTACATGCAGTATCTGAAGTAGTTTCTTGGTATGCACCTGTAGCTCATTATCTAGTTAGCCACACTTTTCCTCCAAATTTCACTAAGCATCAAAGAGACAAGCTGAAAAGCGAGTCTAAATATTTTATATAGGATGATCCATATTTGTAGAGGTGTGGTGCTGACCAGGTAATTAGACGGTGTGTGCCTCAATCAGAATTCCAGTCCATTCTAGAGGCCTGTCACTCATCTGAGAGTGGAGGACATTTTGGCCCTCAAAGAACAGCTAGAAAAATTCTAGACTGTGGATTCTGGTGGCCTACTCTTTTTAAAAACGCTGCTGAATTTTGTAAATCTTGTTCCCCTTGCCAAAGGTTTGGTAATATATCCAAGAGGGATGAGATGCCTCAACAGATTATGCTTTTTTATGAAATTTTTTATGTTTAGGGCATTGACTTCATGTGTCCATTTCCAAATTCTAATGGTTACTTTTATATACTGTTAGCTATAGATTATGTTTCTAAATGGGTAAAAGCAATTTCTACCCGTACTGATGATGCTAACACTGTTTTTTTCTTTGTTAAAAATCATATTATTTGCCATTTTGGATCACCACGAGCAATCGTGAGTGATCAAGGCACTCACTTTTGTAACAGGAGGCTAACAAGATTACTGAAGAGGCATGGGATACTTCACAAAGTAGCAACAGCTTACCATCCCCAGACCAATGGACAAGAAGAAGTCTCTAACAGAGAGATAAAGCGTATTCTGGAAAAGATAGTAAAATCTCACAGGAAAGACTGGAGTGCCAGGCTACAAGATGCACTTTGGGCATATAGAACAGCTTACAAGACACCCATTGGGATGAGCCCCTTCCGCTTAGTATACGAAAAAGCTTGCCACCTTCCAGTAGAGGTGGAACACAAGGATTTCTGGGCTGTGAGGGAGTGCAACATGAATCTTGAAAAAGCTGGTGCTGAAAGAAAGCTGCAACTAGCAGAACTGGAGAATCTTCGCCTAGAAGCATATGACAACTCCAGGAGATATAAAGAAAAGATGAAGGTTGTCCATGACAAGCACATAAAAAGGAGAGAATTCAAACCAGGGGAGTTAGTTCTTCTTTATAACCCCAGACTGAGGCTTATGCCAGGCAAACTGAGATCAAGATGGGAAGGTCCATACAGAGTAGAAAAGGCAGAGCCATACGGAGTTTTCCACCTGCGTCATCCTTCTAGCTCCAAATTCTTAAAGGTTAATGGACATCGCCTGAAGCTTTATCACGGTGAGAAGATGAAGAATAACAAAGAACTAGAGGTTTTCCTCTTGGAAGACTCACCAACAGAAGCAGAATGAGCCTAACAAGCGTCCAACTTAAGGACGTAAAAGCAAAGTGCTAGGTGGGAGACAACCCACTATGGTATGATCATTCTTTTTCAGTCTTAGTTTTATTTTACTTTGTTCTATTTTCATTTATGATGATGACTCTTCTCATATCTCAGCATATAGTTTACAGTTGCATTTGCATTCTGCATAAAAAAAAAGCACGCACGCGACGCGTAAGCGCCGCTGACGCGTCCGCGTCATAGGTGCATCAAGAAGAAAAGAGAATTGAACAGAAAGTCATGCAAAAGTGTGGCTGGAGGCGTGCCTTAGGCACAAACATGCCCACGCGACCGCGTCGCTGACGCGGCCGCGTCATTTTGGAAAAAGCGCCTCCCACGCGAACGCGTGTCCCTAAAAATCGACGTAAAAGGGGTGTATGGCAGCAAGTTATGATGGAGCTGGGTTAGAATGATGCTGGAAGCACCAGCCCCATCACGCGGCCACGTCATCCTCAAAATATGGCCATTCACGCGATCGCGTCACCCTAAATTTTGTCAATATGAGTTTGAAACAGAGAGTCACGCGACCGCGTGACCCACGCAACCGCGTGACCCCGCGTCCGCATCACTTGACAAAAATCACACACCACGCGACTGCGTGACCCACGCGTCCGCATCACATGCAGCGCACAGATTATCCAGATCAGCCAAATATCATATCTTTTCTTCCCTAAATCCTAATTTTTCTTTTTCCCTTATTATTTCTTTCTTCCCCCTTCTTCCTTCTCTACTCATTCTCACTTTTTACCTTCTTCTCCCTTATTTTCCACATCCATTCTCAAGGTTCTTTTCTTTCTTTCTTTACTTTTTACTTTTCCTTTGTTATTTTTTTTTATGTTTTCTTTTTCTTTTCACTTTTATTATCTATATTTTCTTTTCTTTCTTTTTTTCCTTTAATTGGTGTTAGATATTTAACTAGGTGATTCTTTTCTTTTATATTTTGCTTGTGAGTTATTATAAATTTGTTTGACAATTAATATTACTTCTCAAAGGGTTGGTTGCATGTTCAAATTAATACTTTCAATAACATATCTACCATGCATGCTATGTGTTTGTGAAAAAGCCCGTATGGTATTGTGCATTATTTTAAATTATTCTATTCTACTACTTTAATGCCTGTTTTTCACAAAACTCCTTTTATATTTTTTTAATTAAATATAATTGTCAATACAAATAGATTATTAGTTTGAAAGGCTTGGTAATCTAACTTGGACATTGAATGCTTGATCTATGCTACTCATGCCTTTGCCGACATGCCAATAAACATCTTGCATTTAATTGCCATCACATGCACTTGCTATATCACCTTTGATGAACTTTCCACATGTAGTCTAGACCATGTGTTAACGACATCCTTCTTTACCGTGCATTAATTATCACCCTTAATATTCGCTTCCTTGCTCGAACCCTTAGCTTTACATATTACTTTGTTTTTCCTTTTTCAGGATGGCCACCAAGAAAGGTAAAGAGAAAGCTACTCCCAAACCACCAGCAAGGAGAGGAACAAAAAGAACATTAATAGCAGAACCATCTTTAACAGTGGTGAAACCCTCAACAAAACGAATCCAGAGGATCATCAAGGTCGATGAAAAAGAGAAAGCCTTTCCAGCAAAGGACACTGCGTGGTTCACTAACCGCTACTGTGAGCAGATGTTCCCCATCCTGACTGAAAGGAATTATAACAATGAGTACCTTCTTATCCTCCCAACCAACATTGCTGAAATTGTTGATCCCCGCATTGAGCGAAGACAATGGGAATTCCTACAAAGACAGCCACGGCAGGTTAATCTATCATGGGTAGTTGAATTCTACTCAAATTTTCACATTCCAACCATGCAGTCTGTCTATGTCCGTCAGAAGCAAGTCCCCATAACTGAAGAGGCCATTCAACAAGATTTAGATCTTCTCCCTGCTCTAGAAAGATTGGACGCATTCCAAGAAGCCTCACTCAAGCGCCAGACATACCAATTTGACTGGGACGCCGTTCTCAGAGTTATCGCACAACCTGGCAGCAGATGGATCTACGGATACCATCATTCCCAACCTAAGGGCATATTGGCTTCAGCACTTACTTTGGAAGCTCGAGTATGGGCACAGATCATGTCCCATTACGTCTTTCCCAGCACTCACGAATCCTCCTTCACTGCAGACATGGCTGTTTTACTCTGGTGTATCCTTACAGACCAGCACCTCAATTTACCAAGACACATTCGGCATGCTATGGGACACGTACAGATTGCGGGCAACTTACCTTTTCCCGCCTTGGTTTCATATATAGTCTCAGCAGTCGAAGTCTCCTATAGAGCTGGGGACACTAAGGCCATGATTCCACGAGATGATCAATACGTCCCTAACGGGAAGTATATCAGACCTCCAGCAGCAACTATCAACCAGAGCACAGAACCAGCAGAAGATATCTCTTCTTCTTCCACACCACAAGCACCTTCAACAAACCAACTACTCAACTTGAGAGGTGAGAGGTTAGTGATAAACCACTATTTTATGGTTTATATTGTGTTTAATTGTGTGGTTTTATCATGATGAGCGTCGTAACAAGCGCAGATTTACATACCTCAATGAGCTACTTGTTAGTAACCAACCACCTAGAGAAGGCCCAGACACCCCGGACTCCACTTTATTTACCAGCACAGGGAGCCATGACGGTCCCGACGGTGGAGATGCTGCTACCAGCCCCCCTTTGTTCCTGACAGATGGCACCGAGAACGGTGCAAAGCTTTAAGTGTGGGGAGGTCGGTCAGTACCTGACTTCCGGAGGTAATTTCTTTTTCCTTAAACACCAATAAATAGGATGTTTAGCTAGTTTTTCTTTTGTAGAATAGGATAAATTGCATAGTAATAATTATTTGCATGCATGTTCTACTTGATTGAAAAATAATAAGTTTCTTTTTAAGACCCTATTTTTGAAAAATTTCACTAATTTAAATCAAAACTTTTGTGTTAAATTTGTTTGAAGTTGTAATTAGAACATAGTTAAAAAAAAGCTAAGAACACACAACCCGTAAGACTTGAGCCTAATAACATGGTTACATTATTTAACCTTAAATATTATTCTTGTGTGTTTACCTCTCTATGATTGTAATCTTTATTTTGTCCCATCCTATATGTCCAATGTTTAATGTATTTATATGCATGCATATGATTGAGGCCATTACTTGTTTAGCTCACTTATCCCAAATAAGCCTACCCTTTCAATCACCCTTGTCAGCCACTTTGAGCCTTTTAAATCCCATTTGTTCTATATTTTACCACATCACTAGCCTTAAGCAGAAAAATAATTA
Organism: Arachis ipaensis; assembly: GCF_000816755.2. Taxonomy (NCBI): domain Eukaryota; kingdom Viridiplantae; phylum Streptophyta; class Magnoliopsida; order Fabales; family Fabaceae; genus Arachis; species Arachis ipaensis. The sequence continues at coordinate 29,683,259 of NC_029791.2, forward strand.
AACACCCCAAATTGAATCTTTGGTTAGCTTAAGATAGAGATTGTGTGTTAATTAAGCATGAAAAAATTGTGGGAACATGGGTTAATAAAGGAATATGTTATGTTCTTACCTTAATAAAATAATGGAAATTTGGATACCTACTCATGTAAAACAGAAAAATTGAAAATCCATGTGCATTGATAAACTATGTTTATTTTCCTAGTTAAAAAAAATTCCAAAAATAATAGTAATAATTAAGTAAATAAATAAGGAGACAAAATTACCCCAATGCTAAGTTAAGTTAATAAAAAGATCAATGCATATGTGATACAAGTTAAAAGGAAAAATTAATACATGAGTATGTAATGCAAAAGTGAAAATTCTGGGTAGCTAGGCATGATTCTAGAGTTATATAGAGTGTATGTATGCTAGATAAGAGCTTAGGTTAGTCAAAGATTCAATTTATAGCTCACTTAGCCATATGTATACCCTTACCCTTACCTTAGCCCCATTACAACCTTAAAAAGACCTCATGATGTTTTGCATTGGTACATTAAATATTGTTGATTGGTTAGGTGAAGAACAAAAAAATTAGAAAGCATGATTAGAGAAGGATGTTCCCTGCTTTCATGAGCTGTCTTCTTACAAGTTTACTTGTCTTTTATTGTATGATTTGAATTAGTGGAATTTGGTTTATGTTTGTCTTGAAGAACCTATTTATTTTTAACCAAGTAGACAAGAATCATATAGTTGTATATATATATATAGGTTGCATTGCATTGCATGAGTTTCGCATTTTCATACTCATTTATTTTATCTCCTTAAGCTAAGCATGAGGACATGTTAATGTTTAAGTGTGGGGAGGTTGATAAACCATTATTTTATGATTTATATTGTGTTTAATTGAGTGGTTTTATCAAGTCATTACCCACTTATTCATATGATTAGCATGATATTACAATTCCTTCCCAAAATTGTTCCATGGTTGAAAACTTGCTTCCTAGAGATCTTTTAATTATGTATTTTAATTCTCCTTTATACCATTCGATGCCGTGATATGTGCGTTAAGTGTTTCAGGCTTCATAGGGCAAGAATGGCTTAGAGAATAGAGAGGAAGCTTGCAAAATTGGAAGGAACACAAAAAACAAGGAGATGACCAGCGAACACTGACGCGATCGCATGGCACACGCGAGCGCATGAAATGAAGAAATCGCAGCGACGCGAACGCGTGCCTAACGCAAACGCGTGGATTAGAGTCTGCACAAATGACGCAAACGCGTAAACGACATGAACGCGTGACAAGGAAAATCACTGAATGACGCGAACGCGTGGACGACGCGTACGCATGACCTGTGCGATCTGCAAAAATAACAGAATATGCTGGGGGCAATTTTGGGCCACGTTTTGACCCAATTTTCGGCTCAGAAACACAGACTAAAGCTAGGGAACGTACAGAGACTCAGCACACATCCACACACATTCAGATACATCGACATTAGGATTACTTTTAGTTTTAGATCTGAATCTAGATTAGCTTTACATTAGTAGTTTATGCTTTTGCTTGGGATTTTGGATGCTGAAGAATCATTACCTCCGTGAAGACATCACTTTAGTTTGCTTCCTTATTCCTTTACTCTTTTTAGTTGCTCATTGACCCTATTCAATTAAGTATGTTGCATTTTGAATTTATTAATATATAGAGTTACTTTTACTTTTAATTAATTTTAAATCTCTATTTTATTTCATTTTATTTGATTTAATTATGTCTTCTTATATTTTTATGAATATTAAATCCATGTCAATGGAGTAGGTTTTCTACTTGACATGGGAATTGATTAAGAGGAGACACTTGAGTTGGAATACTCAAGTGCTTAGTTAAATTGAACATTGTTGGCTAATTCTATATCTACTAACGCTAGACCTTCCCAAGAAAAAGGACTAGGATCTGCGGATAAGAATCAGTCCAATCACTTGACTTTCCTTTACTCAGTAAGGGTTAACTAAGTGAAAACAACAACTGCTTTACATTACTCTTGAGAAGATTCCAACAAGGATAGAACTTTCAATTAATTAATTCCCCAATCAAGGCTTTTTATATTAATAATAATTCTTAGTTTTATTGCTTTAATTTATAATTATTTTAATTACTCATTATCCAACTCAAACCTTCTGGAAAATTTCTGATTAATAAATTAGTACTCTTCCCTGCAACTCATTGGGAGACGACCTGGGACTCATACTCCTAGTATTTTTAATTCTAATTTTTGTGACAACCCTTTTAAATTGAGAAGGCGAATCTTAGCTGGTTGAGAACTGTACTTGCAACGTATTCCGTATTTTGATTTCTTAACTGGTCAATTTCTACCACCATCACTGTGTCAAGGGATTCTTGAGACAGAGCACTAAGTGCCGAGGCCAAGTGCTAATAAAGAGTATGCCAAAGGCTCTAAGAACCACTGGCTAGGAGAAAATAAAAGAAAAAAAATCAGAACTCAAAGAGTTCTCCAATTAAGTGCTTGTAGTATTTTTGTGTCAAGTAAAGTTTGAGACAAAACATTTAGAGTCACGGTAAGGATCAAGGTGCAAAGCACCAAAGAAAAGAACCAAGGAAAATTCTGTGTTCAAAGATTAATCAGAAATAAAAAAAAAAGAGAAGAGAATTCATAATATCATCCGGGTTCCAGTGCTAAGGGACATTAACACTCCTGAGCTTCAAAGGATAATGAGATGCCGAAACTATTCAGAATCACAGTGTAGTTAACCCCACTTTGAAAATGGATAGAAACTTAATTGAAAAACTCAAATCTCATGCAAATCACATCTCAAGTTTATATTATTTTCGGTTGCTTGAGAACAAGCAATAATTCAAGTTTGGTGTTGTGATGTGTGAGCATCTTTTCTATCTTTTCTTTGTGAATTTGCAGTTGAATTTGTTAAGTTTAATCAAGATTCAGGTATTCTAAGCCACTATGGATGCTACTTTGAGTTGTGTGCAATTTGATTCATTTCAGGTAGCGTTCAGGCGAATTTGATGAAGTTCAGAAAGGAGAAACAGAGCCACTTGCATGCTGAAGGCGGTGCCAAACTTCAACTATCCAAGTTTGGTGCCACAAGCACACAAAACCAACCATTCAGCTCGGTCATGGTGGCACCAAACTTGGGAATTCCAAGTTTGGTGCCATGATCAACACATGAAGAATAATTGCATGCGGCTGTGGTGGTGCCAAACACCGCATCACTAGCATTTGACTCCGAAAGGATTAGAATGCGTACGAAGTTACGTACAACGTGGTGCCAAACTTGGTGAACTTCAAGTTTGGCACCAGGATCAAGCTTTACTCCTGTTTGTTTCGGCCACCACGGCGCCAAACTTGATCCAGCTCAAGTTTGGCGCCAACTCCAGAATCCAGAGTGGTCCCCACGTGCCCTGAGAAGCCAACAACGTGATTCCTAATGATTTTTTATTAAAAATTTATTTTATTTGCAATTAGAAAATATATCATCTCATTTTTAGAATATATTTTACATTAATTAGGATTAGATATAAAAGGAGAAGAGATCTTGACCTAGTTTTTCCTTTTTTCTCTTCTTCGGCGCTTTTCATAATTTCACACTTTTCTCTGCTATGTTTTACTTTCTCCATGAGCAACTAAACCTCCTTTGTTAGGGTTAAGAGCTCTATTTATTCTATGGATTAACACTATTTCCATTCTATTTTAATTAATGTATTGATTCAATTTCAAGGATTACTTTCGTTCTTCATCTTATGAATTTGAGTGTATTGAAAGATACCTCTTTTTCTACATGAATTCTTGTTGATTATTGGAAAAGTTAACTCACTTGAATAATAGCTTGAAAGTAATTTCTCCTAAATCACTAATTACCTGAACTTAACGTGATATGTGACATATAATCATCTTATATTTGGGTAATTAGGGTTTTTGTGGCTAATAAACTAGAATTGGACCTAAACCTTTAATCTAAATTAAGTGTTCAAGAAATTGGCGGTTGATTAGGTTAGAGGAGACTAAATTACTAAGGAATTAGGGTTTAATCAATTACAGTTTGCCATGAATTGAATCTTGCATGATTAAAGTAGTTGGTAAGAATTGTTAATCTGGAAAAATAAATATCTTTAAAACCTTAACTGTTCTCTCACATAGTTTTCACACCAAATTTACTAATTGCTTTTTTAATTCTTGAATTACTGTTTGATGCAAATAGAAACCCAAAACACTCTTTTCTGCTTGTCTAACTAAGTGAATCAATCAACTATTGTTGCATGGTCCATAAATCCTCGTGGGATCGACCACTCACCTAAGGTATTATTTGGTATGACTTGGTGCACTTGCCGATTTAGTTGTGGTATTCTAATTCCGCACCACAAGGACACTCTGATGTTAAAGTAAGTGACCGTACGATACGGTGGCTAATTAGGGTAAGAGTGACGTACCTTTGAAGAGGGGTAGGTCCCTCCCCATTTATACCTTGTACTTCGGGTGGGCCCTTTGCTTTGGGCCAGTCTTTTTCTCTCTGGAAGCTTTTGCCAGCTGTCCAGGTCTTCATTGAGGGATGAGGTAATGCGCGGGTCACCCTTTTCGGCATGGGTCATGGACCCGTCGGGTCAATAGTCCGTGATATGGACTTCCAACGCTTAATGGGCTGGACCGGAACAAGTTATCTTACGTGTAATATTTGAGTGAGGATAATAGTTAAGTTAATGTCAGCTTTTATTATTTATTATTATTATTATTATTATTATTATTATTATTATTATTATTATTATTATTATTATTATTATTATTATTATTATTATTATTATTATTATTATTATTATTATTATTTGAGGCTTGAAGGTTTTGTAAAGTATTAGATCTTTTCGCTTGCTAGGAGAAAACATTGATGGTGGAAGGAGATAGCAGAGATTGAAGACGATACTCCAATCGACCATGATTTAAAATAACACCACAACCAAGATCTAGTGACAGCAGACCGTAAATTCACTGCGAATCCAACAACAAGGGACAAGTTCGAAGACCTGTTGGAGCACAAAGATGGTGCTGTGGTAACACTTCTACTCAATAATATAAGCTTTCTTCTGAATATTCACCACTAATCTTCAAGCATTCAACAACTAATTAATTAATAATGTTACATTAAATTTTCAAATTTTTCTTTTCACAAAAAGTAAATAAAGTTTAAACAACAATAATATTTATCGCAGTTAAAATTAATTAGTAACTATGTGTGTTAAAAAGGCAATTAAAATAAAGACCAATTTAACAAACCATCAAACATCTTCAGGTGGAGATGGCAAACATACCAAAATTTGCTAAGTCATCTCGTTTAACCCGCTAAAAAAGACGGGATAAACTAAAAAATTAAACCACCTTAAAAAAAATTCACCTAATTCGTTCTCCTTAACTCACAGATATTGATAAGGCAAGATGAATAAGTCCGCCAAGCACTTGCTTAAATTTATTTTTTTGTCAAAATGTCTAACCCAATTCTTACTTAAAAGAAAAGAAATTTATCAATATAATTTGTAATAATGTTTATTTGAGAACATTATAAAGATTTAGACAAATACTTGGTAAATTATAAGTTTTTAATATCAATCAAACTTAGAAGTTATATATTTCTATTGAAAGAAAAAATAAAAAAAAAAGTTTAATTACTTTTTAGGTCCCTATAATTTCACCGAATTTTCAATTAGGTCCCTATACTTTTTTTCTTTTCAATTGAGTCCCTATACTTTTTTCTTTTCAATTGAGTCCCTATACGTTAATTTTTTTTTCAATTAAGTCCCTGCCGTGAGAATAATGTTTAAGATAACAGAATATTCTATTTAAAAAATGAATATTATTATGAATAGTTTAGAATAGTTAGTTGAACATACATCTATTTTTTTAAAATACCAAAGAAATCCCTAACATTTTATCCCAAAGAAAAAAAAAAACCTAGCCAGCCCTAACTCCTCTCTGAAGATCGTGTGCACTTCGTTTCTCCTCTGTCGGTCCATCGTCTTCATCCACAGCCGTCGTCATCTGCGGCGGAGTCTTGGTGGTCGTTCGTCCATCGCATCCTTCTCTCTGCGCTGCTCTGTTCTGCAGTCTTCGGCATTGTTTGCACGTTGAAGCCCTCGTCGTGTCTCGCCTTGCGTCACCTCGCTGTGCCGTGCCTCGCCTCGCCGCGCTGCGCCTCACTTCTCCTCGATATGTCAAAATAGGTGACATTGAAATTGAATTTTTTTTTTCATTTTTTCGAAGTTGATGAAATATGTTTATGCATATGTCAATTTTTTCGAAGTTGATTAAAATGGATTTGCTCTAATTTTAGTGTTTGATATTCATATAGATATTGTTTTGAAGTAACTTTTTAGCATAATTCTTTCTTAGATACTCTCGTTGGTTTTTTTACTTAAAGTGATTGGATCAAACGTAGATGCTGTAGTAATAGTTATGATTTGTGAAGGTCAATTGGTGTGCAAATGTAATAAGTGAATAACACAGTTGGGCCTTTATTATTGATTTCTATGCTGATTCGGAGAATGGGAGGCTACAATACAAGAACTGATTTTCATATTTCAAATTTCAATAACACAATTATATAGCTTTGTGGTTTTCTATGGTGTATTATGATATGATAAAGATCCAAATTATATTCCATAAATCTACATAAATATAAAATATTACATGATCATAATGAATATTTGAATGATAAAAATTGAATTTTATATATACTTATTACTACCATCAAATAGGGAGAGCTCATGTTCTAAACCCACTTAATTAGATGAGACAAGACAAAATAGGACGAGCTAACTCATATATCACCTACCTCCACCTGCCCAATTACAACTAGCTAAAGGGTCATAACCACCTGATTTCTAAGTACAATAGACGTCATTTTAAAAACGTCTTTAATAATGTATCATCGAAGGGGCCTTATAGTGTACAGATGTGGGTGTACAGATTTTTGTCTTTTTGTGGCTGAAAAGCGTGTCACTAAAAGTGTTGCTTAAAGAAAAAGTGTTACCCTTAATCGTTAACTTGGCTCTGATACCAATTTTTTCTTCTTCATATAAGTTTATAATTTATAATTCTGATTTTTATAGTTTTTCAATCTTGTTTTAGTTTATAATAGTCTTTTTTGCATGGATTATTGTTTATAAAATTTTTTATCTGTTTGTCTTTTTCTTGAATATATTTTCTCAAATTTTCAACAACTTCTTTTATTTCTACACTTTCTGTTGTTTCTAAATATCTTTTTAATTTTTCAACCTCGTTCTCCATTTTTTCTTTCAACAGCTTTAATTCTTTTAAGTCATAATATGGTTTTCCAGGCATTTATAAATTTTTTAAGTTTAACTCCAATTTGTTTATATTTATTCTTATTTCTATCCTTTTTATTATGAGGTCATCAATTTCGATCTGAAGATTATTTAATTCCCTTTTATACTCCTTTATTTTACTTTTTAAATTTTTCGCTCTTTTTCTTTTTATTTTATTTTCTGGTTTCAATCTTTTTTTTCTATTAAAAACTTCTTTTAAAAGATTTTGTTTATTAAAATTTTCATTTGATTTGAGATTTAATTCTGTTTTTAGAACAGCCTGTTTTTCATTATCTAATAAAGCAGTTAATCTATAATAATAAGATTCTTCTGTTAATTCTAAACTTTCTAAATAATTCATAATTAAAAGACTAGGATGAAGATGTACCTTTCTGGAGAAAAACTTCCTTTATTTAATATATTTTACATAAGATGTTTTTATCTCCAGAGGGGAGATTGTAGATACTAACTCCAGAGGGGAGTTTAGAACTATTTTTCCCTAATTGCTTTCTTCAGATAACTCTGAGATGCATAGCTGGCACTTGTGGTCTTCTCTGTCTTTTATCAAATAGCAGAGATTCCTTTTTATCCCTTCAGGGAGCTTTTCTAAGAGTCCAGATAAGTTGTAGAATGCTGATTCAAATTCCACTAAGAGTCTCATCTCTCTTTCTTCAATTTCATTCCTTTTACTAGACACAAGCAAAGTATTTCTATTTTTATAATTAATTCTTGTGTGAGATTCCCTTGTTATCTTTTGAGTTCTTTCGAAGACCCTTGCTAGTGTGCTGGCTAGCCTTCCTTCATGACTGTAGATTGTTAAATCTTGAACTTAATCAATTGGTTGAAAATTTCCTAGGAAGACGGACATGAATATTACTTGGTGTGCTAGAACCAAGCATTCTTCTTCTTCATTAAAAATAGGTTGACTGTTCGTAAATTTTAGGGACATATCCCTTGGATTTACGTTGTCAATCATATTTTTAAATCTCTTCACTGCATCAACGAATCCTGCAGGAAACTCACTAATAATTTTTAGATCATTAAAAATTAAAATTGTATCAATTAATCCATACTGGAAAAACTAATAGGTGTCCGATGGGGATGCATCTAGAAATATAACCAGCTTTGTTAGCTGTTCTTTGGCAATAGGATAATATCCCAAAATTGCTCTTTTTTCTTCAGTCCAGTTCAGGACTATATTAAGGGTTTCTCTGAGATTTGATCTACAGACCCTTTTCTTTTCTTTGATTTCAGCCCTTGTAGGAATGTTTCTTATTATCCCTGTTCTCTGGGTTTGAATTGGAGCTTTATCTGCTCTTTTTAGGGTTTGCTCTGGATGACGAGCTGCTTTAAAAAGTTTAAAAAGTGTGGTTTAAGTAAGCAAATCTTTAAATCTGTACAGATTTAGATCTGTACCATATAATTTTCTATCATCGAATATGTGATTAGGATAAGTATCCATGTATTATATATTCTTATTAGCAAATATACTATTTACTTTTTTCCATTAAGTGACGCTTTTCTTTGTGAAGAGCTACGGTTTTAAGTGAAAAGTGTGGCTTTAAAAAGTGTGGTTTAAGTAAGCAAATCTTTAAATCTGTACAGATTTAGATCTGTACCATATAATTTTCTATCATCGAATATGTGATTAGGATAAGTATCCATGTATTATATATTCTTATTAGCAAATTGTATAGCAATACTTTTTAACGGTATTCAAATTATTTTTATATAATAAAAGTGATACATTTTCAAAATATGTTATTTTCTAATAAGAATACACGCTAAT
>NC_029791.2:29692389-29699122 GCF_000816755.2 Arachis ipaensis
ATAATTTGAAAAATAATTAAAATATTATATCAATCAAATTATTATTTAACTTGTAAAATTAATGAAGTGTATAACAAACATTTTGATGGTGTCATCTATTACTTCAAAATTTAAAAATCCAAGTTTAAGTTCCTATAACTGTTAGAATTTTTATTCTAATGGCTAGAGGTACGTAAATTACTGGTTTTATAAAATATATAACATGTGGTATTAGAGTAAAATTATCTCTGTCTTACCATTTCAAAATTTAATTACTGTGTATTATTTTAATTAATTGTTTTCAAAAGAAAAATGCATAGTATGAATTTTGGAATAAATAAGAAAAACCATTGAAATTGAAATTGATGCACCATAAGCTAAGAAGAGGGAATAAAGAAGAACGTATATAGCGTGTGTCACTTTCTGTTTTAATGGCTTTTTTCTACTATGTTTATATATGATTTTTTGGATCTTTTAAATATTGTCAAAATATTTTACCACTAGATCATTTTCGTTTTTGTCATTATTTATGTCACTGGATTTATTTATTCAATAATGATAATTATATTTGCGTGCAATATAAATTCTTTCACTATATATCATATTGTGATTAATATATGCTTTATTGAGGGATAGCCACAGCATCCTTGATAATAATAATATTTAAAAAAATCACATAAATATTAATATGATATATTTGTAATTGTTGTGAATTATATAATGAACTTACCCACATAAATTTATTATATTATTAACATATAGTTAGGTTGAAATAGAAAATATTTTTACTTCTTAATTAGCCTACAGGTATTAAGAATTAGTATTTTATTTTTTAGTTTCAATACTTTAGTTAATATAGTGAATATTATGTGTGTTAAAGTCTTTGTCCACAGGTAGATTTTAATGACACTATGATTTATATTTATTTTGATATGACTTGCATTGGCATGTATTATCATATGTTATGGATTTTGATGTGTCTATTTAAAGTTGAGTAATGTTAGCATGATTTATTATTTGCAGTAGTAATGATATCTGAAACTGTATCTTAAGTTCATTTGTTAAGTGGTGACAACTATAAAGAATGGAAAGATAATGTTCTCTTTCACTTAGGGTGTGCAGACCTTGACTGTGCTCTTCGTAGGGAAGAGCCTCCGGCACCTACTGATGCTAGTTCTCGAGCCAAGGTAGCATTATACAAATGGTGGAAGAAATCCAACCATTTAAGTATGATGTTCATTAAGTCTCGTATCTCAGCTAGTATCTGAGGTTCAATTTCTGATTGTGGGAATGTCAAAGATTACATGAAGGCTATTGATGAACAGTTTGAGTCTTCTAGTAAGGCACTTGCAAGCACCCTAATGGCACAATTGTCATCCATGAGGCTTACCGGCATAAGAGGTGTGCGTGAACACATCATGAGGTTGAGAGACATTGCGACACAACTGAAAGCTTTAGAGGTTGAGATGTCTGACTCATTTTTGGTGCATCTTATTTTGAATTCTCTTCCTGCCCAGTACGAACCATTTAAGATTATAACATACATAAGAAAAAATGATCCATTAACGAATTACTGGTGATGTGTGTACAAGAGGATGGAAGGTTAATTCAGAAACTTGATGAAAGTACACTATTAGTGACAAATAAGGGTGGTAAAAAAATAAGCTCATAAGAAGAAAGGAAAGGGTATTGCATCCCATCTTATGAAGAAAGAAAGTGCACAGTATTTTTTTTGTAAAATGAAAGGACACATGAAGAAGGAGTGTCCAAAATTTAAAGTTTGGCTTGAAAAGAAAGGTACTAACCTTTGTAATCTTATTCCTTCAGTGTGTTTTGAATCTAATTTTGTTGAAATATGTCATAACACTTGGTGGATTAATTCTGGTGCTGAAATTCATATTTCAAATACCATGCAGGGTTTCATAAGGAAAAGAAAACCGATAGGAAGTGAACTGAGTATCTATATCGGCAATCGGATGCCACGTGTGGAAGCTGTTGGAATATTTAAGCTTGTATTAAGTACTGGTTGTATTTTAGATTTAGAAAAAAATTTTATATTCCAGATTTTTTTAAAAATTTGATTTCTTTATCTAAGCTTGTAAAATAAGGATTATGTATAAATTTTTATGATGATTCTGTTGACATTATTAAAAATTCTAATATTATTGAACGTAGTACTTTAATTAGTGATTTATTTAAAATTTATTTAGCTAATAATGTTCCAACTGATTTTATGGTTATGCATGGTAAGGATATGAATGAAAAATCTTCCATGTTGTGGCACCAAAGGTTGGGACACATCTCCATTGAGAGAATAAAGAAATTAATAAGTGATGGGGTTCTTGATCCCCTAGACTTTACTGATTTTGATACTTGTGTGGATTGCATTAAGGGAAAACAAATCAAAAAGTCTCAAAAAGGTGCTAAGTGAAGTGCTGACATATTAAAAATAATTCACACTGACATATGTTGTCCTAATATGTCTTTAAGTGGTCAGAAATACTTCATCACCTTTATTGATGATTATTCACGATATATGTATCTCTATACGCTTCATAATAAATATGAGGCATTGGACGCTTTTAAAGTTTATAAAACTGAAGTAGAGAAACAATGCGGAAAACAAATTAAGATCGTGAGATCAGATAGAGGTGGAGAATTCTACGGGAGATATACTGGAAGTGGACAAGCACCTGGTCCATTTACAAAGTATTTTCAAGAGCATGGTATTGTGGCACAATACACCATGCCTGGCACACCAGATCAAAATGGTGTAGCTGAAAGAAGAAATAGGGCTTTGCTGGATATATTAAGGAGTATGCTTAGCAACTCCAATCTTCCTTTATCCTTGTGGAGTGAAGCCCTTAAGACAGCTGCGTATATATTGAATAGAATTCCAATAAAAGCAGTTTCTAAAATGCCATTTGAGCTATGGAAATGTTGGAAACCTAATTTGAATTATATACACATTTGGGGTTGTCCTGCTGAGGTTCGGGTTTGTAATCCACAAGAAAAGAAGTTAGACCCAAGGACAATAAGTGTCTATTTTATAGGTTATATAGAAAAGTCTTAAGGTTATAAGTTTTATTGTCCCTCCCACTCAAGTAAAATAGTTGAATCTAAAAACACAAGGTTTTTAGAGCATGATATAAAAAGTGAGAGAAATCGTTCTCTTAAGGTTATTGAGAATGAAAATGTTTGTCAAACCTCTCCATGTACAAAAGTGTGTGATTGTTTAATACAATATCCATACAGATAGGGTCAATATAGAACAACCTATTACTAATGTTCCACATCATGAAGATAATAGGAGTATGCTTAGCAACTCCAATCTTCCTTTATCCTTGTGGAGTGAAGCCCTTAAGACAGCTGCGTATATATTAAATAGAGTTCCAACAAAGGCAGTTTCTAAAACGCCATTTGAGCTATGGAAAGGTTGGAAACCTAGTTTGAATCATATACGCATTTGGGGTTGTCCTACTGAAGTTCGGGTTTATAATCCACAAGAAAGGAAGTTGGACCCAAGGACGATAAGTTCCTATTTTATCGGCTATGCAGAAAAGTCTAAGGGTTACAGATTTTATTGTCCCTCCCATTCAAGTAAAATAGTTGAATCTAGAAATGCAAGGTTTTTAAAGCATGATGTAGAAAGTGGGAGAAATCATCCTCTTAAAGTTGTTGAGAATGATATTGTTTGTCAAACCTCTTTTTGTACAAGAGTGATTATTCAATACAATGCCCATATATATAGATAGGGTTAATGTAGAACAACCTATTGCTGATATTCTACATCATGAAGATAATGTTCAAATAGATCATATGGTGGAGGATCAAACTCTTTATAATGAAAATGTTGTTCAAGAACATATTGTTCAAGAGCAACTTCAAGAAGAGGGAGAACCTGTTATGCCACTACCTTTACAAGAGGTTGATGATGCAGCATTAAGAAGATCAACAAGAATAAGAAAGCCTGCAATTTCTATTAACTATGTAGTGTATCTTGCTGAGTCTGACTATGATGTTTGTGATGAAAAGGACCCAACGATATTTTCACAAGCAATGAAAAGTTATAATTCCAATTTATGGCTAGATGCTATGAAGGATGAAATGAATTATATAACGGATAACTAAGTTTGGGATCTTGTAGAATTGCCTGATGGGGAAAAGGTCATTGGCTGTAAATGGGTCTTTAAGACCAAGAAGGATTCATCAGGCAATATTGAGCGCTACAAGGCTCGACTTGTTGCCAAAGGATTTACTCAAAAGGAAGGAGTTGACTACAGAGAAACCTTTTCTCCTGTTTCAAAGAAAGACTCTTTTGGCATCATTATGGCATTGGTAGCACACTTTGACATGGAATTGCATCAAATGGATGTGAAAACGGCATTCCTTAATAGAGATTTGGAAGAGAAGAGGTCTATATGAGACAACTCGAAGGATTTATCTCAAGTGCTGGTATGGAGTTAGTTTGGAAGCTTAAGAGAGTAATGTATGGTCTTAAGCAGGATTTCCGACAGTGATATTTAAAGTTTCACAATGTGATTTCTTCATTTGGGTTCATTGAGAATATTTCTAATCAATGTATATATCACAAGGTTAGTGGGAGCAAGATCATTTCTCATCTTATATGTAGATGATATTTTACTTGCAACAAATGATTTAGGGTTGTTACATGAAGTGAAACAATTTTTCTCTAGACATTTTGATGTGAAAGATATGGGTGATGCATCTTATGTCATTGGCATAAAGATTCATAGAGATAAATGTAAAGAAATTTTAGGTTTATCTCAAGAAGCCTATATTAATAAAGTTCTTGAGAGGTTTAAAATGCAAAATTATTCACCAAGTGTTGCACCTATTATGAAAGGTGACAAATTCTGCTTAGATCAATGTCCCAAAAATGAACTTGAAAAGAAACAGATGCAAAATATTCCTTATGCTTCAGCCGTTGGAAGCCTAATGTATGCTCAAGTCTGTACAAGACCTGACATTGCTTTTGCTGTTAGCATGTTAGGAAGATATCAAAGTAATCTAGGAATTATCCATTAGAGAGCTACAAAGAAGTTCTTAAGGTATCTTCAAGGGTCCAAGGGTTTCATGCTTACATATAGACGAACCGACAATTTGGAAATTGTTGGATATTCAGATTCAGACTTGGCGGAATGTATTAATTCTAGAAAGTCAACGTCAGGATACATCTTTATGCTTGCTGATGGAGCAGTATCTTGAAAGAGTGCAAAACAATCACTTGTAGCCACTTCTACCATGGAAGCCAAGTTCATTGCTTGTTTTGAGGCTACATCACAAGGTGTTTGGTTAAAGAATTTCATCTCTGGGCTTAAGATTATGGATTGTATCTCTAGACCATTGAGAATATATTGTGACAATTCAGCTGTTGTATTTATGGCTAAGAATAATAGAAGTAGTAGTCGAAGTATGTACATCGATATTAAGTACTTAGCCATTAAAGATCGAGTTAGGTCTAATAAGGTACAGATAGAGCATATTAGTACTAAACAGATAATAGTTGATCCTTTGACAAAAGGCATGCCACCAGGATTGTTTAAGGATCATGTTACTAGTATGGATTTATGTTCTGTAATGTCACTTATATGACTTATGTTATATTATATGACATATTTGGATATGAAATTCTTATTATTGTTTGTTTCTCATTTGGTTGGTATATATGCGCATACATGATTGAGAATGACAAATAAAATTTGGTGAAGGACCTAGAATAAGCATTGGACTTATTCCTACAGAATATCACATAAAGAGTTTATTCAATTAGGAGATGTTACATTGTAATACATAGAAGGTAATACTCGATTAATGAGAACCTATCGCTATGATTCGTGTAATTTGTCTTAATTGTTTAAGCATAGTATGTAATTACAGACTATACATAACAAATGTTGGACCAAGTGGGAAAATGTTAGAATTTTTATTCTAATTGTGATCTAATTTGTTAATAAATAAATTAGTTTGGGTGGTGTTATAATTATTAATTAATTATCTTAGCAGTTTGTCTGTTCTTTGATGGAAAGAACACGACTGTTCATAAACTTTATAAAGTTTGGGTCCCAAATTCTGATGACACAACAAAGAAATACGTTTTGATTCTATCTGGCTTTGTAATTTAAGAATTGGAAGTTCCAAATTAAATCAAAGATGTTATTGACAATGGCTGGAAATACGTAAATTACTGATTTTATAAAATATATAACAATAACATCTTAAAAAGCTATATTGTATATTAATTTTTCTAATATCAAAAGTCTTAATAATATTTTTTTAGATGATAATGAATCAAAAAAATGATGTTTAATGAATTTTCAAAAATTATTAATGATTGTACTTTAAATTTATAAGTTTGAAAATATATGAATTTTTTAAAATTGGAACAAAAACATAAAATTTGAGTTTTTATTTTTATTAGTTTTGATTTTTTTATATTTTATTGGAATTTGAAGGAGAGTATTTTTTTAATTGATATTTTTGTTTTAAAGTTAATAAAAAATAATTTAAAAGAAATGTCAATAAACTAATTTATTTTTGCTCTTTTAATTTTGATAGTGCTCGCTAATCAGTTGAATTGTAATAAAAGTTTTGCTATTTCTATTTCGCATGCAATAATGCGAAAATGATGTGGCTGCAAAATTGAGAAATAATACAAAAAATCGATAAATATTCGTAATTTTAAGAAAAGTGATAAATATATAAATTTTTATTTACTAAAAAAAAGTCAACG
>NC_029791.2:29699285-29704700 GCF_000816755.2 Arachis ipaensis
AAAAAAAGTCAACGATATATTTTATTTTAGTTTTATCTTTATTATTTGATTTTGATTTTATTTTTGATATTTTAATATATTTCAATTATATTCTTTGATCGGACAATATATGACATAATAATTTTATACTGATATGTTAGCAAGTGACATTTCAATATATAGTTGTCATATCATCATTTAATTTTCGTTAACAATAACTCTTAAGGGATAATTAAAATATATTTAAAACGTTAATGTAAAAAGTTCAAAAAATAGTGAGATTACTTAGTGAAATTAAGTTTTGCTATGAGTAGTAGTTATAGAAAATATATATGTGTGTGATATACGTATATATATAGATACGCAAATTGAATAGGATGATTTGATACATTTATTTTCTAAATAACAATTACACAGTCTTTTAGCATTCTAAGTTTTCTTTTTTTTTGGTTCTTCGCTCGGTTTTTTTTAGCATAGCTTATTCATGATTACCCATCAAGATCACTTCATGGTATCAAAAGTCTAACCTTTTTTTTTTCTTTTTGATCCATGGCTGCTGTAACAAACAACACTTTCTCTTTCATCAACCTTTAATCCAAAATCCTTTCAAAACCCTATTTCCAACAAGCTTGGGGAGAACAATCACAAAACTTGGCAACAACAAGCTCTTGTTGCCATTAAAGGGCAAGATCTCGAAAGACATTTATCAAAAGATTCAATTCCAGCTAAATTTAACTCAGAGGCTGATAAACTTGCAGGAAATCAATCCATTACCTATAAGCAATGGTGCCAAGAAGGCTACAACACCATCTCCTTCCTTCTAGCTTCCATGGAACAAGATTTTGCAAGCAAAATAGTTGGAATTGAATTTTTCCATGAGATTTGGGCAAAAATTAAAGATTACTTCTCTAAGTCTACCAAGCACAAAGTTAAGCAATTGAAGTTGCAGCTCAAGCAAATCAATAAACAAGGTTTAAGGGCCCGTTTGGAAAACTCTAGAAGTAACTTTTTTTAATTTTTGACTTATGAAAAGTAGTAGTATTAATGTTTAGTGCAATTTTCAAAACCAAATTATAACTTTCTAAGAAGCTATTTAGGAGTTTATAGAGAAGTTAAAAAAAATGACTTCTCTCATAATACTTCTACTTTTCATCACATTTCTATAAAATAAGCACTTTTAGAGTTAAAAATCCAAACATAAAATAACTTATTTATAAGTTGCTTTTAACAGAGTCATTTATTGTCTAAGTTATTTTATCAAAAGGAACTTAATTAAGTTGGTTACTCAAACTGGACCTAAGTGCTGCCACCTATCTTTCAAAAATCAAGCTCCTCGCTGATTCTTTGGCTGCACTAGGTAGCCCAATTACCTTTTAAAAGCACATTAAGATCATTATTAAAGGTCTTACTTAATAAAGATTACCAAGTGTTACTCCTAACCGTCAACTCTAAACCTGAAGCGGTTTCTCTAAGTGAAGTCGAAACCTTCCTTCTTACTCATGAAGACATGTTGGAAAATTTTCACAAACCAGAATCCCTTGTGGCTCAGACCAATCTCACACAATCTCAATCTAGTAGTAGAAGAGGTAGAGGAGGTCGATTCAATAGGGGTGGTCGGAATTCTTTTGGCTCAAACAAGCCATAATGTCAAGTTTGTGGCAGAATTTGCCACTTAGCTTAGCACTGCTTTCATAGATTTGATCATAGTTTTTCTTCACCATCTCAATCTCAATCTGCTCGCTCAACCTTCTCTCACAATTCTTCAAGAAATTCATATTCACAACCATCAATCCGATCTTCTACTCCTCCACCACCATCAAATTCCTTTCACAACCCTGTAGTGTATATGGCAATACCATCTTCAATCACTGATGATGCTTGGCATCCAAATACAGGGGCTTCGCACCATGTCACTCATGATTAATCTAATCTCTTGTCCTCATTAGAATATCAAGGTCCCGATCAAACTTAAAACATTGATTGCTACTACTAATACTATTGACACTAATACTGAACAGCTACCAAAAAATGCTATTATTGCTCTTCAATCACCTCAATGACTTGAGGCTATGTAAGAAGAATATAAAGCATTGATTAGAAACAATACATGGACTTTAGTCCAACCCCCCTGTCAATGCTAATATAATAGGCAATAGATAGATTTTTTTCATTAAAAGAAATCCAAATGGTAGAATTCAAAGGTATAAAGCAAGATTAGTTGCAAAGGGTTTTCATCAATCTCATATTGACTTTCAAGAGGTATTTAGTCCTGTAATAAGACCTATTACTATGAGAATTATTTTATCTATTGCACTGTCCAAAAATTGGATTTTGAGACAGTTTGATTTTTAATAACACTTTTTTAAATGGTGATTTGCATCAAAAAATTTTATATGACTCAGGCTATAGGTTTTGAACAAAACTTTCCTTTCCTCGTTTGCAAACTCAATAAGAGTCTTTATGGACTCAAACAAGCACCTAGGGAATAGTTTCTCAAGTTGAGTTCAACCCTTTATTCATTTGATTTTTAAAATACAAAATCAGACACATCTCCTTTTGTTAAACACAGAACCACTTATGTCATTTATATGTTATGTTATGTGGATGATATCATTATAACTGGAGATGATGCTATGGAAATTGATTCAATGATAAAGAAGTTAAATAATTTGTTTACTTTAAAAGATCTTGGAGTGCTACATTATTTTTTAGGTATTGAAGTTCATCAACAATCTTAAGGCTAGATCCATCTTTCTCAGACTAAATATATAAAGAATTTACTGTCTAAAGTGAGAATGACCTCAGCCTCACCAATGATATCCTCCTTGCAATTAATTTCTTCAGGGTCTAAAGAGTTTGAAGATCCTTCATTGTATCGATCTGTTGTTGGAGCTCTATAATATGTCATAGTTACAAGGTCAGATTTATCTTTTGTGGTGTGCAAAGTGAGCCAATTTATGCATCGCCCATTAGTGTCTAACTGAAAGGCAATAAAAAGAGTTCTAAGATATCTTCAGAGAACTAAACACTATGGTCTTATCTTTAATCAGTGTTCAGATTATAGACTTTATGAATTCGCAGACTCTGATTGGGCTGCTGATCTTGAAGATCGAAAATCTGTTTCAGATTTTGTGTATTTCTTGGAACTAATCTTATTTCTTGGTATTGTAGGAAGCAAATTACAATTAGTAGGTCCTCTACTAAGGTGGAGTTTCGAAGCTTAGCCTCCTGCGAAGCAGAGCTCGAGTGGATTCAGAATCTATTAATGGAGTTGAAGATAAAGTTGGACACTTCTCCAACCATATTCTGTGACAACATGAGTACATGTATGCTAGCAGCGAATCCGGTTTTGCACAACAAAACCAAACATTTTCAACTGGACATTCAGTGTGTCAGAGACAAGATTAATTCAAAGCTCCTCCAAGTTGTTCATATACCAGGAACCGAATAAATAGCAGATATATTAACTAAACTTCTCTCTTCTTCTACTTTTGACAAGCTTCAAAATTATATTAAGAATTATTTACTTAGTTTTAAAATAAATGATATTTTTATATTTAAATAATATATTAATTAATTTATACTTATTATACCAAATTAAAAAATTTATTAAAAAATATTAATATAATGAATATTATAACAATAAAAAATGAATTTCAGAAAAAAATATCGTATCAATTTTTTTAAGACAAATAAGTTCCTAACAAATAGACCCCTGATCAATTTTATGTCAAAACGACGTCATTTTGTTTGAATGGATATAGACAACTAAGTCCCTAGCCACTTTGGATTTATGGACAAATAGGTCCTTATCCATTCCATGTTGAAACTTAATGTCCAACTCAGCATGTTAACGTGACATATCAGCGACTTCCGTTAACAAAGGACTATGATACCAACAAAGGACTATGATATATAGAAGGGCAGTGTTGTCTCATGGAGATCAAGGACAGGAACCAAAGTGGATCGTTGTTTTGGTTAGGGATCACGTTGTCATTCGAAGAAAAGGATAGGTGGTCGGGTTGGTACTTTACCCGTATCTTTTCTATCTCATGACTATTCTAAATTTAAACTATTTTGCTCCTCTATCCAGAACGCATGAAATGGACAAACATGAATAAGAAAACGTAAATACTTCCCGCTGATTTCTTTATGTTATTGTCACGATAATCGACCATGTTCAAACAGAGGGAGCAATACATTAGAAAATAATAAGATTGTAGAAGAGGAATATACTCACTTTCTGGAGGTTTGAAGGTGGTGGGGGTTTCAGGAGGAAAGTCAACAACCCAATCATACGATTTAATGTGCATTGTTCCGAACAGAATCTTGCTCAGAACCGTCATTCCGGGGTGGTTATGCAGAGGAATAACCCCCGATGGTGGCAAACAAAATATTCCAATCTGTAACAAACAAACATAACAATGTTACCACTATCAACAAAACAGTTATATATATGTGTGATGAAATCAAAGCAGCAAAGGGATAAATACAAAGTGCACAAGTACCGAGAATTTTTCGCATTCATAGATGTGAAGGTATGTGATCCTTGGCCTTCTTTGAGATCCGTTTGTATGGAAATACGGCATGTCGGGTTTCAAGCCCACATCTTCTGGTTTTATTCTGTCTGCAAGAACACACAAAGAGATACAACAGTTGCATGAGAATGTGCTTTGCATGGCACACTCACCAAAAAAACTAAGGTAAGAAAACAATTAAGCTAATGACAACTGTAAACAACCATCGATTAAAATAATTCATGGCATTACTTTGGTCCACCAATAGGACTGTGCATTCCAAAAGAAACAAAGCACAAATATCATTATATAGTAGACAAATAACATTGTTGGTCATAATACTATCTCCAAATTCAAACCATGGGACACATACAAAACTAGCAAAAAAGCTATACCCTTGTGCTTAATTAACAACTCTCAACTAAACAATTCATAAGTCTTTTGTATTAAAGTCTTCAGCAACTTGCCAATATCTTTTACCCCCTAATCATTGAAGTCATCACCATAAAAAAAAATATTTTTAACAAAAGCATCTCGCTATATCTATCAATTCAAAGCCCACAGATTGAAGATTTCCCACAGAAATTGTACGGATTTAAAAGAGCCTCAAATCAAGGCATACTATATATGAAAAAAATAAAAAATAGTATATCAAAATTTTTTAAAAGTTAACCTGACATGCTAGCAACTTTTTTAATAGATGACGATAAAATCGATAGAAGAGTTGCATTGTCTCACAGAAATTAAGAATAGGAGTCGAAGTACCTCTTTTTCTTTTTTGTCAGGAGTTGTGATGTCCTTTATGAAAAAAGATAAAGACTACATTAGTACTTTACTCGATATAAAATGATGGTTGTACTATTTTTTGTATAAAAAATATTAGGTGTACACACAATTAACTATTATACGTAGATACATA
>NC_029791.2:29704777-29708933 GCF_000816755.2 Arachis ipaensis
CTCCCCCTTTTTCGTTTTCTTTCTTTTTATTATTAAAAAAAATAAAAAAAGTAAAAAATAAAAAAAAATATACAAAAAGATATGTGAAAAGTGGACTATATAACATTTCTTTTTGTATAATTAGTTTAGCCCATACATTAATTATTTCTCTGCTTCGTCCAACTTATTCTCACTCATTGAAGTTTCATGTATATACTAACGGAAGATGTTCACGTATATCACTACATTTACTTGGAATATGAACCATCACTACCAGAAACACGGTAGTTTACCACGGGAAAATACTCACGAACAAGAAGCAGTGGCAAATTTTCATGATCGTCGTAATCACTTGCAACGTTTTGTTTTTTCGTGGTTAAATTGTGCGAAAATTTCCCACGTTCTTGTTTGTCTGTGGCCAATTTGAATTGGACTCTCTCAATTACCACAGACCCAATGCTCACCGTGGCGAAATCAAACGATGTCTACTTTTAAATTACGCGCTTCTAGTATTTCCTTCCATCCCTTTCAAAAATTTTATAGGCAGTTCCTATTTTTTTCAAATTTAAACTTTAATAATAAATTTCAATTTTTAAGGGTGCAGACTTATCTAGTTTGTTGATGATTTTTTCTCTCTCCTTCCCAACCATTTTCAATTGATAAGATATGTATTAGTTGGAATAATATAAAAAGAGTACATACTTATAACTCTAATTAACTGAAAATGAATGATAAAAATATAAAATTCATAATAAAAGGAGTACATTTTTTGTCCCTAATTCACAATATGTATTAATTTTCCTAAATTTTATTTTTTTATTTTTTATTTTTTTATTAATTTAATAAAAAAATATCCGACATAAGTTAACGTAGGTTTATTTTTGAAATAGTTACAACATTTTAATATTTTTTTCTCCGGCAATCTTTTTTTATTTTTTTAAATCCGAGTCAAAATCCATAATCCTAATTAGTATGTACCGTCTTTGAAATATGATATATAATTATAATTTTATATTTTTTATTATAGTTAACTATTAATTTAAATTAAAAATTTTAATTACTTGACTGAAATAAATTCAAATGAACGTTTACAATACACAAGTGAAATTTTGGGCGGAAAAAAATAACTTTCACTTAGCACCAAAGTAAAGCCCACTCACTAGAAAATCGGAAGAACTCTCTCACATGTTCAGACTATTGTTCAGTTTCTCCGTATCTTTAGTAAATTCAGCATTGAGTAATCGAAGATGCATTAATTTTTTTCTTGGTGACTAGAAGATGCATTAGTTGAAATAGTATAAAAAGAGTACATACTTATTGCTTTAATTAATTGAGAATAAATGTTAAAAATATATATAAAATTCATGATAAAAAAGAGTACATTTTTTTTGTCTCTAATTTACAATATGCATCAGTTTTCCTAAATTTTATTTTTTTATTTTTTTATTATCTTTTTATCAATTTAGTAAAAAAAATATTCAACATAAATCAAATTAAATTTATTTTTGAAACAGTAATTAGTATGTACCGTCTTTGAAATATGGTATATATTATAATTTATATATTTTTTATAGTTAACTATTAATTTAAATTAAAAATCTCAATTACTTGACTGAAATAAATTCAAATGAACTTTTACAAGTAAAATTTTGGGCGGAAAACTTAAAAGTAATTTTCACTCAGCACCAAAGTAAAGGTCACTCACTAGAAAATTGGAAGAACTCCCTCACACGTTCACACTATTGTTCATTTTTTCTGTATCCTTAGTAAATTCAGCGTTAAGTCACCAAAAAAGGTCCCAAAATAGCGGAAATCAAGATTTTGCAGGCAATCCTAAATTACAAAAAAGAATGGAAGGAATCCTAAGCAGCCCTTTTTTATGTTTATCTAATATTCTCTTGGATCTTTATTTTTTTTGCATTTAAAAGACTATTTTTTTTTACCATTCACTAATTCTTCCCCAATATTCCTGTGTAGTAACTAGATCTGCGTGTATCAATGCTGCAACTTTGTCTCTTGTCGATGCTGCGATCTCCATGCAAGTTTGTGTTTTCTTTTAAATTGTTCAACTTTTAATTTAGCTCTGTAGCTTTGTAATTATTGAAACTTATATGAATATGGATAAATTTGAACTAAGTAGAAGACAGTGTTAAAGGTCCTGGTACCAACGTTGAATAAAGTTGCACTTCTTTAAGTTATTATCTGTGCTCTTACAATTTTCGAGTACATAGTATCTAATTATCTATTTCTTTGTATTATTAATAGCGTTTTTGCTTTAGTGTTTGTTTCAATATTTAAGCTGCTAATGGATGAATATGTGAATAATGGTAACTTAGAGTAATGGATGCATGTTGGAACAAGGGACACTTACCTGGGAGGTCCGCATGAAAGTTTTATTCAATAGTTACCTGGTAAGCTCAACTTTCTACTTTAAAATATTGACCTTAGTAATTTCTAACACATTTTTATTTTTACTTTAAATTCTTTTTCTCTAAATGATTTTGATTGCAATCCAATATCTCGCTAATAGTATTCGTTTGTCTCGTTAAATAATACTATAGTTAAGTTTTAATATGAAAAAATATCATTAATATCACTCTCTATTTTATCTTTATTCTTGACAGGCTTGCTTATTTACTTGCATGAAGCAATTGAATTGAAAGTTGTTCACCAAGATATCAAGTCTAGCAATATATATATTGATTGATGACGAGTTCAATAAGATGTTTTATGTTGTGAAAATGAAAACTCAGCATTATTGGGTATGCATTCCTACTTTTTTTTAACTACATTAAAATATTATTTTAAATAATGTCTTGGGACTTTTTTTTCATGAATTAAGAGATAACACAATCTTATTTGAATATTTTTGCAGGTATTCCAATGAAGACGTTAGAGATCTAATAATGATACATTCTGATACTTGATTTTGTAATAGTTTAAACTCATTTAGTTCAGGATATTTGCTTTTTAACACTGTTACTTAAATTTCATATTTTTATTACTAAAAATATTACTTATATGGATATGGCTAATCTTTTTAATTTTGTATAATATAATTTTGTTCTAAGTAGAATCTTTATTTTATATATATATTTTTTTAATTTATCTTTTATGATTAGCCACGGAAAAACCGTGGCTAAATAACCCAATAATGTTTAGCCACAAAAAAAATGTGGCAAAAAAGCCCAGCTTACCAATATTAGCCACGGTAAAATTGTGGCAAAGCTATACTTGTTGGTTACACTGTTGTCATTTAGCCACGGTTTGGAGTGTGGCCAATAACGTAAAAACCGTGGCTATTCAGATGTCTCCACGGATCATAAAACTGTGGCTAACCGGACGAAAACCGTGGCTAACTGAAAAGGCGTCGCCCTTGTTAGCCACGGAAATGTATTCGTTGCTAAAGCTTAATCGCTACGGAATTTCTTGATTTTAGCTATGGTTTTTTCCGTGGCTAATCACCGCATTTCTGGTAGTGCATTGAGATTTATATTAAACAATACATGTGGTTAAGATTTAGTGAATAAAAGTCAATGAGTAATAACTCAAATGGTATAGACTTCACATACTCAATTAAGAGGTTGTGGGTTCGAGTCTCCTATCTTTCCAAATTTTGCCAATGAGTAATAGCTCAAATGGCATAGTCTCCCCATACTCAATTAAGAGGTTGCGGATTCGAATCTCCTATCTTGTGAATAAAAATGTTGTGTATAGCAATTATAGAAAATCCGCAACAAATTCTTCCTTTTTTCAGTTGGGAATGGATGAAAATGTCCAATCTACCCAATTTATATTGGACTGCTGCATCATTATATATGTTGAGTCAATTCTATATATCATTTCATATTTCGTTAACAAAATAATAAAATATATACAAAAAATTTTGGTTATATTTTGTAATTTTATGCATGAAAAATATGTAAATATTTTGCTTTTATATAAGCAAAATATACACAATTGAATCAGACAAAAAATTTGAAAGAAAGAAAAAATTATTTTGGGTTTCACTATAAAAAGTATATTCCTATGTTAAATGTAATTTTTTTTAGTTTAATTATTCTATCGGTTTTTATAATTTTATTAAATTTTTTATTAGGTCTTCAAAAGTTTATAATCAGTTTCTAAAACAAATAAAAAAAATTTTGAAAACCAACAATTTTTGGTATTTTTGGTG
>NC_029791.2:29709069-29732030 GCF_000816755.2 Arachis ipaensis
GATGAGAGGGAAAAGGAAATCACGCGAGGGAAAGATGGAAGAAGAAGAGGAGAAGAGAAGGTAGGGAGAAGGAAGAAGAAGGGGGAAGGGAGGGTGGTGACGACGCCGGAAAGAGAGGGCAGACGTCAACACCAGCAAATCGAGGAAGAAGACGTCGCCGCGTCGCCGTTCTACTCATTCTCCTCGCTAGCTCACCAGTCGCTGCTGCTCTTCGCCGTTCACCGCTGCTTCTTGTCGCTCGTCGCTGCTTTGCGTCCTCACCGCTGGATCTCGCCGCTGCTCCTTCTCATTGCTAGATCGTCGTTGCTCCTCGTCGTTAGTCGTTGGTTCTCTTTAGGGTTCTAATTCTGTTTTTGATATGTTGATTTTGTTAATTAAGTTGATTATTCTGCTTCTTTTGTTAATTACATTGTTAGATTTGTTGGTTTTATTAATCACATTGTTGTTGTTGACTCTGATTTCAATCTGATTGATTCCATTATTCTTCTGATTTTACTTCTTTTATTTCTGATTCTATTCCATTCTTCTGCTTGTGATATTTGCTAGTTAAAATTCTATTTTAATTTTTTGATATTTATTAGTTGAAATTCTGCTGCGGTTGAAATTTTAGTTGAAGAAGAAGAAAAAGAAAAATACATGCTATTGTGATAGAGAAGAAGAAAAAGAAGAATAGAAACTAAGTATTTTTGTGAAAAAGGAGAAGGGTATTTTGGTTTGAAGGACAATTTTAAAACCAAGTTAAACCTTATGGACGATTTTGTATGCAAAAAATTGTTGGGGACGAAAAAAATTTTCAGCCTATACTTTCGGGACCAAAATTGTATTTAACCCTATTAATAATGACTTACGTAGTTATATTTTAGTAATCACATTGTGTACTTTAAATGTTCTTTTTTTATAAAAAAAATTCAGTTGTTAATGTTTAAATTTTTATAAGTTTATGAATTTATATTAATAAAATGAGTGAATTTGATAACTAATAGTTTAGATTTGAATAAACTAGGATGAATTCGAGTAAATTTCATAAATTTGTATAAATTCGGTAACTCTCAAATATACTATTTTAATTTTATTTTGACATCTTAAGTATTAAAACATGTAATTTTAAATTAAAATTTAAAAATTAAAGATTTGATATCTATATCTAATAAATTTTAGTTTTGAATATCACATATTTGTGATTTATTCAAAGATAGGTGATCAGGATAGAAAAAAAATATTTAATAAAGTAAGGTAAAATTTTACTATTATGTGTTTGATTGCTTAATTGATGTGAGAAAAAATTTCCTTTTAATTAGATTTAAACACAATAATTATGGGCATATCTACAATAAAGTCTATTATATGTTGTTATTTGTTACTTCTTAGCTACTAGTCAGCTTTTTTTGAGTTGGTCTTTTATGACAAATCAAGTCTACGACTAGAGTTATTTTTGTCATTTCCACCTTCGCTATAAGACAAAGGGGAATTATATGATAATTTTCCTATACTATATAGTAAGTGCTAGCATATCTTTACATCTCATACATGACATTTTTTCATTGTTATGTATCTTAAGTACAAGGTAAGTATTTAACTTGAAATTCTTCGCATTTTATTTCAAAGAATAAAGAATAGGACAAATTAAATAGCACCTCACTTTTTTCCCATTAACATAAAGAAAAGCATTCTCTCTCAATCTAGATTCAATTTCAATTCCAGTCCAGAACCAGGGATTGAGAGCCTGGCCAGTGGCCACATACATATTTATTTGAATTGAATTCAAGAAGCCATTTCCCAAAACGCACTTCCAACGTAACTTTATGTTTTTATCCTAAAAAAGAGAAAAGAATTAAAAGCTTCCAAAATATTTCATATCCAATCATTATAAATCATTAAATCACATCACTCAGTCACTATCAGTCTTCAATTCACTCCAAAGAAAAGAAAGCGGCGGAAAATGTCCACTCTTCAACTCAAGCTCCTCCTCCTCAGCTTTGTCTTCTTCCATATTCTTCACTTGGCCACCGTCAATGGTGTTGCAATTCCAACTCAAGGAAAGGGACAATGGCAACTCTTACAACCAAACATTGGCATTGTAGCCATGCACATGCAGCTTCTTCACAACGAACGTGTCGTCATCTTAGACCGCACCGACTTCGGTTTCTCCAACATATCCTTACCCAACGGCACGTGCCGCCATGACCCAACAGAAAGGGCCGTCAAAACAGACTGCACAGCTCACTCAGTCGAATACGACATCGCAACCAACACCATCCGCCCACTCTTCGTCCAAACCGACGTCTGGTGCTCCTCCGGCTCGGTTGACTCCTTCGGAAGACTTGTCCAGACGGGCGGCGACAGCGACGGCGAACGCGTTGTAAGGACATTCCACCCTTGCCCTACCTGCAACTGGAACGAACTCCCTAACAGACTTCTGGTGAGAAGATGGTACGCCACCAACCACGTCCTGCCAGGTGGACGCCAGATCATCATCGGAGGAAGAGCTCAGTTCAACTACGAGTTCTTCCCAAAGAAAACCTCCGCTGATTTTAGCACTCACTTCTTGCCTTTTCTGAAGGACACCGCTGACAAACTCCGCCAAGAAGAGAACAACCTCTACCCTTTCGTCTTCCTCAACGTCGACGGCAACCTCTTCATCTTCGCCAACAACCGCGCCATCTTGTTCAACTACAGAAACAACACCGTAATCAGAACCTACCCTACCATTTCTGGCGGGGACCCTAGGTGTTACCCTAGCACAGGCTCCGCAGTGTTGCTTCCCCTCAAGAATCTAGAAGCAGAGTCCTTGGAAGCTGAGGTTCTGATCTGCGGTGGTGCCACCAGGGCAGCTTTCTTCCGAGCCGGTCAAGGCACGTTTCTCACTGCTTTGAACACATGCGCTCGGATGAAAATCACAGATCAGGACCCAGAATGGGTAATGGAGACCATGCCAGGAGGCAGAGTCATGAACGACATGATCACGCTCCCAAACGGCGACGTTTTGATCATAAACGGAGCATCTGAAGGCTCAGCCGGTTTTGAGTACGCAGTGAACCCGGTTTTCGCACCTTTCCTTTACAAACCGAATGAACCAGTTGGAAACCGGTTTGAGGAGTTGAATCCGTCCCAGATTGCTAGAATGTATCACTCCACCGCCATCTTGGTCCGTGACGGTAGGATTCTTGTTGGTGGAAGCAACCCGCACGGCAATTACGTGTTCAAAGGAGTGATGTTCCCTACGGAGTTGAGATTTGAATCGTTTTCGCCACCGTACTTGGATGCTCAGTTCTCGCATCTGAGACCATCCATTGTTTGCCCTAATAATCAGAGTTACAGTAATCTCACTTATAACCAGAGCTTCAAGATGCGAATCAGCTTCACAGATGGAACGGTTGCGCCTGATTTGGTGTCCGTGACAATGTACGCGCCGCCGTTTAACACTCACTCGTTCAGCATGAATCAGAGGTTGTTGGAGCTAAACAATGGAGAATTGAGACACTCCGGTAATTTGACTTTTGAATTTGATGTGAGAATTCCACGTTCTCCCTTTCTTGCACCACCGGGGTTCTATATTCTTTACGCTGTTCATCAAGGAATTCCAAGCGAGGGCATCTGGATCAGATTAATTAGAGAAGAGAATGAAATTTCAACCCAATTATTAAATTAAATTTTCATGCATTTCTTTATGAAAAATATAAGCATGCATGTAGGCAAGAGTTTTCAATTTTTTCTTTTTTACTTGATGTACGTTTTTCTTTTAATTAAATTCAATTATTCTTCTCTAATTTATCTTATTTGTTATCAATTTGTACTGCTAATGTGAGAAATGAAATTGATGAGCCCGGATAACTCATGTTCTAGATTGGATCTAATCAACTCATGATATGACCACGGTTGATAACAGATTTAGGATAGAGTGCATGAAATAAATCATATCTTCAAAACAAGGATGATGAAAAATGTCATGTACTCTCATTTCAGATGATTTAGTTTTCTGCAACTTAATTGACAATTTTCAATGTTGTGACTCATAAAGAAGTAAATAAATAATTCTCATTTTTTTTAAAAATTTAATAATATGTGATGAGGAATATCGAATAAATTATATAAAAGCTAATTAAAATTCAATACAAAAACATCTTTAATAAAAATTAAAATAAACATCTTAGTTTGAATGATCTCTTAATTTTATTATCAGTATTACTGTGTTAATTTTGAGAACAAAAAATACGTATTCGAGCTTCACAACTTATACTAATATACCATATCTATCTATCTATCTTATCTCTCCATCTATTTTT
Source organism: Arachis ipaensis (assembly GCF_000816755.2). Lineage (NCBI taxonomy): Eukaryota > Viridiplantae > Streptophyta > Magnoliopsida > Fabales > Fabaceae > Arachis > Arachis ipaensis. The sequence continues at coordinate 29,713,353 of NC_029791.2, forward strand.
GTCATATTAAAATTCGATATTAAAGTATTGTTACATGAATTTATGTTATAGAGTTAGTTTTTATTACTTATGTCGTATCAATTATTTTGAATAGGTGATAATTATTAAAAAAAAATTGTTCTTGAATTATGTTATTTATTTTAAACAGTGACAATGATTAAAAATATTCTATTGTATTATGTATTTTCTTTCTTTACTAAAAAAATGAATTTCCTTAATCAATATCCTTAGTTAATTAAATTTATTACATATCATTAAGTATGTTAATTATAAAGTAACGGTTAAAATACAAGATTTGAGCTTGTTATTGATGAGTTGATGAGTGTGACATATTTTTTTATATAAATAATTTTAGAAAAAAAATTAATAGTTAATCTATTATTTTTTTTGTTTTAGTCCAATTTAAATATTTTTATTTTTTTTGAAAAAAATATTTTAAAAAATTTAATAATATATGACGAAGAATATCAAATAAATTATACAGAAACTAATTAAGATGCAATACAAAGACATCTTTAATAAAAAATAAAATAGACATCTTTATTTGAGTGATTCCTTAATTTTATTAATAATGACTAATGCTTATTGTGTTAATTTTGAGGGCAAAAAATACATATTCAAGCTTCACAACTTATAACAATATATCATTATCTATCGATCTTATATCTTCATATATTTTTGTCATATTAAAGTTCGATATTAAAGTATTGTTATGTAAATTTATGTTATATAGTTAGTTTTTATTGTGTATGTCATATCAATTATTTTGAATAGATGATAATCATTAAAAAAAATTGTTCTTGAATTATGTCCATTTATTTCAAATAGTGACAATGATTAAAAAGATTCTCTTGTAATATGCATTTTCTTTCTCTACAAAAAAAATGTATTTCCTTAATCAGTATCCTTAGTTAATTGAATTTATTACATATCATTAAGTATGTTAATTATAAAGTAACGGTTAAAATACAATTAAAATCAATATTAAAATAATAATAACCGTCGGTTACAAATATTCAAATTATTTATTATTAACGATCTATTTCTATATATAATTAACAACATTCTTGTTACTATTACTTCTTTGATCTTATAATAATCTCTCACATGAATTATCAAAAAATTAAAAACTTCTCTAACCACTTTAACTTTGAAACATCAATATCAAAATTATACCATAAAACATTATTGGACAAACAAACTAATATTTATATTTGTTTTATAATAAGTTGAACGGTGCTATATATACAAAATAATCAAAATACAACAATACTAACAAGTTAGCTAAATAACATTTCATACGACAATATTCACTATTAATAAAAATTTTTTTAAAAAATTTAATAATATATGACGAGAAATATCGAATAAATTATATAGAAATTAATTAAAATGCAATACAAAGACATCTTTAATAAAAAATAAAATAGACATTTTTATTTGAGTAATCCCTTAATTTTATTATCAATAACTAATACTTATTGTGTTAACTTTGAGGACAAACAATCTGTATTCAAGCTTCACAACTTATAATAATATACCATATCTATCTATCTTATCTCTCCATCTATTTTTGTCATATTAAAATTCGATATTAAAGTATTGTTGCATGAATTTATGTTATAGAGTTTGTTTTTATTACTTATGTCGTATCAATTATTTTGAATAGGTGATAATCATTAAAAAAAATTGTTCTTGAATTATGTTATTTATTTTAAACAGTGACAATGATTAAAAAGATTCTATTGTATTATGTATTTTCTTTCTTTAAAAAAAATGTATTTCCTTAATCAATATCCTTAGTTAATTGAATATTCTTATTACTATTACTTCTTTGATCTTATAATAATCTCTCACATAAATTATCAAAAAATTAAAAACTTCTCTAACCACTTTAACTTTGAAACATCAACATCAAAATTATACCATAAAATATTATCTGACGAACAAATTAATATTATATTTGTTTTATAAGTACGGTGTTATATATACAAAATAATCAAAATACAACAATACTAACAAGTTAACTAAATAACATTACATATGACAATATTCACTATTAATTATGGTCCTTTAATAATATAGAAATGATCTCTTTTTGTGAGTACGTAAAAAATATAATTTATAAATTCAAACATTTATTAAAACAAATACTTCATATATAAAATTTAAATTGCTAAATCAATTTTTATTATAATTATTATCATAAAATTATTATAATATATATAATTACAGGTTATTTTATAATTCATTATAAAATAAAAACTTATTTATTTTTTTTATTGTCTATAAATTTATAAGGACAATTTACGCAAATAAAATAAATGAACAAAATCTTTACGCAAATATAACATTGGCAATTTTCAAACGCAAATGCAACAAACACAACTGTATATAATCCACTACACCCTATAGCGGAACTCAATTGCACGTAATCCGCTACACCCTATAGCGGTTTATGCTCATATGGTGCGAGACTAATAATCCGCTACACCATCTAGCGGGGATTACGAAGAGTGTGAAAAACTGGGTTGGCTTATGTTTAAAAAAATTACATTCTCTAAAACCGGGTTTGTTTTGCATAGAATAAAGGGTATTTTAAGCCATTTTCTATGCAAAACAATTTTAAAAAATGACTTAGAAAATGTTAAGAGTACTATAAAAGTTTGTAACATCTTAGTAATTTAGGTAAATATTGGTTATAACTATATTTTTCTTAATTTTTAAATTATTATTAACTATGTAGAGTATTTCTTTAATGTCCTAAGTCATTAGAACATTACAAATTTTTATAGTACTTCTAACATCTTTTAAGTCATTTTTTAATTATTTTGTATAAAATAAAATATTTTTTTATAGTATAATTTAAATAAATTTATTTTTTTCTCAAAAGATAAATTTTATTGGTGCAATAAAATAATAGGCCCATTTTGGACTTACAAAAAAAATGGGAATTCCCCAACTAAGCAAAACGTGCTAGATATTAACTCCTCATAAAGACATGGAACGTTACTAAAAGGTGTAAAAAGGGTAAAGTGAAAAAAAAGAATTTTTGGAGGAGGAGCGTTGTTCATCAATGGAGGTGAGTCAGAGTTCCGAACCTTGTATTAAAAAAATATTCATGAGCTATTAAAAATGGGCAAAAAAGTATGTATGAAATTCGAATTGATAGCTCATTAATATTTGAAAGAAGTTTCATAATTAAATATTTTGTTAGCTTTTTTTAATGCATGAAATAAAATATATATTTTTTTAATTTTTAAATTATTAATTTTTTTTAATCAATTATTAATTTTTTAATAAAATATATAGTTATAACCAGTATTTACCTAAATTACTAAGATATTACAAACTTTTATAGTACTCCTAACATTTTTTAAGTCATTTTTTTAAAATTGTTTTGCATAGAAAATGGCTTAAAATGACTTAAAATGCCCTTTATTCTATGCAAAACAAACCCGGTTTTAGAGAGTGTAATTTTTTTAAACATAAGCCAATCCGATTTTTTACACTCTTCATAATCCGCTAGAGGGTGTAGCGGATTATGAGTCTCGCACCATATGAGCATAAACCGCTAAATGCAGCCTCAACGTAATCCGCGATAGACTGTAGCAAATTACGTGCAATTGAGTTCCGCTACAGAGTATAACGGATTATATACAGTTGCATTTGTTGCATTTACATCTAAAAAGTGCTAATGTTGTATTTGCGTAAAAGTTTTATTCATTTATTTTATTTGCGTAAATTACCTAATTTATAATATTAGTTTTTTTCACGTATTGTGCCCGGACTAACTCTAGTTTTTTTATAATATTAAACAGTAGTATACGATTCAAACTTTTTTTAGGTCATTGAAAAAACCTTTTTTTTTTCCCCTCACGAGAAACAATGTTAATAACTTTACATTTGGGCAGCTTTCCTCTGCTTGCGTTATATTTGTCTGTGCATAATATAAAAGCAAGTCTTTAACTGATACAATGGTAAGTATGACTTTAATGGAAAGACAAAATTCCAAAGAAAATTAATGTTGCAGACCAGCAGTCTCTCAAAATAAATGACCACAAAATATGGCAATACTTTAGACTCATTAATTATATGCGTCAAAACCTTTTAAAAAGCTTATTGGAAACATCATAAACTAAACTTTGAGATAATTGAATGATTAGTGCGTTTCTCTGTCTAAATAAGTATTAAAATTTAAATTTTATTATAATAAAATAATATTATATGTATAAGTATTTTTTACCTAAATTTAATTAAATTGGTGTAATTAGATATAGTAAAAAATTAATATAGACATACATTACATATATATCATTTCTCTTCTTTTACACTTTTTGCCGCACAAAAATTTTTATTGGAAAAAATATAAAACTTTATTGATATAGTACACAAAATTTTGTATATAATACAAATTTATCAATGCAATATATAAATTTTGTATATAATATATTAATTTTTGTTGCGAATGTATTTTGTTAGTTATGTGAGTCAATATTTTAGGTATATAGTCTTCTAAAAAGTTTTGTAATGTACATCAAAATTCATGTGTTATATACCAAAATTTTTATATTGTACATCAAAATTTATGTGTTGTATATATTTTATTAGTATAGTATACCAATTTTTGCATATGTCATAAATATTTGCATATAGCACACAAATTTTTTCGATAGCACATAAATTTTTACACATAACACACTAATTTTGCTGCGAATGTATTTTATTTGTTGGGTGAATCAATGTTTTGACTATATAGTCTTCTAAAAGTTTGTGTTGGACATCAAAATTTTTGTACTATAAACCAAAATTTTTGTGCTGTATACCAAAATTTATGTGTTGTGCATATTTTATTGGTTGGGTGTCAATGTTTTTTATATGTGGTCTTTCAAAAATTTTTGTGCTATATACTAAAATTTGTGTGCTGTGCCCCAAAATTTATGTGCTTTAATTTTTTTTAACATTTATAGGAAAAGGAAAAAATAAAAACGATGAGGACGATGATAATGATAAAAAAAGAGGATAAGGAGAAGAAATTAAAAGAGAGAGAAGAAATTAACATCAACAACATCAAGAAGAAGAAGAAGAAGCGATGCCAATGGCGGTCGCGACGACGGCGATGATAATGACACACAAAAAAAGAAGAAGAGAGACAGAGAGAACGACGATAGAGCGGCAAAACAAAGAAAAAGAGACGACAATGATAACGAAGTGCCCGTGTGTATATAAAAGCGAAGAAGTGTGCAGACTTAATTAAAAATCTAGTTCAAAAAATATTTGGACGTCTAGTATTTCTCGCTGCAATATTGTGAGAAATCAGAAAATAAAACCTAGGTTGATTGTTCCTTTTGTTCGGATAATTATTCCATTTTCATTTTGTAAATTGAATTTGGATCTTCGAACATGAAAAAATTGATAAAATAGTAAAGTGAAAGATTAATCATCATTGATTTTGTAATTTTTATTAAATGTGTGTCTCACTATCTTAATTTAAGAGTGATTATATCACTTTATCAACTTCTTTATACTTTAGAGGATTTTAATCTTTGTAAATTACTTGTTCTATTTATAATATTTAGATAGTTTTAATTTCTCCAAATTTATATAATTTCCATGTTTTTTTTATAATTTATTCTATGCTTTTGTTTTTAGTCGTGGCCCTTAACAGGAGATTCAAACCTAATAGCCTACCCGAAACCAGTTCTAGACCTACCACAAACCCGACCTGCATCTACCCTATAGTCCTATACCCGTTTTTTCTCCTTCCATCCACGGCTTTGCATCTACCCTATAATTTATTCTATGCTTTTTATTTATGTTCGGTAGGTCGGTTACTGGACGGTTTGGATTGCGATCCGGGATGTTGGTAGGAATTCGTCAGGTCGTGGACTGCCTCAGTAATGTGCAGGCGGAAAAGGTAGTGTGATATGTGACGTACCTTGGGGGAAGAGCCAGTCTTCCCCTTATATACATGTCAGTGGTGGGCCCCCCATGGGGACAGACCCATATCATAAAGGATGCTGTCCCATAGCTGTGTGCGAGCCGTACAGAACGCGTGTCCGGGTCGGTTACAGGATGCGTGGCCGGACCGGGTGGAGATCGGGTCGGGTCGACCCGTGGGGATCTTGGGCCAGGCCGTAACAGTGCCCCCGACGCGCGAGTGATGGTCGTGAGGGCTATTGGTGGCGCGTGATGTTCCCGTTTCGTGTGTTGTCGTCGAATCGGCTGACCGTGGGGGAGACGCGTCTCTTGTGCGCGTGTCTTTTGGTTTGCTGAGGCGTCCGTTTTTCGCTTCGTTCTTCGCGCTGAGCATTAAATGCTCATAATGAGTTAAAAAACCCCGTGCGCAAAGACCATTTTGCTCCTGCCTCTTTTCGCGCTCCTTGTGGTGGTTTTTAAACAGTTTCTTTCTCTTTTCCTCCTACTCCTGCTATTTTCACCTTCCTCTCTCCCTGATATCCACAATTTCTTGTTCGAGCCCCCTCGTGCCTCTTTTTTGTTCTCAAGTTCCTGCAACCAATTCAGGTAATTCTTGGTTCCTATTCTCTTGTGTTTACACTATGTTTTACTGCTGCGTAGTTGCTGTTTGTGATTGTTGCATGCTTGGTTTACTTTTGCCGAATGACTTTCCAATGCTGGGGTAGATGAATTAAGGGAGGGGTACCATTCCTGGGTAGGTTTTTAGGTGATTTGCGTGATAGGCATAGCTTTTAACCGTATTTGGCCATGATTTGAGTTTGAAAAGGTGTAGTTTCTGGGTTTTTATGGGCTCCCGACCTCATAGACTGACGGAGTGGTACCCCGCTGTAGGTACGCCTCGCATTGTCTCCCGGGCTTCTGCATCTGGCGCGGCCTACGACCCGTATGCCTGGGTAACTTCCGATATAAAGGACTCGCCCAACCAAATGGATCTGGCGGAGTTGACCGAGTTCCGGCAAGCCGGTTACTTGTGTGGGGGAACAGACGAGGAGGTCAACTATGAGGCCGCTGTTCCTGCCCCCAACGAGTGTATTTATGAGATCAATTTCCACTCTCCTCGTGTCCCCGATTGGATTTGGTTCTACAAATCCATGTTCACACAAGTCGGCGTTCGGATACCGCTTTCTGATTTCCAAATGGCGCTCCTCAACCGGATATCCGTCTCCCCCTTCACAGCTCCATCCAAACAGCTGGGCCTCAATCCGCTGTTTCGAATTGGTTTGCGAATACCTCGAGCTACCGGTGTCGGTGGACGTCTTCCTCTTCTTCTTCAATCTTACTAATCCTTCCAAACAAGGAAAAGCGAGGAAAGGGTTCCTTTCTTTCCGATCTGCCCAGGGTAGAGAATATTCGGCCTCTTCGAGGACTCCTACCATGGGTTCAAAGATAAGTACTTCAAAGTTCGCCCCGTCAAAGGTCGCCACCCCTTTTGGTTGTCGTTAGAGGGGGAGCGCCTTATCCCAACTTATTGGAGTTTTGGGGCGGGGTCGAACTCTTTCATTAAGGTGACGTATAAAAGGTTGTCGCCCGTAGATAAGCAAATAGCTGATGTACTTTCTGCTATTTTTGAAAAGAACCCCGTGAACCCCCATCTCCTCATGGGTGAACGGGAGGTCGCCAGGAGCTATATCCGTGAGTTGTCTTGTTTGCTTGCCTTCATTTGTTTATTTTTGTTTTCTTTACCCGATCTAACGACTAATGCGTCTGTTGTTTGCTGCAGTGGAAATGTCTGCCACCGTGACCGGACTTGAGAATTTGATGAAGACCTTTTTTGAAGCGAGTGACGACGAGAATGCCGAAGAAAAGGATGCCGGGAGGTCGGAGGGTCCTTCTGGGGAGAAGGAGAATCAGGCTGTGCCTTCTCCCCAGGATACCGGCGTGTCGAAGAAACAGACTGCAGGGGCCCAGGCTTCTCCTATTCGTGAGGAGGTGCCCGTTGAAGGGCATGCGTCCTTTACCCCCTACCGGACAGTGACGTGGAGCTCATCCATACTCCCAAGAGGCGGAGGATGTCTTCCAGCCCGGAAGGGGCCCTCACTATAATGGAAAGGAACTTTGATGCTACCAAATTTATTGACTCGCAGCTGATACCCGGGACAGAAGAGCATTTTCATGGGACTGAGCTGTCCAGGCAGGTGAGGTGGATGTACCGGACCTTGCTTCGTGGAGCCGTGATAGCTCGAAAGGCTGAATTCGAGTTGTCGGGAATGGAGGCGCTCCGGAGGAATCTCGAGTCCTCTGTCAAAGCGAACAATGACTTCAAGGTCCAAGTTGAACTGCTCCAGGACCAGCTGTCCGAGATGGGGGGAAAGCTCAGTGCTTCTGAGGAGAAAGCGTCGTCCGTTGCGGAGAAGTTGAAGGCATCCGATGAGACCGTGGCCCGGCTGGTCGAGCGTGAGATGACCTTGGAGGGTCAGCTGAATGCCGCTCAGGGTCGGGTTGCCGCCTTGGAGAAAGAGCGGGAACAAGCCGTCTCAGAGGCAAAAACTGCTAAAGCTGAAGCCGCAGAGCTTAAGAAGAAGCTCAAAGTGACCAAGGAGCAAGGGAAGAACGCGATCTCCATGACCGAAGATGCCCTGAAGGCTCAGCTAAAGATCGCAGCTCCTGATTTCGACACGTCGGCAATTGGCGTTTTCAAGACTATCCAGGACGGAAAGATTGTTGACATGCCGAGGAAGTGAGATCTTGTAACTTGGGATATTTTGTCACGCATTTACTGAACAACTTATTGCTCGTTTTTTGTTTTGACACTTTATAAATTACGCTTATTCAGTCGTTTGGCCGGGGTGCCGTTTATGCGCGGCACACGTAGGGAAGTGGTAGACAAGTACGAAAATTTTTGACAAGTAGGAGTTAATCGTTAGCTAGGCAAATTAATCAATATGGCGAGTATTTGATAAAATAAAGAGGTAAATTATCATGCGAACAGAGCAAGTATTTACTATCTGTTTAGGTTCTCAGGTCGGTGAGTCGTCTGGTCATGAGTAGAACCTTCTTAGGTTACCCGCATTCCATGTTCTAGGTATTTCCTTGCCGTCGAGTCTTTCGAGCTTGTAGGCACCTTTTCCGAGCACCTCTTTAATCCTGTAGGGACCTTCCCAATTTGCTGCCAGCTTCCCTTCTCCCGGGGTCGGCACGCCGACGTCGTTGCGTCGTAGGACGAGGTCTCTTTCCTCGAAATCTCTTCTGAGGACTTTAGTGTTGTAACGCAGGGCTATTCTTTGTTTTAACGCCGTTTCTAATAAGTGAGCCATCTCCCTTGTCTCCTCCACCAGGTCCTTTTCCACCGCTTCGTTCACACCTGCGAGCAGTAGCCGAGGGCTTGGCTCGCCGATTTCGACGGTATCACCGCGTCGACCCCGTATGTTAGGCGGAAAGGGGTTTCCCTTGTGGCGCTTTGCTCGGTTGTTCGGTAGGACCACAGGACAGAAACGAGCTCGTCGGCCCATGCTCCTTTCTTGTTGTCTAGGCGCTTCTTTAAGCCAAGTAGGATGACTTTGTTTGTGGCTTCTACTTGCCCATTTGTCTGGGGATGCTCTACCGAGGAGAACCTCTGTTTTATCCCCAGGCCAGAGAGGAATTCCGTGAACTTCTTGTCCGCGAATTGTGTCCCATTATCCGAGATGATGACCTCTGGGATACCGAAACGGGTTATCACCTGCCTCCACATGAACTTCCAGCAGTTGGAGGACGATATTGTGGCCAGTGGTTCAGCCTCTACCCATTTGGTGTAGTAATCAATGGCGACAATGAGGTATTTCACTTGTCCTGGGCCGACTGGGAAAGGTCCCAGGAGGTCTACTCTCCATTGTCCGAAAGGTCGAGTGGTCGTTAGTGAACTCAGCTCGGAGGCCCGTGCCTTGTGGAAGTTGGCATTTTGTTGACACTTTATGCACCTTTTGACAAATTCCTTTGAGTCTTTCATCATTGTCGGCCAATAGTACCCGACTCGGATGAGCTTCCTCGCTAGGGCTTTGCCCCCGATGTGGTGCCCGCAACACCCCTCGTGGACTTCTCTAAGTACATAGTCCTTCTGGTCGGGGTGTAAACATTTCAATAGGGGCTGGCTGAGTCCCTTTTTGAATAGTTGTCCTTGTATGATCGCATATCTGGCCGCCTCTCTTCTCAAAGTTTTGGCTGCTTTCTCATCGTCAGGTAACTTGCCGAGTTCCAGGAAGTTTATGATGGGGTCCAACCACAAGGGGCTTGACTCCGTCAGATGGAGAGCGACCGTTGGCTCCTTCACCATGCCCTGGATGAGAGACCGGTTACCCGCTCCCGGCTTCGTGCTCGCTAGTTTGGACAAGAGGTCCGCCCGTGTGTTCCTTTCTCTTGGGACGTGTTGGATCGTGACCTCTTGGAAATGACTTGTCATTTCTTTAACCTTTTCCAGTTATTTTTGCAGGAGGGGGTCCCGGGCTTGGTAGCTTCCGTTTACTTGGGAGGTGACGACCTGTGAGTCGCTGCATACTTCGACCTTCGTTGCCCCGACTTCATGTGCTAGTATTAGTCCGCTTAAGAGAGCTTCATATTCCGCTTGATTGTTCGACACAGGGAACTCGAACTTGGTCGATTGCTCGTAGATGACTCCTGCCGGGCTTTCTAAGATGACTCATGCTCCCCCGGACGTTTGGTTGGAGGTCCCGTCCACGTGGAGCCTCCACCGTGTGCCCTTTTCCTCGAAGGGATCACCCGTTACCTCAACCAAGAAGTCAGCCATTGCCTGGGCTTTGATTGCGTGCCGGGGCTCATACTGCAAGTCGTATTGGGAGAGTTCGATGGCCCAGGTCATCATCCTACCAGCCAAATCAGGTTTTTGTAGTACTTGGCGAATTGGCTGGTCCGTTCTCACGACTATACGGTGACCCTGGAAGTATTGCCTTAACCTTCGGGAGGAAGTTAGGAGTGTCAAAGCCAGCTTTTCCAGTTTGCTGTACCTCAGCTCGGCTCCTTGTAGAGCGCTACTCACGAAGTAGACCGGCTGCTGAGCTTTCCCTTCTTCTCTTACGAGCACCGCTGCAAGCGCTTCCTCTGTTACTGCCAGGTAGAGGTAGAGTGATTCTCTGGCCTTGGGCTTCCCGAGCACCGGGGGCGCTGCTAGGATTTCCTTGAAGTGGTTGAATGCCTCCTCGCACGCCGGGGTCCATTCGAATGCTATTCCCTTTTTCATCAGATTGAAGAAGGGCAGGGCTTTTGCTGCCGACGCACCGAGGAAACGGGATAATGCCGTCAGTCTCCCCGCCAATCGTTGGACATCTTTGATACAACCTGGGCTCTTCATCTGGAGAATCGCTTGGCACTTCTCGGGGTTGGCTTCTACCCCTCTTTGGGTGATCATGAATCCCAGGAACTTTCCGGCCTCCATGGCAAAGGCGCATTTGAGCGGGTTAAGCCTCATGTCGTGTTGCCGGAGGGACGCAAATACACCTCCCAGGTCGTTCAGGAGATTGTCTGGTTTTTGTGAGGATGTCGTCCACGTAGACTTCAACTGTCTTGCCTATAAGCTCACTGAATATCTTGTTCATCAATCTCTGGTATGTGGCGCCAGCATTTTTCAGACCAAATGGCATTACTTTGTAGCAATAGGTCCCTCATGGCGTTATGAATGCCGTTTTTTCCTCGTCGGGTCGGTGCATCGGTATCTGGTTGTATCCAGAATAGGCGTCCATGAAGCTCAGATACCGGTACCCCGCCGCTGCGTCGACGAGTGCGTCAATGTTTGGCAGGGGGTAGCAGTCCTTAGGACATGCCTTATTGAGGTCAGAGTAGTCTACACACATTCTCCACCTCCCATTGTGCTTCTTCACCAAAACTACGTTCGACAGCCAAGTCGAGTAGTCCAATTCCCGGATAAACCCTGCTTCAAGGAGGTTGGCCGCCTGCCTGGCCACCTCCTCTGCCCTTTCCTGCGACATCTTTCTCTTCCTTTGGGCTATTGGCTTGGCTTCAGGTTTGACGGCCAGATGGTGTGACATGAGCTGGGGATCTATCCCTGGCATGTCGGCTGGCATCCAAGCGAAGAGGTCGGCATTGGCTCTGATCATCTCCATCAGAGGCTCCTTTAATTCATGGGGGAGGTTTCTGTTTATGAACGTGAACTTCTCGTCCCCGTCACCAACCCTAAATTTTTCCAAATCCCCTTCTGGCTCAGGTTTGGGCTTATCTTCTATCCTGGCGTCCAAGTCGGCGAGGAAAACTCCTGAAGCTTCTTTGGACTTTTTCCTGAGAGAGAGGCTGGCATGGTCGCAGGCGACCGCCGTTTCCAATTCTCCCCTGATGGATCCTACGGATCCGTCATCAGTAACAAACTTCATCACGAGCAGCTTTGTACTAATGGCAGCCCCCAGGTCGTTGATGGTTTTCCTCCCCAAGATAATTTTATAGGCTGTGGAATCTCGTAAGATTACAAAATCTGTCATCACAGTCCTTCGCCTTTGCCCTTGCCCAACGGAGGTCGGGAGCGAGATGATTCCATCCGGCTTGATGAAGTGGTCTCCCAATCCTACCACACCGTGCTGGTGGGTCGCCAGATTGGTATCTCATAGTCCCAGGGCATCAAAGACGTTTCGAAACATGATGTTCGAATCTGCCCCCGTATCCACCAGGATCCGTTTGACGAGGCCAGTTCCGACCCTGGCCGTGATGACCATGGGAGGACTTTCAGGCATTTCGTCGAACCATTGATCTTCGGGGCCGAAGGAGATGGATGGGAGTCCCCGAGAACCTCTGGCAGACGAGGAGGAGACTGCGAGGACCTTGGCATCTTTTTTCTGTGCTGATTTCGACCTTGGGGCGGAGTTTCTCGCTGTTACTACGTTCACCACCGTGAGACCGTGGTCGTCCCTCTCTGGCTCTCGGTGTTGTCTTGCTGCCCGGGAGCCGTCTTCGCCTCCTTGATCCCGATTGCGTCTCCTCGGCTCCCTTATAAGATGGGAGAAATCGACAAGTTTTCCGTCCCTGATTGCCTGCTCCAGGGCGTCTTTTAGGTCGAAGCAGTCTTGGGTTTTGTGTCCGTATCCTTTATGATATTCGCAGTAGAGGCTCTTGTCTCCCCCCGTCCTGCCCTTCATTGGTCGGGGTTTCGTCAGTATCCCCTTCTCTGCTATCTGTTGGTAAACTTCCGTGATCGGTGCCGTGAGGGGGTGTAATTAGTGAATTTCCTGACTCGAGGGAACGGCTTCAAGGTTTTGCCTGGGCCGTCGTCCCTGGCGTGTTCCCTGGCATGTTCCCTTGGTTTCTCTTTGCCTTCGTAGTGCCGGGCTTGGTTGTAGGCGGGCTGCCGTTTATTGGCAGCCACGACTCGGCTCACCTCCTCGTCGTTGATATACTCCTTGGCCACGCATTGGATCTCCTGCATTGTCCAGACTGGCTTTGTGGTAAGGTGCTTCCTGAAGTCCTCATTCAGGAGCCCATTCGTCAAGCATAAACTCGCTACTGAGTCCGTCAAACCGTCAATTTCCAAACACTCGTCGTTAAAACGGTCCAAGTATTTCCTGGTCGGCTCCCCGGCTCTCTGGGTCACCCCTAGCAAATTGATCGGGTGCTTGGCTTTGGCGATCCTGGTTGTAAACTGAGCCAGGAAGGCATGGCTGATGTCGGAGAATTGGGTCACCGAGCCCTGCGGGAGGTTATTGAACCACCGTATTGCAGGTCCCGCCAAAGTGACCGGGAAGGCGCAGCATCTTACCTCATCTCCTACTCCTTCTAAGTTCATCCTGGCCTCGAAGGCCATTAGGTGCTCCAGGGGGTCTTGCATTCCATCGTACCTCATGTCCGTCGGCTTGTCAAAATGATTTGGCAGCCGGACCTCGAGTATGGAGCGGTAGAATGGGGTGGCTCCTATTATCACGTGTCCCCGGGTGTTCGTTCTCCCTTCGTCGTTCTCCCGACGGGCGTCTTCGTCCCCTCGGTTCGTGGTACGCCGGCCTTCGCGCCTGGCGTAAATGACGGGGTCGTGACACCTTCTCGCGCGTCCTCTCTCCCCAGTGCTTTCTGATTCGCCCTGGGGGCTAGGCGTGTGCCGGGAGCGGCTCCTAGAGCGAGAACGGGAGTGACTCTGTTCCGGGGTGCGCTGGTCGCGTTCCCTGTCCGCTAATCGGCACTCCAAGTCTTGCATTCTATGGCGTAGCTCTTTCATTATTCTGGCGTGGTTGTCGCCAGTCCCCCCGAAGGGGCGTCTCTCGTGCGCCTGGGTTGCGTCCCTCGGGGGGGATCTCAGATGTTGTCGGGTTCCCGTCCCGGCGGTGTCGCCTCCGGGTACGGCCTCGCGGCTTGCCTCCGTTTCGACTAACACGAAGTCCATGGAGTCTCCCCACAGACGGCGCCAATGTTCGGTAAATACCAAAAAAAAAAAAAACTTTCAAGGTCTACGATCAAAATAAATGGCTCTTGAATGGCTGCTTTGATCGTCTAGAAATTACTCATCTGTCATCTTTTGGACGACAATATTTAGAGAATGTAAGTAGAAATTAGGATGGCTTTTTTTATGCTTGTTTCCAAAGTCGGATCGAATCTTGAGTCAGTTAACCTATTATTGGACTAGGCTTATTTTTATTACAGTAAAAATTTGGGTCTTAAAGTATTTTTATTCTTGAGCTTCTGACAAAAAAAAAGTATTTTGATTTATTTTTTATTTATTAAATAAAATTTAATTTTAATACATTGAGTGTAAAATAATAATTATAGCTATTTTCTATATGAGAAAAGCTCTACATTCATGTAAAAATTACATGGATGGTATCCAAGTAACTTTCACTCCACGCCCCACACCCCTGTTTGTTTTACACGTGCCTCTTATAACCCATATAACGAATCCTTGTTTTGCGTTATCAACGTTTCTCAACGTAAACTTTTTCATACAACGTAAACCTCTTTCGCGTTCTTCTTCATGTTCTTCTTCTTCTTCTTCTTCTTCTCCTTCTTCAACCTAATTAAATTCGTTGTTCTCCTCTTTCGCGTTTTTCTTCTCTGCATTATGGATCTGGATTGATTCAACGCAATTATCTTCGTCGTTCATCTTCTTCTTCATTTTCTTCTTCGATCTGCACTTTTGAATTGAAACAATGAATGAATCAACTTCAAATCAGTTGAATGAGTGCGATTTTGATGATTCTTTTCAAACGCATCAATTTGATGAGGTTTGGATTATTGAATTCTGAATCGAATTTAATAGAATAAAATTTCTAATTTTATTTGAAGTGAATTGAATGGACTGAGGTGATCTACATCTGAATTGAATTCAATTGAATTGATAATATGTAACTGTGAGTAATTGTGAGTGTCAGTAATTGTGAGTAACTCTGAGTAAATGTGAGTAACTTTTCAGTTCGGTAAGTACTAAAGAGGTGGTTCATCACTTTCATGTTTTCGGTTCGGTCCGCAGAAAGGAGTCTAACAAAAATTAGACCAATATATTCTATTTTCTTCCTTAAACATTATATAATTATTGTTTCACCGTAATTAAGATTTTGGTTCACCATAACTAAGATTTCGGTTCACCATAAGTACTGTGTTCGGTTCATTCTGCACTATTCAAAACTCTTCTTCCTCACCTTCTACTGCTTCTTCACCAGAGAGAGAAAGAGAAAAAGACAAAAAAATATAGCAGCAACAACAACAAAAGAATGACGATAGGGTTTCAGGGTTTAGTGTTTTAGGGTTTATGGTTTATGGGTTCAGGGTTCAGTGTACAGGGGTTCAGTGTGTTTCAAACTTTCGGTTCGCCCTGTGTATTAATTTTAGTTCACCGTGTTCATGGTTGAGGGTTTAGGGTTTAGGGGTCTAGGGTTTAGGGTTCAAGGTTCAGGGTTTTAGGGGTTTAGGGTTTACGGTAGGGTTCAAGGTTTAGCATTTAGGGTTCAGAGTTTAGTGTTCAGGGTTCGGGTTCAGGGTTTAGGGTTTAGGATTCAGAATTCAGAGTTCAGGGTTCGGGTTCAGGGTTTAGGGTTTAGGGTTTAGGTTTTAGGGTATAGGATTTAAGGTTTAGGTTTTAGGGATTTAGGGTTTATGGGTTCAGGGTTCAGTGCTCAGGGTTCTGGTTTTAGTGTTTAGGGTTTAGGGTTTAAAGTTCAGTATTTAGGGGTTCATAATTTTTTGGTAAACAGGAGAGCGATTTGGATTACTCTTCTGAAACGAATCAAACTGACAAAGTTTGGATTATTCAATTTTGAATTGAATTGAATGGAATGCAATTGCTAATTTGAATTGAATTAAATGGACGGAGAGGTGTACTGAATTGAATTGAATTGATAATATATAGATTGTAGGTAGAGTTATTTGAATTTGATTTTATATAATGGATTATGTTTCGTTCACTCAGTACTATACAATTGTATTGTTTTCGGTTCACTATGAGTACTGTGTTCGGTTCATTCTGCAGAAAGCTGTTTGAATTTGATTTTATATAATGGATTATGTTTCGTTCACTCAGTACTATATAATTGTATTGTTTTCGGTTCACCATGAGTACTATGTTCGGTTCACCATGAGTACTGTGTTCGGTTCATTCTGCACTATTCAAAACTCTACTTCCTTACCTTCTAATGCTTCTTCACCAGAGAGAGAAGGAGAAAAAGACAAAAAATACAGCAGCAACAACAACAAAAGAATGACGATAAGGAGAAAACACGTGAAGAAGAAGGAACGCGAAAAAGGAGGAGAAGGAGGAACGCGAAGAAGAAGGCGAAGAAGAAGAAGACGCTCCGTGCGTAAACGAGCGTGAAAAGAAGAAGAAGAAGAAGAAGAAGCACGGGAGAAAAAGAAGAAGCGTGGGGGAGAAGAAGTGTTGGGCGATTTCGTGTGTATTGGGTGCATGTATTTCACGTTTCATTTAATGGTATTGGATTTTTTTGGTGTTGGGCCAACTTGATTACATAGTTACATGAATGTGTAGCATCCCGTTTCTATATTGATTGAAATATTTATTTTATCATCTAAAAAAATAATGTAATTAAAAGACTTTGTAAGATATTTTACATGTATCAAATAAATAAAAATAATAGAGTAAGATTAATTCTCATATTCTCATTATATAAGTTTAAATATAGATATATATAGAAGTATAAATAGATAGATAGATATATTTTCTTACTATTTATCTTCTTAGTTGACAAATTGTAATCCTATGCTCTACCAAATAAAATTTATGATAACATATATTTATTATTTTTAAATATTTGTGAGAAATTATTAAAAAAATTAAGAAACCAATATTTTTTTTTTTTATATTTGATCCAAATACTAATCAAATTCTCATTTTTTTTCCTTTGGTCCATCCATTCGCACTCCTGATAATAAAATATGGGTAATGCTAGATAACAAATAATTTTTTTGAACAACATGAATAATCACTAATTAAATCAAAACACACTACACCTCCAAATTATCCAATTAAATCTTAATATTAGAATAACCATCCGCACACTTAATGAAATGAACATCCGATATATCCATTGTTCACATTGTTTAGTATTTTTATTATTTACCTATACTTTTCAATAAAATATATGTATCAAGTATCAACTATCCTTTTATCTTAGTTTTTTATGTTATTTAATTTTTTTACGCTTTTAAAATGTACATTTCTATCAAAAAGATATAACCCGGGAAAAAAGAAAAAACTACAGGATTTTCATGGTAAAAATATGATTAACCTAAAGAGAATTGCCTGAAAGCGAATTAAATATTAACAAAAAGAGAAGTTGACAAACAGATAAACGAACGTGTATATATAGCTAGAGAGAGATAGAGGACGAAGGAAGGCAAGAACAAAATGTTCACATTATAGGTTTGTTATGAATCCTAATATCTACCATAAGAGAAAGGGAAAATATGCAGAGCAGAAGAATGAAATTTCAGAATGAAACAAAAGAAATTAAAACAAACTAATTAGTTCATAATTATTAAGCACGTTCGCCACGGATACGCCTGGCAAGCTGAAGGTCCTTGGGCATAATGGTAACTCCCTTGGCGTGGATCGCACACAAATTTGTGTCCTCAAAGAGTCCCACTAGATAAGACTCCACTGCCTCCTGAAGTGCAAAAATCGCATGGCTCTGAAACCTCAGGTCCGTCTGCAATGCTAAACAATTTAGCTAAATATATCGAATTATTTAATAATTTTGTATTGTCATCATCATGTGAAAATATAAACATTGGAAAAAAAAATGAAGACCTTGAAGTTCTGAGCAATTTCACGAACAAAACGCTGGAATGGCAACTTGCGAATCAGAAGCTCGGTACTCTTTTGGTATTTTCGTATCTCATTGAAACAAAAAAATGTAGAACTGTTCCATTAGAAACTGATGAAATCAAATAACTTGAGAGATAGGAGAACGTCGTTAATGCACGCAGTAGTGTTACCGTAGGGCAACAGTTCCGGGGCGAAAACGATGCGGCTTCTTCACTCCACCGGTTGTTGGAGAAGATTTCTTCGCAGCCTAAAGAGGATTATATATATAACTTGAAATCACAATCGTAAAACGAAAACAGAAAGGAATAACTATGAAAACCCTAGGTAGCAGGAAAGTGTGTTTACCTTCCTAGCGAGTTCCTTTTTAGGGGCTTTGCCAAAGGTGGACTTGCGAGCAGTTTGCTTCGTGCGAGCAATGGTTAATGGAAGATGAAAACGGGAGAAAACTTAATTTGGAATAATGCGAAAAGAAGAATGATCAAAGGGGGTTTATATAGGGTGTTTGCTTC
>NC_029791.2:29732140-29740250 GCF_000816755.2 Arachis ipaensis
CCGTAAACCCTAATTTCTTATGTTCATTCATACAAAAAAAAAAAAAGAAGAACACATCTAAAGAACAAAAAATATTCAGAAGAACGGTTCTAGTATTCTTCATCTTTTCTGAGTTTTCTTACATCTCTCTCAAAGAACGTCTCTCTCAAAATTGTCAGACTAAAACTTTCTCTTCTTTCTGAATTGGTTTCGCTGTCGCCGACTCGCCGTCACAGTTGCGGACAATTGATTTTCCTTTTTGTTTCTGGGTCAGTGGATCAAGGATCTGAAAGTCGGGCTTGCTTTGCTCTGTGTCACCAAGGTCACTGGTCTTTTCTCTGTTTACTTTGATGGGTTGCTTTCTTTCTGAATTGATTTTAGTGGTTCATGGATTCTGACCTATTTCTTGTTCTGTGAAAAGGGATTCGGTTGAGTGTGCGTGTGGTGTTTTGCTCTATTTTATCTTTGTCTAAAGGTGAATCTTGGGTGCTACTATTATTCGATTGCTTCTATGTACTCTTTTTCTCTTCATGTTATTTGGTGTGGATGACTTTTAAGTTGTTTTGTTGTTTCTAAAGTTTTAGTTTTTATTAAAATTTACATGCCAATTAGAGGAATGACAGATCAGATTTCAAAGACTAGCAATAACATATCAGAGTTCAAATGTACAGTATTTTTGGTTAAAAAGTGATTTTAAAACTGAATTTTTGGTTTAAAATAGGGCTTGTTTGGGTGTAAAAGAAAATCGAGAAGCAGGGCACTTGCTCATACTCATCAGCATGAAGATGGGTTTGAGATTGTTGTTGTTGGTCAAAGCTGATGTAAGAATCCATTAATGTTGGAAGAGATGAAGAGCCTGTGTCATCATAGCAGCTTCCCATGCTATTAGGTTTACCACCATCTTCTTTGTTCTTGTAGAACACCCTACACAACACCCAATCTTTCTCTATAGACAGAAAAAATAGTTAATTAGATGCTATCATAGTTAATTTGAACTGCTATATCCATAATGTCTGGCTAATTAGAATAAGAAGAAAGAAAATATCATGTCGATAATACATATACTTGGTTTTAAACAAGCAATAATGAATCCCACTTAGCTTGCATAAAAATGAGATGTCTAATATAATAGTTGAGTGTTAGTCTATGAATAAGGAAAAAGACTAGAAATAGCTACTTGCCTAGTTTGTAATATATAGTGTGTATTTAATATCAGAAAAAAGGGCCATGGCCACCAACCTTAGCTTGGCACAACCCCATGCATGCTCACATTGCATTCATTATAACCCTTGCACAATAATAATAATTTTAAAGTAAGCACTTATTTATATTATACCATGTATAAAATTGATCATCATTTCAGTTTAAATTTGCAACAGATTATTCACTTAGTGCTTATGTTATTTCTTTTTTTTTCTGTAACAAAAAATTTAAAGGTAGTGAAAGCAAGAAGTTTGTATCTAAATTGACAGCGACACCGAAGATTAGAGTAGCTTGCAGAAAAGGTCGACAGAAGGTAATATTTTGCATATCTAATTATTTATATTAGTGTGTTCAAGAGAGAAAATTAAAAAATTATATTGACTTTAGATTGTTTTAATCCAATAGCATAAGTGAAATTGAGAAATTAAGGGAGAGTGAGAGCAAGACTTTCAAAAAGTCTTACTTGACTCTAGTTTGTCTTATTGGTTTTTCTTTTAATTTTGTATCGCAATTGTTTGAAAATTCTAATTTATGTTCAGATTGAAAAGATCACTGTAACTCAAGAAACATTAAAAGAAAAGACCAACACACTAGGAATAATAATGTTGAACTAAGGTCACTAGTTAAGGTTTCAACTCAAAGTTGTTAACTCTAATGACAGGTATAGAGATACTTCTACCATAGAAGTCAGAGGTAGGCTTGGTGTAAGCACCAAGAACCTTTCTTGCCTCTCTTTCATGATTAGGTTCAGCTGCCATGTTGTCAACTTTCTGTTCAAAATTTTTTGAAAGGTTTCTTCCGGAGTGTTGTGCTTTAACTTGTTGTAAGCTCCTCCTTAAAGTCCTCTTAGGTTCAGGATCAAGATTAAAGAGAGGTTTTTTATCCCTATTCCTAGTCATAAACAGAAAACCACAGATACAACAAGAAAGGAAGCTTCTATGCCAGAGGACAAAGAACTCCCAGTGAGATGTGAAGAAGAAAAGAAAGAAGAATGAAGATAGAAAAAGGAGAAGAAGAATTCGAATAAAGAGATGAGCAATTTCGAAAATTAGAAGTAAAAAGAGAAACAAGAATTAAAATATTTTTGTTTATTTTATTTATTAATAAAATTCAAAAATTAAAGTTAATTAACTAAAAGTTTTGAAAATTAATTAATGAATTTCGAAAAAGAAGGGAGAGAAGTAGAAGAAGGATTTTCGAAAGAGGAGTGCTACACATACAAGTTATTTTTGTTTACAAGTCTTACAAGTTGGGCCTAACACGCACGTTAAAGTTGGGCCTAACATGCGCGTTACAGAAGAAGAAGTAGAAGAAGAAGAAGAAGAAGAAGAAGAAGAAGAAGAAGCAGAAGAAGCGTGAATATAAATGACTTGTATGATTTGTATGGAAAAGCGTTCTCTCTTTGCCTTCGATCTCCTTCTGTTTTTTTTCGATTTTCATGGTTTCTGAAATCAAGTTTTGAAATTGTTTTGAAGATGATGGAACTTCAGAAATACACCCGAACGATTACAAAAATACACCCAAACGATTATAGAAATACATCCAAAGGATTACAGAAATACACCCAAACAGTTACAGAAATAAACCAAATGATTACAGAAATACACCCAAAGGATTACAGAAATACACTCAAAGGATTTAAGAAATACACCCAAAGGATTTAAGAAATACACCCAATATAGGGAGAGACAGTACATTTCTTCTTGAAATCAATACACTTAAAGAATTATAGAAATACACCCAAAGGATTACAAAAATACACCCAAAGAATTTAAGAAACACCCAAAATTCGTTGAAGTACACCTTATGCATAATTCAGAACTCTTTCTCTTTTTTCTCCTCATCTTCTGCTGCTGCTTCTTCTTCTTCAAAAACGATTTCAGAGCTTGATGTTAAAAAACAATAGAAACCGAGAATAACGAAGAAAGAAAACAAAGAGAAAAGCATGTAAATGAAGAAGAAGAATAGGAAGAGGAAGAAGAACGTGTAGCAAGAAGAAGAAGAAGGAGAAAGAGAAGGCAAGAAACGTACCTTGAATAATGTTTCTTCGTTTTTCTGGTGATTTTGATAAAGGAGAAAGAGAAAACGAAAAGAGGAGAAGAAATTTCAATAAAAAAAGAGGGAGGAAGAGAAGAAAAAGAGACATAGAGAAAGAAGAAGAAGAAGAAGAGGCACAAAAAAAATGTGAAACGGTGTGTTTATAAATGACTTATATGACTTGTATGGAAAATCACTTGTATGTGGAGAATTACTCTTTTCGAAAATAGAAGAGAGAGGAATTAGTTAGGAAGTTTTGAAAAAGAGAAAAGAGAAAACAACTAACTAATAAAGAAAGATTTGAATTTAAGATAAGATAGAAGATTAGAGAAGATTTGAATTTAAAATTTAAAATTAGAAAAGATAAGATAAGAAACTAAAAAGATTTGAAAAAGTTTTGATTTTAAAATTTGAAATTAGAAAAGATAAGATAAGAATTTGAAAAGATTTGAAAAAGATAAGATTTTAAATTTGATTTTTGAAAAAGATTTGATTTTAAAATTTGAATTTTGAAATTGAATTTTAAATTTTGAATTTGAAATAAGATAAGATAAGATTTTTGAAAATGATATGATTTTTTGAAAAGATTTGATTTTGAAAAGATTTGAATTTTGAAATTTAAAACTAAGATAAGATAAGATAATGATTTTGAAATTAAAATTTGAAAAATTTGGTGTAATTTTGAAAAATTACAACTAAAGATAAGAAAAGATATTTTATTTTTTTTGATTTTTTGAATTTAATGAAGAAAGAGAAAAACAACAAAAAGACACCAAACTTAAAATTTTTAGATCTAAGACACTAAATTTTCGAAAATTGAAAGGAAAAACACCAAAAGACACCAAACTTAAAACTTTTAAGATCAAGAAGAATACCAAGAACAAAACTCAAAGAATTCAAAGAAAACAAGAACATGCAAAAAACACCAAACTTAAAAATTTTGAAAACCAAAGACTTTAATTTTGAAAATTTTAAAGAAAAGATACAAGAAGACACCAAACTTAAAGATTGACTCAAGACTCAAACAAAAGACAGTAATTTTGAAAATTTTTAGAAAAAGACTCAAAGAATTTCAAAAATTCAACAAGAACAAAAACAAAATACTCAAACTAAAAACAAAGATTAAGTAAAGAAAAGAAAAGGTTTTTGAAAATTTTTTGAATTTTTTCAAAAAGAAGAAAATAAAAAGACTCAAACAAAATAAAAAACAATACCTAATCTAAGCAACAAGATAATCCGTCAGTTATCCAAACTCGAACAATCCTCAGAAACGGCACCAAAAACTTGGTGCACGAATTTCCACACTTCATACAACTAAACCAGCAAGTGCATTGGGTCGTCCAAGTAATACCTGAGCGAGTCAGGGTTGATCCCACAAGGATTGTGGTTTGAAGCAAGCTATGGTTATCTCGTAGATCTTAGTCAGGTGGATAGAAGAGTTGTTGGATTTGTTTAAATGCATAAAAGGAAAATAAAGAGATCTTAGTCAGGTGGATAGAAGAGTTGTTGGATTTGTTTAAATGCATAAAATGAAAAATAAAAAGATCTTAACTAGGTTGACCTGTTTGCAATGATAAGAAGATGGTTAAGGCTTGGAGATGCTTTATTCTTCTGGATTAATCCGGTCTTACTGTCTTCTTCAACTGTGAATGATTTCTTCTATGGCAGGCTGTATGTGATCGACGCCGGTTGAGAGGTCGCCAATGCTCCTCCAGATCTAAATCCCAGGATTAGTGTGGATCCATTATGATTGATGGTGAATCTCCTGCAGTTCATTCTCCTTCATGATCCTACTCAAAGCGCCACAGATAAGGTCGAGTCTTCCAGATCAGAGAACGCTGCACCTTTGGGTTCTAGCCTCTACCACAAAGACTCTAATCTCTCCATACCTCGGTTGAACTGGTGTCTTGAAAAGTCCCAATGAAGTCGTAGATTATCCGTCTAAGAGATGTATAATCAAGTTAGTGGTTCAATGCTTTCCAGTTACGTATTCACACGAACCCAAGAAGAACATGGGTGGTTGTCAGGCACGTGGTCTTAGAATGAAGAATAAAGATACATCTTAGAATAGAGAATCAAACACGAATTGAGAAAGAACAGTAGTACTTTATTGATCTATAAAACTCAGCAGAGCTCCTCCCCTCAACCTAGGAGGTTTTGAAACTCACACTGACAGAAAATACAATGATGAATGAAAATATGGAATAAAGTCCTGAAGATAATGTAAAATATCCTTTAAATACTAAACTAATGACTAAGGATTACATAAGAAGGGTAAAACAGTCTTTTAGTGCTAAAATGTACTTCTGGAGCCCACTTGGTAAGTGTTTGAGATGAGCTTGATTGAGATCCACGAGCTAGGAGGGCTCTAGGGCGTTGAACGGTGGCTAGGGGCACCTCTTTGGGCGTTTGGACGCTGGTCTCCCCTTGGTGGGCGCTGGACGCCTGGACTGGGGTAGATGGCTGGCGTTGAACGCCAGTTTTGGGCCTTCTATTCTGAAGCAAAGTATAAACTATTATATATTTCTGGAAAGCTTTAGATGTTAGCTTTCCATAGCCATTGAGAACACTCCATTTGAACTTCTGTAGCTCTAGAAAAGCTCTTTCGAGTGCAAGGAGGTCAGATTCGGACAACATCTGCAGCACTTTCTCTGCCTCTGAAACAGACTTTTGCTCCAACTCCTCAATTTCAGTAAAAAAATACCTGAAATTGCACAAAAATACAAAAACTCATAATAGAATCCAAAAATGTGAATTTTACACTAAAACCTATAAAAAATATAATAAAACTTAAACAAAACATACTAAAAACTATATGAACATGATGCCAAAAAGCGTATAAAATATCCGCTCATCAGTTATTAAGAATGAAACTCTGGTAGGTGGTGCAAGAGATATCAATGGCATACTCAACTCCTGTGGTTGACTGGGTAGTAGTTAAAATTTTCTCTCCCAAGAGAGGTAGGCCAGTTATTGCAGCTACATCCAGAAGAGTAGGAATAATCATACCGTATGGGGTGTGAAAAGTATGAGAAGTCTCATCCCAGAAATACAATGCACCTCGCATTAGTCCTGAATTAACAGTGTAAGAAATTTTACTAAGCTGAATTAGGTCATATATCCCAATCTCTTTTCACAAGGTCATCTTCTCAGTTTCAACCCTACCTAACCAAGCATGCTAACCTTCAATGTTGGTATTTGCAGGATTTCTGAATAGCCTATTGTTGGAGTCGAGGTATCCAATAGGAATGGAGTCTTGAAAAGAAACATGTTTTCTTTGAGGGTGACCAGGAAAAGAATTTTTGATTTTGTTGGTGACTTTGGGAGAGATAATAGGGCCGACGAAAGCTGAGTCTACACCATCAATTGTGAAAGGGAGTAGCACCTGATATTCCCATATTTTTTATTTTGAGGCCTCTAGTTCAGGAGCAAAATCTTTGCCATTTTTCACAACAGGTTTATCACAAATGGCCACTTTAGATGAGGAAAGAGGATTTGTTGATAGATGGTGGCTTGAGGTTGCCATAACAATGTAGATTGAAAAAAAAAATCAAGTATTGGGTGCCGAGGTTGTCAACGATCAACAAACAAGCTGTAAAGGTAAAAAAAAAGAAA
Source organism: Arachis ipaensis (assembly GCF_000816755.2). Classification (NCBI taxonomy): domain Eukaryota; kingdom Viridiplantae; phylum Streptophyta; class Magnoliopsida; order Fabales; family Fabaceae; genus Arachis; species Arachis ipaensis. The sequence goes on from NC_029791.2 coordinate 29,738,975, forward strand.
TTGAATTTATATGGGTTTAATTTGGTTTAAGCAGTAAGCAAGGATTTAACATGAAACAAGACTTAATATTGCTTGCCAACACTCATGAATATAAAAAAAAATCTATAAATGATACATGAAAAAATTCATTATCTACTAGATTGATCATTGCTAAAAGTAAGGAGAATGTGTATATAATCTAAGCAAATCCCTTTGTTTTCTATTGCATTTGTGTTACGTTGCTTCAGAGCATTGCCAAGGATCCTATAATTGCATTCTTCATTAAAAAATCAAATGACAAAAAATAATGCAAAAGCTAAATTATTCCTAATTAATATGGCCACAAGATAGCAATTGTTTCTACTTACATTGAAAAAAGTTTAGTTAAATTAAAATAGATCATATTAGTGAAGGGATCAAAACAAGCTCACTTACTGTTAGAAAGAGGCTGGCAAATATATACACAAAGAAGTTTGGTAAAGCATCTCCTTCAGCAAGACCTTGAGGATTAGAAGTCAGTTGAACCAGCGAAAAGCAAATTGAAGAAATTCAAGACCTTAATCTTCAACACATCGTGAACAGGTTCTGGGGCATCACACACTTTTCAATTAGAGAACATTGGGTTATATTTGTAGATATAATAATATATTACCAAAAAAAAAGGAATGAAATTCTGACATGTTTGTGCCAAGAAAATGAACCATCCCTTCTATCATGTTTTTGGAAGCAAAATAGACAGAATATATATATATATATATATTTTCTCTTTTCTTTTTTCCTACCTCTTCTTTCATACATGAAAATAGAAAAAGACAGCAACATAGCAGAATTGAAGAATAGGGTTCAACAGTCAAATCATAATTTGAGTCAAAGAATGTAAAAGAAAAAAGGAGAATGGTCTTCAGAGTAAGATTGTAGTACTTATAGTCATGGATAACACAAGGATATTTTGCATGCCATTTTTGGGATTAGGGTTCCTCTTAATCGACAATGGAAAAGAGAAAGATAAGAATAGAGCTAGCAATGAAATCCTACCTGAAATATCAAAAGATTTAAATACAGTTGAATCCTTGTGAATGGAAGAAGTCCACCATAGTAGATGAAATTTGGAAGAATAAGAGACAAAGAGTTGAAGAAGAAGCTTTTAGGTGTTCAAACACTAACGTATTCTCTCTCTCACAAGTATTACAAGAAGATAAAAATACTGAGCTGTCTTACTTTTTTGTTTAGCCAAAATAAAAATAAATAAATAAATAACTGAATAAATAAATAAAATAACAAAAAAGAAAAAGAGTAC
>NC_029791.2:29740323-29746999 GCF_000816755.2 Arachis ipaensis
TATATATATATATATATATATATATATAATACAAAAAAGACATATACATATAAAAAAATAAATAAATAAATAAATAAATAAAATAAAGATAAAAAAATAAATAAACATACGTTTGTATATACTTCTTTTATTATTATAAACAACAAAATTTTTCACTTTCAATCACTGTATGACTTCAAGTGAAAAATTTTGGGGGCATTATATTAGACAAAATTTTATTTTTATAAGAAAATTATAAAAAAATAATTAGTTACATGGTGATGTCTCTATATATAATATTTATATTTATTTTAATTAAATTATGTCAGTTTGGTTATTTATTTGATTTTTGAAATTGACATTAAGCAAGAAGTGCGGGAACAGTTACGGGGCAATTCAAATTTTTCGCATGTGGTGTACAAAAGGTAACTGTTAGCTGACATTAGGTTAGTCTATAAATAGAGCTTTAGGACACATTATAGGGAGTTCAATTCTTTTGAAAAACACTTAGAAACCCAAAAAAGCTTTCAACCCCTTGGCATCACAGAGTAGAATTGGAAATCTTAAGTAATTCCTCTGAACTTAAACACTTGTAATTTGTTTCTTTTTCGTTTTTATTAATAAAATTTCTCTACTTTTACTTGTTCTTCTTTTTATGTTTATGTTTTTTTCTTCATTTTCTCTTTAATTTCTTGTTTGTTTTAATTTCTGCAATTTACTTTGTCTCCGGTACCATGCATTTCTTTGTTTATTTGTTACTTTCAATCTTTTTTAATTCGTATTGACGATACAATTGTGACATTGAGATACCCACATTTTTTTAAACATTAACAAAATTTTGAGTAAAACATATAGTTAAAGAAAAAATTACCTAGAAGCTAGAAGAAGCCTTCAACAGAGCTGAAGAGAGAACTTTTGTGTGGTCTAGAATTCAGAATAAATTCCTGTTGCAAGTACAGCTTCTAAACCAACAAAAATTCTTTCTTATAAACGTTTTGGTTGTCACAAGTAACAAATCCCTAAATAAATTGATAACCGAAGTATTTAAACCTCGGGTCGTCTTCTCAAGGAACTGCAGGGAGGTATGTTCTTATTATTGGTTATGAGTTTTGTAAATTGGGGTTTTGAAAGTAAGGAACAAGTAATTTAAATGACAAATAAAATAAATAAATGACTGTAAAATAAACTCTTGGCAATGTATGAGAGTTTGGAATTTCTATCCTAGTTATCCTTATCAGGTGTGATGAGAATTGGATTTTAATCCCACTTAGTTAAGTCAAGTGGACTAATTAGATTGATCCTCAAGTCCTAGTCAATCCCTGTGGGAAGACTAGCTTTAGAGCAATCTAGATTAATTAGGAATCTGCCAATTTCAACCACTGTTGAGTTTGACAACTCAAGTGTTACCAATTACTTAACCAAAGCCAAAAGGAAGAAAATATCTAAATTAAATTAAAAGTACTCATAAATAGAATAAAACGATTATGAACTGAAATATCTCAAATAATATTAATTAAGAAAATCATAACATAAATGTAGCATAAGTTAAATTGAAAATATAAATGATAATCAAAGGTATATAATAAAAGTAGAAAATAAATAAGAGAAACATTGAACCTTCACTTGAAGAGAAGTAATCCTAAAATTAAGAGAAATCCTAATCCTAAAACCTAAGAGAGAGGAGAGAACCTCTCTCTCTAAGAATTACATCTAAACTATGAAAAGTGAGTAATTGGAGATCTCCCTCCATATGGATGCATTCTCCCACTTCATAACCTCTAATCTGTGCCTTCTGGACTTGGATCTGGGCCAAAAAGGGTTTCAGAAATCGCTGGGAGCATTTTCTGTAATTTCTGGTGCGTGGCGTCTGTCACGCGTCCGCGTGGGTCACGCGGTCGCGTCATCTGGAGTTTTCCTTGTCACGCGTTCGCTTAGGTCATGCGTCCACATCATCTGTGTTCTGCTCATAGTGCACGTCCGCGTCAGTCACGCGTTTGCGTCGCTGTCTTTTCGCGCTAGGCATGCGGCCGCGTCGTCCATGCGTTCGCGTCGCTGCCAGTTTCTTCAAAAACTCTATTTTGTGCTTTTCTTCCATTTTTGTATATTTCCTTTCCATCCTTTAAGTCATTCCTGCCTTAGAAGATCTGAAACTACTTAACACATAAATCATGGCATCGAATGGTAATAAAAGGTAATTAAAATAAATAATTTCTGAAACATAGGAAACATGTTTTTCACATATATCACATAATAAGGAAAGAAAAGTAAAATCATGCCATTTTCATGAATAAGTGGGTGAAGGATTGAATAAATCTCTTGAATTGAGCATAATATATATCATAAAATATGGGTTTATCAACCTCCCCACACTTAAACAATAGCATGTCCTCTTGCTAAGTCCAAGATAAAGAGTAAGGTAAGGTTAAAGTGGTGGAATCTCATGCAATGCAATCTATCTAAATGCAACTACCTAAATGAGTCATGCAATTCTAATTTTTTTATTCACTTGTATATAAAACTTACATGTAGTTAAATTAATTCACATTCTCAAGGAATCATATATGCATAGCCAAACCCTAGATAATGTTAAAGCACTTTTACAATTGAGATGGGTAAAAATATTTTTCAAACTTGCAAGACAATTAACAATTTAAGCAGAGATATATGGTGATGAGCTATTGAACCCTCACTCGATTTTGTGTTTACTCTCTAGTCACTCAGTGTTTATTGGGTTAATCACTCTATTCTTCTTTTTATCCTTACTTTCTATAGCTTTGTTCTTCATCTAACCAATCAACAATTATAGAATACAGACATACAAAAATCATGAGGTCTTTTTCATGGTTGTAATGGGGCCAAGGTAAAGGTAAGGGTATATGTATAAGGCTAAGTGAGCTAATAAGTGAATCCTTGATTAGTCTAAGATCTCACCTAACATACATATTTTGTAATTTAAAGTTTCTTATCCTATTTGCCCAGATTTTCTCACTTTTATTTTGCAAGCTCATGCATTAACTTTTTATCCCATGTGCATTGATTCTTTTTTTATTTTTTTGCAATTAGGGAATTTTTGTATCCCTTTTATTTAAATAAAAATTACAATTTTTTTTAATACACATGGTAATTCAATTGATTTCACATGAGCATGCTTCCCAAAATTTTTAATTTGAGATATCTTTATTCTTTTTAACTTTCCTACTTGTTTCTATCATCCATGTTCCCATAAAGTTTCCCACACTTAAACAATACACAATTTCTATCTTAAGCTAACCAAGGATTCAACTTGGGATTTTTATTTTGTTTTTCTGCTTAAGGCTAGTAATGTGGTTTATAGAACAAGAGGGGATTAAAAAGCTCAAAGGGGCTAACAAGGGTGATGTAAAGGTAGGCTAATTTTGGGATAAGTGAGAAAAATTCCAATGATGGCCTCAATCATCTCTTAGTATGTATCTATACTCTATAAATGGACATATAAATTAAAACAAAGTAAAGAATATCAGAATAAAAAAGAAGGGCGAAACACACGGGAATAAAAATTATGGTTTGAATGTAACCATACAATTAAACTCAAAACTCACAGGCTGTGTGTTCTCTAGCTCAAAATTCATATATCAGTTATACATGTCATGCAAGTAGAATTTAAGAGTTCCCATTATTCTCAATGTAAAAAAAAATTTATTTGTTTTGGGTGGCTTTAAAGTTTTAGTGTTCCTCTTTGATGAAATGTTGTTAACTAACTAACATGTTATGTTCTATATACAAGGTGTGGATTATTTTTGATTATGTTAAAGTCTCTAGTTTACTTCCTTTTTATTTTCAATTTAAGCCAAACTATCATATGCTAAAAGGGGTAAACTATACTAATTAATCCACATATTCTATAACTAATAAGTTTAGAATTACAAACTAAACTAAATGGCTAAAATATAAACTAAAGTGCAAAATGTAAAAATAGAGTAAAAATACAGCAAAGGAGCAATGTATAAGTACTGAAAGATAAAAATAAAAATAAAAATAAAAAAATACAGAAAAATAAGCAAAATAAGATAAAAGAGTCTGTAGTGGTTCACCAAAAAAATACGCTAGAGATGGCGACCTCCCCACACTTAAAATAAAGCATCGTCCTCGATGCTCACTCAAGTTGGGTGTGAAGGAGTGTCATCACTGGAAGGATGGGCTGCTGGAGTCTCGGTAGTGGCCTGAGGATCTGCAGACTGGATGAGCATGGGAGGATCTGTCTGCTGTAGAGGAGGCTCTGATTGGATAGGAATCTCTGGATCTGCGGCCTGTATCTGGTGTGGCTTCCCCTGCTGTGGCGCAGCCTGCTCCGGTCCTGCCTGTGCAGCCTGGGTGGGGGTCTCCTCCTCGTGAGCATCCTCCTCCACCTCAGATGTATCAGAAGGGGTGTCAGGCTCGGAGGGGATGTCACCGCCGGAACGGATCATCAACTTGACGTGCTCATAGCGTCGCTTGTTGCGACGCTCCATACGATGCAAGCGGATGAAGAGTCGATGCACCAAATGGTAAATAGGCTCAGGAGCAGCTGGAGGTACAGTGGGTGGGGCAGGTGCAGCAGTGGAAGAAGAGGGGGTAGCTGAAGGTGTGGCTGTCTCATCAGAAGCAGTAACGAATGAAGGTGTGTAGCCTAAAGCCAGAAAAGTTCCTGCTGTGAGGAATGATCTTCTTGCAGTCCGTAGCAGGTGGCTTCTCATCAGCATCCTCCCAAGGCACGTCAGCTCGACGGCCTAGCTGGGTGACCAGGTAAGGGAAAGGGAGGGTGCCTTTGACATGGACCCTGGCCATATAGTGCCGGATGAAACGTGGCAGATACAGGTCCTTACCCTCCATCACACACCAGAGGAGGGTGATCATAGCAGCAGGCAGCTCCGTCTCATGAGCACTCGGCATAATAAAGTTACTCAGGATCTGGTGCCAGAGCCGAGCCTCATCATTCAAGTATATCCGCTTGATTCCTTTAGGCATGGTGGTGTTCTTACCCATGACCCATGGGACAGTAGGGTCAAGGGCTATCTTTTCCTTGACAGCGTCCCAGTCGAATCTCAGAAACCTCATATCCTCTTCATCATTTTGGTAATTGTCAGGCTGATCTGACTTAGGCTGAAGGCACAGAATATCCTCAATGGCCTCTTCAGTGACCAGTATCTGTTTCCCTCTGGGGTGCACTACGTCCATGGAAGTCTTGAAATAATTGCAGTAAAACTTTCTTACCCAGGAAGCATTGACCTCAGTCAAATTTCTTTCCAAGAAGAACCAGCCTCTTTGTTTGATCTGATCGGAGGTGTACTGCTGTAGTTCTTCTGAAATTTTCAAAGTTCTCTCCAGGTACAGATTTCTGGAGGTAGCAAACACTGGATACTTCAGCTCACAGTATCTGTTTGCAAACTTAATTGGATCATTGGCAAGGAGGAGCTGGTCAGCCTTCTCCTGCAGGGTGAAATGCTTTTCCCGCCAGGGGTCATCATGCATAAGCTCCAGTAGAGACATAGAGGATTCATCTCTTTTCCGTTTGCCAGTTGTTGCCTTGCCTTTTCCCTTTCTTTGAATGTCAGTCATCCTGAAAAATAGAAATCTAGGATATAATAAAAGTAGGAAAACAAGTAGCCAATTAACAAGATAAGCACATAATGGCAAAGGAGCAGTAGAATAATGAAATGAGTTGAATAATTATACATTTTGGAGTGTTTTGGAGTTAAAAAGCTGAGATGAGAAATTACAATCCAAAATGTATTATAAGGAGAATACTTGCTAATTAAGGGCAATAATAATCATGCCATGAGTTAAAAATTGAAAGAGTTAGTCAAAAAGCAGAGGGGGAATTTAGAAAGTTAAAAGTGGTTAAACTTGAAAAAGAGGTTAGAAAGCGGAAATTAGTGAGTTAGTAAAAAGAAAACCAGAGTAAGTGGCATGATGATCGGTTTCTAAGTAATAAGAATTTCACAATTTTAAGCAACAGTCAACTCATATTCAAGCAAGGAAATCAAGTTGTTGATGATTCATATAGATATAAAAATAGCGAAAAGTGAAATCTAATCAACCATAATGTGATTTATTAACCGGGAAAACAAAAGGAATAAGAATGCTGGCCCGTACACTCATGAATTGGTTTGGTAAAAGCTAAGGAAAGCAAAATTGAAAATGCCAAAACCAATACATGAATGAGAATCAAAATGATTTACAGAAAATTGGGCAGCATTTTGGCTAAAGTTTGATGTTCCCGGGTAATAAACAGCAAGCAGAATAGTTCATATAAATTAAAACAAATTGCAAATAAATATAAATAATATGAACATGAAAGAGCAGTCGCAATAGCAGCATGAACAGTAAGAACATCATATGAACAATACTAACATCACAACAACAGCAGAATTGCGAAAATTATAAAACAAGTAGCAAGAACATCGCAATGAATCAGGCCTAAATCCACTAACCACATCCTAGCTACCTAACCACCTAGAATCCACTACAACATACATCTCTAACTAGCCTAAATTTAAACATAAACTGAAAAAAATATGAAAATAACTAGGAATCAAAGAAAGGTGGCATTCGGCGGAACCTGGTAGGCGTATGAACTAAGCTAAGGAACTGAGAGATGGCGGGGGAGGGGGTGGTTGTGGTGGTGCTGGGAGGTGCACGGTGGCGCGGTGGCGCGGTGGCGGAGCAGGGTGGTTGGCGC
>NC_029791.2:29747169-29752642 GCF_000816755.2 Arachis ipaensis
GGGGGTGGTGTCGCGGTCGTGGCTGGGTGGTCGACGGTGGTGCGGCCGGTGGAGGTGGTTGGGGTGGTGGTGATGGGCGCAGGGGAGGGTTACAGAGAAGAAAGGGAGAAGAAGGGGAATGGGGGGCGCGACGGGGTAGGGTTTCGCGTGACGGGGGGTTAATGAATTTGAATCCACGCGAACGCGTGGGGCACGCGATCGCGTGGCTAGGGTGGCAAAGGGTTGACGCGATCGCGTGAGTGATGCGATCGCATGGAATGGATAAAAGGATGAATGACGCGGTCGCGTGAGGCATGCGACCGTGTCGCTGGAAATTGTGCTAAACACACAATTCCAATGTCGTTTCAGCACAACTCTCTGTCTCCTTTGGGGTGTTGTGCAATCCACGCGACGCGAACGCGTCGCTCACGCTTTCGCGTGGGATGGGTTTTGTGCAAGTGACGCGTTCGCGTGATGGACGCGAACGCGTGGGCCGTTTTGTGCTAAACGCACGACAGCCGCACGATTTCAACCCAGATTTCTGGGCGTTGGATTTTTACGCCGATTTTTAGATCACGCGGCCGCGTGAATGACGCGGACGTGTGGGGGGTGTTTTTCGCAACTGACGCGAACGCTTTAGTGATGCGATCGCGTCGCATGCCTTCTTTTCTCTTTTCCCTTTTTTTTACTCAGGTATGCAATTATGCAGTATGCAATGCTAAATGCAAATGTTATGAATAGCATCCAGGTTCAATAAAAATACTATAACATAAAATCAAACAGTACGAAATAAAAATTGAAAAAGAAACGACCATACCATGGTGGGTTGTCTCCCACCTAGCACTTTTAGTTAAAGTCCTTAAGTTGGACATTAGATGAGCTTCCTGTTATGGAGGCTTATGCTTAAATTCATCTAGAAATCTCCACCAATGTTTGGAATGCCAACAGCCTCCGGGATCTCAAACTAAGCATGTGAAGCTTTTTAGTAGCTTTAAACAGGTCCTCAGGCTCCCGGGGTGACGAATGTCAGAATAGATTCCAGGATCCCAAATTTTGCTGTTAAATCCGCCTTCGTCTTGATCTATATTTTTTCATCCGGGTGGTTTAGAAATTAGATTCTCACCAAGATGACCAAACGTTTTCCGAGATCCATTCGATTGAACATGAGACCAATCCGTGCACTTCGAGTTGAAGCGTGGAACCTTATTGAACCTTGTGCACCAGCTCTGAGTACGAGCCATTTCCCTCTTACTCTTAAAGCCGCAGAGAGCTCTAAGCTGGCCATCTGTCTCAAGCAAACCATATTCAAGTGGAAAAATAAAGTTAAAGGTTAAGGATTGTACCTACTTGAAGCTTGTATTGGGTGGTAATGGCCTTGGGATAGGTGTTTCCAGTGGTTCTGTAAGTTCTACTCCCTTGTAATCTTCTGTGAATTTCTCCACTTCCTTGTAAAATTCTTCAAATGCAACATCGTCCTGATCAAAGTCTTCTATGTCTTCCTCATCACTCAAGTCATAAGCTGGAGGTTGAGAGAAATCTACCTCCGCATCATCTTCGTATTCACTTGGGGAAGATTCTTCAATCTCGGAGAATTCACTTGCGGATGCAAGTTCAGTACTAGGAGAACTTGACTTGAGATTATCATTATCAAGGAAACTGGCATCTTGGGTCATTCCGTCTAGTTCTTCATAAAATACCTGCCTTGGGGTTTGTGCACTATCCTCCTTAGCATCAATTGTAACGTCCTTGACGGAATTCTTCGCAACTCTGGGTTCTCATGGAGGTTCAGCATCTCCTAAATCTTCAATCAGTACTTCTTCTTCTTGGGTAATTTGAGCTTCCTCCAATTGTTCCAGAACAAAGTTATGCTCATTACTGCCCTCTGGGGTTTCTAGTATCTCCTTCATGCTACGTTCGTCATTAGATTCTCCACATAAAGCTATTGGAGTTCCTTGAGGGTTTAAATGTCTGGAAGATAATTGATGTATTGCTTGCTCCAACTGATGAAGGGTTGTATGAAGTTGATCGACTGTTTCCTTGAGGCGAACCTGTGATTCTCGAGGTGATGGATTTGGACATGGTACATAGGGAAGTGGTGGTGTTTGGGAGTAATTGGATTGGAATTGGGGTAGATAAGGATCGTATGGTGGTGAATGGTGAAAAGGAGCTTGTGAGTGTGGTAGTCCAAAGTTATGTTGAGAGGATGGTCTATAGGCACAGGGTGGGGCTTGTTGGTAGTTACAAGGCTGTCCACCATATCTATTAGCTTGGTTTGCATTGTATAATGGTCTTTGTTCCATGATATCTTGGAGGGTGTTGTTGCCAAAAGGGTTGATCAAATCCTCTTGGCTCCATCCATCTTTGATTTCTCTGACCTTGATGCATGTTCCTGCTATAACTTCCGTTTCCTTCAACAATATTAGAACCAAACTCAAAGCAAAAGGGGTGAGAGTTCATAGTAGCTAATGGAAATAAAAGGAGAAAACAAAAACAAATAAACAAGTAAAAGAAAAATATTTACAATAACCAATAATAAGGCACACGTTTGCAGTTCCCCGGCAACGGCGCCATTTTGAAGAGAGAACTTTTGTGTGGTCTAGAATTCAGAATAAATTCCCGTTGCAAGTACAACTTCTAAACCAACAAAAATTCTTTCTTACAAACGTTTTGGTTGTCACAAGTAACAAACCCCTAAATAAATTGATAACCTAAGTATTTAAACCTCGGGTCGTCTTCTCAAGGAACTGCAGAGAGGTATGTTCTTATTATTGGTTATGAGTTGTGTAAATTGGGGTTTTGAAAGTAAGGAACAAGTAATTTAAATGACAAATAAAATAAATAAATAACTGTAAAATAAACTCTTGGCAAGGTATGAGAGTTTGGAATTTCTATCCTAGTTATCCTTATCAGGTGTGATGAGAATTGGATTTTAATCCCACTTAGTTAAGTCAAGTGGACTAATTAGATTGATCCTCAAGTCCTAGTCAATCCCTGTGGGAATACTAGCTTTAGAGCGATCTAGATTAATTAGGAATCTACCAATTTCAACCACTGCTGAGTTTGACAACTCAAGTGTTACCAATTACTTAACCAAAGCCAAAAGGAAGAAAATATCTAAATTAAATTAAAAGCACTCATAAATAGAATAAAACGATTATGAACTGAAATATCTCAAATAATATTAATTAAGAAAATCATAACATGAATGTAGCATAAGCTAAATTGAAAAGATAAATGATAATCAAAGGTATATAATAAAAGTAGAAAATAAATAAGAGAAACATTGAACCTACACTTGAAGAGAAGTAATTCTAAAATTAAGAGAAATCTTACTAAAACCTAAGAGAGAGGAGAGAACCTCTCTCTCTAAGAACTACATCTAAACTATGAAAAGTGAGTAATTGAAGATCTCCTTCCATATGGATGCATTCCCCCACTTCATAACCTCTAATCTGTGCCTTCTGGACTTGGATCTGGGCCAAAAAGGGCTTCAGAAATCGCTGGGAGCGTTTTCTGTAATTTCTGATGCGTGGCGTCTGTCACGCGTCCGCGTGGGTCACGCGGTCGCGTCATCTGGAGTTTTCCTTGTCACGCGTTCGCTTAGGTCATGCGTCCGCATCATCTGTGTTCTGCTCATAGCGCGCGTCCGCGTCAATCACGCGTTCGCGTCGCTGCCAGTTTCTTCAAAAACTCCATTTTGTGCTTTCCTTCCATTTTTGTATGTTTCCTTTCCATCCTTTAAGTCATTCCTGCCTTAGAAGATTTGAAACTACTTAACACACAAATCACGGCATCGAATGGTAATAAAAGGTAATTAAAATAAATAATTTCTGAAATATAGGAAATATGTTTTTCACATATATCACATAATAAGGAAGGAAAAGTAAAACCATGCCATTTTCATGAATAAGTGGGTGAATGATTGAATAAATCTCTTGAATTGAGCACAATATATATCATAAAATATGGGTTTATCAAGTGCACGCAATAGGGAGACACGGAGACAAGGCGCACCTTCGAATAGGACAGTGACTGCGGTGGAATAGAGCTAGCACCGGCAGCAGCGTGGCTGCGCGACGGAGGCTTCCACGTTTGCACGTGGCTGTGCGATTGAAGGGAAGGAAGGTTGCGATGGCTGCTGCGCGATGGAGGGGAAGTGACGGAACATGCGGTGGCTGTTCGAAGTTCCGACGGCGGCAGTAGCAGGCGGTGGCTAGACAGACGACCAGGAGATCGATGAGAGGAACCCTGAACTGAGTGTGAGAGAGGCACTGAGGCAGAGGCGCGTTCTAAACGATGGAATTTGGTTAGGGCTAGTTAGAGTGCAGCACAATGAAACGACGACGCTTGGTTCCTTACTAAAAAACCTGTTGGGTCACTTGTATGCATGATTGACGTGTACGCGTCGATGCCTCAATTCTGGTAATGCTACTGTATGGTTCCACAACCCGAGAGTTGTAATGGAACCATGCAGGTGGGGTGCCAAGGGCACAAATCACCCGACGCGTACGCATAGCTGACGTGTATACGTCATCTTGGTTTTCACCTTTCCACGCGTGAGCGTGGCCGACGCTTACGCGTCACCTCAGTTTCATGAATGCTGCTGCTGCTGCTGCTGCTGCTGCATGGTTCCAAACCCGAGAGTTGTAATGGAACCATGCAGGTGTTGTCCCAAGGGCACGAAAAGCATCCACGCATACGCGTGGCCGACACTTATGCGTTCCTTCTCCTCTCTGCTTCCTACGCATACGCGTGGGTGACGCCTACACGTCATAGCTTAATACTGCTGCTGCATGGTACAAAAACCAGAAAGTTGTGATGGAACAATGCGAATATTATGCGTGGAGCACAAAAGTCGTCACGCATACGCGTAATGGATGCTTATGCGTCACCCTCCTTTTCGACCCCACGCATACGCGTGGGTGACGCACACGCATCACAAAGCCGACTCAAATTACTGATTTTTTATATTATAAAATTATTATCTACGCAAAATTACTAATGTGATACAAATGCAAAAGTAATATGGCATAAATTCGTTGTATTATATGTTTGGTATCAGTTTTTACCTTTTATATTATATAAATAAATATAAATACATAGATGGAAAACCAAAGAATTACAACACTGGACCGGGGATAAACATCATTGTTATGCACATGTCATGTGCTTTGCTCCATAACATTCAACTGCTTTCATTTATTATTATTTTTTAATTACATTTTTCATTTTTTAATTAATTGTTAGCCGGCCATTATATTCCGAAAGTTTAAAAGTGTACATGGTCTTATTTATTTAATTTTCAGTCTGGTTGTAGGTAATTGTCTTGTTTGCTTCTTCTTTGTTTGCTTCTTCTAGTGTCACTAGATGATGACTTGAAAATTACAAGCAATAATAGATGAGGAATGGGATTAATTTACATAATTTTTTTATATATTTTTTATTAATTGTTTTTAATATCAAAACAAAAAAATATACAAAAGATAATGCAGGA
>NC_029791.2:29752653-29758277 GCF_000816755.2 Arachis ipaensis
GTACATTAAAATCAATTATCAATATATTTGTGTATAAATACATGTGTGATTTAATTTATATTTAATATATATTTATATTTTAATATATATTTTTAATTTATACAAAAATATATAAAAACTGACTTTGATTGCTGATTTTAGTGTACATCTAATATTTTTGTTTTTAATCATACCTTAGCAATGGTTGACCTGCCGTGACTACAAGACAGGCATCAAAAGATTTTGTCTTAGTACAAAGAGATCTAAAAGGCGATGTAGGTCTGCAATCATCTGAGTACATGGGAGATGGCAGACTGGATTGATAGTTTCAACAAAGAGATCTAGCTACAACACTATGACGGCGGTCGCAGGTTTGGGCACATGACGACAAACCTCTCCGAATGCATGAATGCTATTGATGAGCGGATAATTTATACGCTTTTTGGCAATGTTTTTAGTATGTTTTTAGTAGAATCTAGTTACTTTTAGGGATGTTTTCATTAGTTTTTATGTTAAATTCACATTCCTGGACTTTACTATGAGTTTTTGTGTTTTTCTGTGATTTCAGGTATTTTCTGGCTGAAATTGAGGGACTTGAGCAAAAATCAGATTCAGAGGTTGAAGAAGGACTGCTGATGCTGTTGGATTCTGACCTCCCTGCACTCAAAGTGGATTTTCTGGAGCTACAGAACTCAAAATGGCGCGCTTCCAATTGCGTTGGAAAGTAGACATCCAGGGCTTTCCAGCAATATATAATAGTTCATACTTTGGCCGAGTTTAGATGACGTAAAAGGGCGTTGAACACCAGTTCTACGCTGCTGTCTGGAGTTAAACGCCAGAAACACGTCACAAGCCAGAGTTGAACGCCAGAAATACGTTACAAACTGGCGTTCAACTCCAAGATTGACCTCTACACGTGTAACATTCAAGCTCAGCTCAAGCACACACCAAGTGGGCCCCGGAAGTGGATTTATGAATCAATTACTTACTTCTGTAAACCCTAGTAACTAGTGCAAACTCGCGAGTGCTGGGCGTAGTGACAGACGCAAAAGGAGGGTGAATCCTATTCTAGTATGATCGAGAACCTCAGATGATTAGCCGTGCTGTGACAGAGCATTTAGACCATTTTCACAATAGGATGGGATGCAGCCATTGACAAGGGTGATGCCTCCAGACGATTAGCCATGCAGTGACAGCGCATCGGACCATTTTCCAGAGAGTATAAAAAGTAGCCATTGACAACGGTGATGTCCTTACATAAAGCCAGCCATGGAAAGGAGTAAGACTGATTGGATGAAGACAGCAGGAAAGCAGAGGTTCAGAGGAACGAAAGCATCTCTATACACTTATCTGAAATTCTCACCAATGATATACATAAGTGTTTCTATCCTTATTTTCTATCTATTTATTATTTATGTTCGAAAACTCCATAACTATTTTATATCCGCCTGACTGAGATTTACAAGGTGACCATAGCTTGCTTCATACTAACAATCTCCGTGGGATCGACCCTTACTCACGTAAGGTTTATTACTTGGACGACCCAGTGCACTTGCTGGTTAGTTGTATCGAAGTTGTGAATGAAAAATGATTTATTAAGACGTGCGTACCGAGTTTCCGGCGCCGTTGCCTGAGATCACAATTCCGTGCACCAAGTTTTTGGCGCCGTTGCCGGGGATTGTTCGAGTTTGAACAACTGACGGTTCATCTTGTTGCTCAGATTAGGTAATTTTCTTTTTGTTTTATTTTCAAAAATTTTTCAAAAACCTTTCAAAAATTTCTCATCTGTTTTCGAAAAAAAAATAAAAAAATAAATCTTTTCAAAAATATATTTTTCTTCAGAATTTTTAAGAATGAATTCTAGAGTTTCATGAAGCATGTTGAAGCCTGGCTGGTTGTAAAGCCATGTCTAATTCTTTTGGATAGGGGCTTCCAACCATCAGCATAGAGGCAAGTTAATTAGAATGTCAGCCGTGGCATATCTGAGTTACATACTAAAGCTTGGCTGGCTATTAAGCCATGCCTAACCCTCGGATTGGAGCTTTAGACTAAGAATACAAGATTCCTGGAATTCATATTAAAAAATTTTGAAATCCTTATTTTCTTTTTCCTATATGTTTTTTTTTCGAAAAAACATATACAAAAATCCAAAAAAATAAAAAAATCATAAAAATAAAAAATATTTCATATTTCTTGTTTGAGTCTTGAGTCAAGTTGAAAGTTTGGTGCCAATTGCATATTCATCTTGCATTTTTCGAAAAATTCATGCATTCATAGTGTTCTTCATGATCTTCAAGTTGTTCTTGGTAAGTCTTCTTGTTTGATCTTGATGTTTTCATGTTTTGTGTCTTTTCTTGTTTTTCATATGCATTCTTGCATTCATAGTGTCTATACGTGAAAAATTTTTAAGTTTGGTGTCTTGCATGTTTTCTTTGCATTAAAAATTTTTCAAAAATAAGTTCTTGATGTTCATCTTAACATTCAAAGTGTTCTTGGTGTTCATCTTGACATTCATAGCATTCTTGCATGCATTCATTGTTTTGATCCAAAATTTTCATACATTGAGTCTTTTTCATGTTTTTCCCTCTCATCATTAAAAATTCAAAAATAAAACAAATATCTTTCCCTTTTTCACTCATAAATTTCGAAAATTTCAGTTGACTTTTTCAAAACTTTTTAAAATTTAGCTGAAGATCCTTTTCAGTTCTTAACTGAATTCTTGCTGATATGTGATACTGTTAAGACTAATGGAGTAGATCCTGAAGTCTATAGGCTCATGCTTTTCCCTTTTGCTCTAAGAGACAGAGCTAGAGTATGGTTGGACTCTCAACCTAAGGATAGCCTGAACTCTTGGGATAAGCTGGTCAAGGCTTTCTTAGCCAAATTCTTTCCTCCTTAAAAGCTGAGTAAGCTTAGAGTGGATGTTCAGACCTTCAGACAGAAAGAAGGTGAATCCCTCTATGAAGCTTGGGAGAGATACAAAGGTCTGACCAAAAAGTGTCATTCTGACATGCTTTCGGAATGGACCATCCTGGATATATTCTATGATGGTCTGTCTGAATTAGACCTCCTGGGACGTCCAGTGATCAATAAGGAGTTTCCCTTTGAGGAACCAAAGGAATCTGAGACTCATCTAGAGACCATAGAGATTCCATTAAACTTCCTTATGCCCTTCATGAGCTCTGATGAGTATTCCTCTTCTGAAGAAAATGAGGATGTTATTGAAGAGCAAGTTTCCAAGTACCTTGGTGCAATCATGAAGTTGAATGCCAAATTATTTAGTATTGAGACTTGGGAGGATGAACCTCCCTTGTTCACCAATGAACTAAGTGATCTGGATCAACTGACATTGCCTCAGAAGAAATAGGATCCTGGAAAGTTCGTAATACCTTGTACCATAGGCAACATGATCTTTGAAAAGGCTCTGTGTGACCTTGATTCAGGGATAAACCTCATGCCCCTCTTTGTAATAGAGAAACTGGGAATCTTTGGGGTGCAAGCTACTAAAATCTCATTAGAGATGGCAGATAATTCAAGAAAACAGGCTTATGGACAAGTAGAGGACGTGTTAGTAAGGGTTGAAGGCCTTTACATCCCTGCTGATTTCATAATCCTTGATACTGGGAAGGATGAGGATGAATCCATCATCCTTGGAAGACCTTTCCTAGCCACAGCAAGAGCTGTGATTGATGTTGACAGAGGTGAATTAGTCCTTTAATTGAATAAGGACTCCCTTGTGTTTACAACTCAAGGTTACCCTTCTGTAAACATGGAAAAGAGGCACAGTAAGCTTCTCTCAAAACAGAGTCAACCAGAGCCCCCATAGTCAAACTCTAAGTTTGGTGTTGAACTCCCATATCCAAACTCTAAGTTTGATGTTGGAAAGTCTCAACAATGCTCTGAACATCTGTGAGGCTCCATGAGAGCCCACTGTCAAGCTATTGACATTAAAGAAACGCTTGTTGGGGGGTAACCCAATTTTTATTTATCTAATTTTATTTTTCTTGTTCTTTCATGTTTTATTAGGTTCATGATCATGTGGAGTCACAAAATAAATATAAAAATTGAAAACGGAATAAAAAATAGCAGAAGAAAAATCACACCTTGGAGGAAGACCTTACTGGCATTTAAACACCAGTAAGAAGCATCTGGCTGGCGTTCAACGCCAGAACAGAGCATGGTTCTGGCGCTGAACGCCCAAAATGGACAGCATCTGGGCGTTTGAACGCCAGAATTGCACCCTGGAGAAGAGCTGGCGCTGAACGCCCAGAACAAGCATGGTTCTGGCGTTCAACGCCAGAAATGGGCAACAAATGGGCGTTCAACGCCCAGAACAAGCACCAATCTGGCGCTGAACGCCCAGAGTTGTGTGCAAGGGCATTTTGCATGCCTAATTTGGTGCAAGATTATAAATCCTTGAACACCTCAGGATCTATGGACTCCACAGGATCACCTCAGGATCTGTGGAGCCCACAGGATCCCCACCTACCTCCACTCACTTCTTCTCACCCCTCTTTCACACAATCCCATAAACACTCTTCCCCAAAAATCTTCACCAATCACCTCAATCTCTCTTCCCTATAACCACTTCACCACTCACATCCATCCACTCTTCCCCATAAACCCACCTCATAAACTCCACCTACCTTCAAAATTCAAAATCAATCATGGATCACTAGGAACCATGATCAAAGTAAGAACCCGGATCCAAAGAACTATGTTACAATGGTTCGGGGGAAATACTTAGATTTTAGTCCGGAAAATGTGAGGTTGGCGTTTAACTTGCCTATGATGCAAGGAGATGTACACCCCTACACTAGAAGGGTCAACTTTAAGCAAAGGTTGGACCAAGTCCTCATGGACATATGTGTGGAAGGAGCTCAATGGAAGATTGACTCCAAAGGCAAGCCGGTTCAATTAAGAAGACTGGACCTCAAGCCTGTGGCTAGAGGATGGTTGGAGTTCATCCAACGCTCCATCATCCCCACTAGCAACCGATCTAAAGTTACTGTGGATCGGGCCATCATGATCCATAGCATCATGATTGGAGAAGAAGTAGAAGTTCATGAAGTCATCTCCCTTGAATTCTACAAAATAGCCGAAAAGCCCTCTCCTGGGGCAAGGCTAGCTTTTCCTCATCTTATTTGCCATCTATGTTACTCAGCTGGAGCTTACATAGAAGGAGACATTCCCATTGAGGAAGAGAAGCCTACCACTAAGAAAAGGATGGAGCAAGCAAGAGAGCCCATTCATGGATCTCAAGAGACGCATGAAGCTCATCACCATGAGATCCCGGAGATGCCTCAAATGCATTTTCCTCCACAAAACTATTGGGAGCAAATCAACACCTCCCTAGGAGAATTAAGTTCCAACATGGGACAATTAAGGGTGGAACATCAAGAGCACTCCATCATCCTTCATGAAATAAGAGAAGATCAAAAAGCAATGAGGGAGGAGCAACAAAGACAAGGAAGAGACATAGAAGAGCTCAAGGACATCATTGGTTCCTCAAGAAGGAAACGCCACCATCACTAAGGTGGACTCATTCCTTGTTCTTATTTTCTATTTTTTCGTTTTCTTAATGTTAAGTGCTTATCCATGTTTGTGTCTTATTACATGATCATTAGTAATTAGTAACTATGTCT
>NC_029791.2:29758284-29824253 GCF_000816755.2 Arachis ipaensis
ATTAGTTTTTATGTTAAATTCACCATGTCTGGACTTTACTATGAGTTTGTGTGTTTTTCTGTGATTTCAGGTATTTTTTGGCTGAAATTGAGGGACTTGAGCAAAAATTAGATTCAAAGGTTGAAGAAGGACTACTGATGCTGTTGGATTCTGACCTCCCTGCACTCAAAGTGGATTTTCTGGAGCTACAGAACTCAAAATGGTGCACTTTCAATTGCGTTGGAAAGTAGACATCCAGGGATTTCTAGAAATATATAATAGTCCATACTTTGGCCGAGTTTAGATGACGTAAAAGGGCATTGAACGCTAGTTCTACGCTGCTGTCTGGAGTTAAACGCCAGAAACACGTCACAAGCCAAAGTTGAATGCCAGAAATACGTTACAAACTGGCGTTCAACTCCAATACCATAGCTTGCTTCATACCAACAATCTCCGTGGGATCGACCCTTACTCACGTAAGGTTTATTACTTGGACGACCCAGTGCACTTGCTGGTTAGTTGTATCGAAGTTGTGAATGAAAAACGATTTATTAAGACGTGCGTACAGAGTTTCCGGAGCCGTTGCCTGAGATCACAATTTCGTGCACCAGCTATGCTTAAGGATACATGATATTTACCAATTTTAGCCATTGTGCGATGTACCTACGAGAGGCTGTAGTAATTGTTCATCAGGAAAGGACGGAAGACACATGCACAACTAGTGGTGGGTAATCAATTTTTCAATGGCTAATAGCTGCTATTAAGAAGAATAGAGAGGGAAGCTCGAAGATGCATGTCACTCATTGCGACGGACGAGCTTCAGCGTTCCTGGTTGAGAAGTTAGAGCCTTTCAATGGTTGGTCGCAAGGGTCGTTTCGTATTCGCTTGACGGCGGACACGTGTGACTGTGGCATTTTCCAGTCATTACATTTCCCATATCGTCATCTGCTAGCATCCTGTGCTGCCGCAAGTATGGAATGGGGTCCGTGTGTCCATTCGGTGTACATGCAGCAGGCTATGTTCAAAGTGTATGAGGCGGAGTTTTCTCCGATACCAAATAAGAAGCTTTGGCCGGAATGGTACGGGACACAGGTTTGTCCTAATCCTGCCATGCACAAGAAGTCTACCGACCGACCTATTTCCACCAGGTTTTGTAATGAAATGGACGAAAGCGAACGCCAAAAGAAAAGATGTGGTCTCTGCAGGCGAATTGGTCTTACCCAAAAAGGGTGTCCAAACCAGCCGACAGACGAGATTTAATTTACAGTTGCTACTTTATTTGTGTTTGTTGTGGTTGTTGTTTTTGTAGTTCATGTATTTGTGTAGTTTAATTATTGTTCACTTTGTTGTATTTTGAATAAGGAAATGTCGTACTCAAACTTTATGCGATTTAAATTATCTATGTTTAAGCATTTATGTTGTGCAGAAATTCTAAAGTTTAAAATACAACAAATAACGATGTTTGCTTATTAAACCAAAAATAGAACTCAATAATTTAACTCCAAACTAAATACAATGAATATAAAAAAATCACAAAATGGTGAACTAAAATGCAACATAAATAGTGTACCAAAATATAGCATAAATAGCGTATCAAAATATATTAATAATAACATATGGAATTATAACGAACAACAGTAATAACAATATCGGTGCTCATCCGGATAATGTAATCGATGTTCGGTGCCACATGGCAGAGGTTAAATTAGTCATCGAGGCTGAGCCACATTAAAGTGAATAATTTTTTTTTTCAAAAAAATCTAAAATTTGAAATATTTTCATATATGCGATAAACTCGCTATCTTGTGTTATATAATTTAAAATTGATCAAGTTATTAAGATTGACGGTCCTTTAAATCATTGGCTTCGAATTTAATTCATGAGAGTTGGAAGAAAAAAAAACCTTGTTTTTTCATTAAGATTTTAGCTAAGTTAGACAAGACTAATCTAATTTTCTAATAATTAGGACCAAATATATATTGACGATTCAATTGGCACAAAAAAAAAAAAAAAGATGAACTAAAATACATCTATTATTAATTCATGAAGATGTCTTATCTAACATTTAATATGATTTTATACCATAACTTATATTCAATTTTTAAAACGTAACAAACTTCATTCTGACCATTTTTAAGAAAACGTATTTTGTTAAAATCAAGAAATATCGGCCGATTAAGAAGCATGCAGCTGCTGCAGATGTTATTGTTACTGATGGTAATAAAGGTCGGGCCAACAATTTTATTTCAGTTACTGTGGTAAATAGTGGTCATACACTCATACTACACTTGTTTCACAATTCCAAACTAAAATCCAGCTTGAAATTAGTCCATCTACAAGTGTTATTAACACGTACATGATAAAACTGAAATTATGTGCATTATTTGTGTTTTTTTTGTTACGGCCTGGCCCAAGCAATTTACGGGCCGGCCCGACTCGAGCAGCACCCGACTCGAACGGTCGGGGGCGAGACGCTCAGATTCCGACTCAGACACGCGTCCCTGACAGCTTCGCCACAGCTGTGCAAGCGAGGCCTTGAAGAAGGTGGGCCTGTCCCTGCAGGGTCCACATCTGAAATGGTATATATGGGGAAGGACCTACCCTTCCCCCAAGGTACGTCACACATCACTCAACCCTTATTCGCCTGCACATTTCACTGACTAGAGCGTCAGAGTGTCCTTGCAGGTGACACCCCCCTCTCCACACGAAGTGCTCGGAAAATCGTCTACACCCTCTCCATCCCAGCAGCCCGGAACCAGGCGATCTCCCTCCCACCAACCGAAGTATCAACCCGAACCGTCCGGTACCCGACCTACCGAACATTGGCGCCGTCTGTGGGGAAGGTCGTCCATGGACTTCGTACTGGTCCAAGGTGGAACAAGCCGCGAGGCCGAGCCCGAAGAGGACCACGCCGCGACTGCTCCCCAGCAGCGCACAAGATCCCCTCCAAGACACACAACACAATCTCACGAGAGACGTCCCTTCGGGGGAACTGGCGACAACCATGCCAGAATAATGCAAGAACTACGCCACAGGATGCAAGACCTGGAACGCTGGCTGGCAGACAGGGAACACGACCAGCACACCCCAGAACAAAGCCACTCCCGCTCTCACTCTAGGAGCCACTCCAGACGTACGGTCAGCCCCCAGGCTGAGTCCGAGAGCGCGGGAGAAAGAGGACGCGCGAGAAGACGCCATGACACCGTCATCTATGCCAGGCACGAGGGGCGGCGTACTACAGATCGCGGACACGAAGGCGCTCGTCGGGACGCCGACGAAGGGAGAATGACGAGAACGCGGGGACCCGTGATAATGGGAGCGACCCCATTTCATCGTTCCATACTCGAGGTCCGGCTGCCAAAACACTTTGACAAGCCAACGGACATGAGGTACGATGGAACGCAAGACCCGCTGGAGCACCTCACGGCCTTTGAGGCCAGGATGAACCTGGAGGGAGTGGGAGACGAGGTAAGGTGCCGTGCTTTCCCGGTCACCCTGGCGGGACCTGCAATACGGTGGTTCAATAACCTTTCGCAGGGCTCGGTGACCGGTTTCGCGAACATCAGCCATGCCTTCTTAGCCCAATTCACGACCAGGATCGCAAAAGCGAAGCACCCAATCAACTGGCTCGGGGTGACTTAGCGACCCGACGAGCCGACCAGAAAATACCTTGACAGATTCAACGACGAGTGCCTGGAAATAGACGGACTGACAGACTCAGTTGCAAGCTTGTGCCTGACAAACGGACTTCTGAACGAGGACTTCAGAAAGCACCTCACCACGAAGCCGGTGTGGACCATGCAGGAGATCCAACGCGTAGCCAAGGAGTACATCAACGACGAAGAAGTGAGCCAAGTCGTGGCTGCCAACAAACGGCAGCCTTCCTATAACCAAGACCGGCACCGCGGGGGCAGAGAAGGTCAAAAGGAACACGCCAGGGACAGCGGTCCGAGCAAGGCACCCAGGCCGTTTCCTCGGGTCGGGAAGTTCACCAATTAAACTCCCCTCACTGCACCAATCATGGAAGTTTATCAACAAATCGCCGAAAAGGGGATCTTGTCGAAACCCCGACCACTGAAGGAACGAACAGGGGGAAATCGAAGCCTTTACTGCGACTACCACAAAGGCTACGGGCACAAAACACAGGATCGCTTCGACCTGAAGGACGCGTTGGAACAAGCGATCAGGGATGGGAAGCTAGCTGAATTCTCCCACCTCATTAGAGAGCCGAGACGACGGAACCGCGACCATGACGGCGAGGACAGGACTTGGGCAGCCAAGCGACGCCAAGAACCGGAGGAAGACGACTGGGGCCTCACCATAGTGAATGTGGTAACAGCTAGGAATGCAGCACCTAGGTCGAGGTCGGCACAAAGGAAAGACGCCAAAGTCCTAGCAGTCTCCTCGTCCTCTGCGCGAGGCACGAGGAAGCTCCCACACA
This sequence comes from Arachis ipaensis, assembly GCF_000816755.2. Lineage (NCBI taxonomy): Eukaryota > Viridiplantae > Streptophyta > Magnoliopsida > Fabales > Fabaceae > Arachis > Arachis ipaensis. Next base: position 29,762,705 of record NC_029791.2, read on the forward strand.
TTTTGTTCGTCCCGGAAGATCAGTGGTTTGACGAAGTCGGAGAAAGCCCCCTATGGTCATAACGGCTAGAGTAGGAACCGGTCTCGTCAAACGAATCCTTGTAGATACGGGGGCATACTCGAACATCATGTTCCGCAATGTGTTCGATGCCTTAGGCCTAAGGGACGCCAACCTACAGACTCACCAGCACGGCGTTGTGGGGCTCGGCGACTATTTCATCAAGCCAGATGGCATAATCACCCTACCGATCTCATAAGGTCAGGGGAGAAGAACGATAATGGCCGAGTTCGTGATCCTACGAGACTCCACCGCTTACAACATCATCCTGGGGAGAAAGACAATCAACCACCTAGGAGGAGTCATCAGCACAAGGATGTTGGTAATGAAGTTCATAACTGAAGAAGGGTCAGTAGGGTCTGTGAGGGGAGACTTGGAAACAGCAATTGCTTGCGACAACGCTAGTCTCTCGTTAAGAAAGAAGTCTAAAGAGGCATCAGGAGTATTCCTCACCGACCTGGATGCCAGAATTGACGACAAACCCAGACCCGAACCCGAAGGGGACCTGGAAAAGTTTAGGGTCGGGAACTCGGAGGAAAAGTTCACGTTCGTGAATAGGAACCTCCCCCATGAGTTGAAAGAACCTTTGATGGAAATGATCAAAGCCAACGGCGATTTGTTCGCCTGAACACCTGCCGATATGCCGGGAATAGCTCCGGACTCATGTCACACCGCCTAGCCATTAGGCCGGAAGCCAAACCAGTGGCCCAAAGAAGAAGAAAAATGTCTCAGGAAAGGACAGAGGAAGTGGCCAAATAAACGGCCAGCCTCCTTGAAGCAGGGTTTATCCGGGAACTAGACTATTCTACCTGGTTGTCAAATGTGGTCCTGGTGAAAAAGCACAATGGGAGATGGAGGATGTGTGTAGACTACTCTGATCTCAACAAGGCGTGTCCCAAGGACTGCTATCCCCTCCCCAACATTGATGCACTCGTTGACGCGGCCGCGGGGTACCGGTATCTGAGCTTCATGGACGCCTACTCCGGCTACAACCAGATACCGATGCACCGGCCAGACGAGGATAAAACGGCGTTCATAACGCCAGGAGGGACCTACTGCTACAAAGTGATGCCCTTTAGCCTGAAAAATGCGGGGGCGACGTACCAGAGGCTGATGAACAAAATATTCAGTGACCTCATCGGCAAGACGGTGGAAGTCTACGTGGATGATATCCTCGCAAAAACCACCCGGCCCGACGATCTCATAAGCAACCTGGAGAACGTGTTCGCATCCCTCCGACAACACGGCATGAGGCTCAACCCGCTCAAGTGCGCCTTTGCCATGGAGGCCGGAAAGTTCCTGGGATTCATGATAACCCAGAGGGGAGTGGAGGCCAACCCTGAAAAGTGCCAAGCAATACTCCAGATGAGGAGCCCGGGCTGCATCAAAGACGTTCAGAGGCTGACGGGAAGGCTCACCGCGTTGTCCCGTTTCCTCGGTGCATCGGCAGCAAGGGCCTTACCCTTTTCGGTTTGATGAAGAAGGGAATGGCATTTGAGTGGACCCCTGCGTGCGAAGAAGCTTTCAACCACTTCAAAGAGATTCTAGCAGCACCCCCGGTCCTCGGGAAACCGAAGGTCGGAGAACCACTCTATCTGTACCTAGCCATAACAGAGGGGGCGCTTGCAACGGTGTTGGTGCAAGAAGAAGGGAAGGCCCAACAACCAATCTACTTTGTGAGTAGAGCACTGCAAGGGGCAGAACTTAGATACAGCAAACTGGAAAAGCTGACATTAGCACTCCTGGTTTCCTCCCGCTGACTGCGACAGTACTTCCAGAGTCACCAGGTAGTCGTGAGAACGGATCAGGGGATTCGTCAGGTGCTCCAAAAACCCGATCTGACGGGAAGGATGATGACCTGGGCCATCGAATTGTCCCAATACGACTTAAGCTACGAACCCCGACATGCGATCAAGGTACAAGCAATGGCAGACTTCCTGGTGGAAGCTCCATGTAGACGGAGCCTCCAACCAGACATCTGGAGGCGCCAGGATCATCCTAGAAAGCCCGGCCGGAGTCATCTACGAACAGTCAATTAAGTTCGAGTTCCCCGTATCAAACAACCAAGCAGAATACGAAGCCCTCCTGGGAGGCTTGGTTCTAGCTCGGGAAGTCGGGGCAACAAGGTTGAAAGTGTGCAGCGATTCGCAAGTCATCACCGCGCAAGTAAATGGAAGCTATCAAGCCAGAGACTCACTACTGCAGAAATACTTAGAGAAGGTCAAGGAGCTGACCAAACAATTTGAGGAGGTTGCGGTCCAACATGTCCCAAGGGAAAGGAACACACGGGCAGACCTCCTATCCAAGCTGGCAAGCACAAAACCTGGAATCGGCAACCGCTCCCTCATTCAAGGCGTCACGAAAAAGCCGGCAATTGCCCTCCACCTAACCAAAATAAGCCCTTCTTGGATGGACCCCATCATTGACTTCTTGGAAAATGGCAAACTCCCTCAGGACGAAAAGGAAGCCAAAGCGGTAAAAAGGGAGGCCGCCAAATATACGGTCATACAGGATCAGCTATTCAAAAAGAGACTCAGCCAACCTTTGCTGAAGTGCTTGCATCCCGACCAGACGGACTACGTACTCAGAGAAGTCCACGAGGGGTGCTGCGGCCACCATATCGGGGGCAAAGCCCTAGCTAGGAAGCTCATCCGAGCTGGATACTACTGGCCAACAATGATGAATGACTCCAAGGAGTTCGTAAAAAAATGCGCGAAGTGTCAACAGAACGCCAACTTCCACAGAGCGCCAGCTTCCGAGCTTAGCCTACTGACGTCCACTCGACCTTTCACACAATGAGGAGTCGACCTCTTGGGATCCTTCCCAGTTGGCCCGGGGCAAGTTAAGTACCTCATAGTTGCCATCGACTACTACACCAAATGGATAGAGGCTGAGTCGCTGGCCAGCATATCCTCATCCAATTGTAGGAAGTTCATGTGGAGGCAGGTGATAATATGTTTCGGAATCCTGGAGATCGTCATTTCGGATAATGGGACGCAATTCACTGACAAGAAGTTCGCGGAGTTTCTCACCGGCTTGGGGATAAAACAGAAGTTCTCCTCGGTTGAACACCCCCAAACAAACGGACAAGTGGAGTCCGCAAATAAGATCATCTTACTAGGTCTCAAGAAGCGTTTAGATAGCAAAAAAAGTGCATGGGCTAACGAGCTCGCCTCGATTCTCTGGTCCTACCGAACAACCGAGCAAAGCTCCATAGGGGAAACCTCCTTTCGCTTAACGTACGGGGTCGAGGCGGTGATATCCGTAGAGATCGGTGAGCCTAGCCCGCGGTTACTCCTCGCAGGAGTAGAAGAAGCGGTGGACAAAGACCTGGTAGACGAGGTCAGAGAGATGGCCCACTTGTCAGAGGTAGTGCTGAAACAAAGAATAGCCCTACGCTTCAACACCAAGGTCCTCAGAAGGGAATTTGAGGAAAGAGACCTCGTCCTGCGACGCAACGACGTCGGGCTACCGACTCCAGGAGAAGAAAAGCTGGCGGCAAACTGGGAAGGCCCCTACAGAATCAAAGAAGTGCTTGGCAAGGGCGCTTATAAGCTGGAAAAACTCGACGGCAAAGAAATCCCGAGAACATGGAATGCAGGTAACCTGAGGAGATTCTATTCATAGCTTGGGCACACCGGCCAAGCGGCCTGACGTGCTAGATAGATGTTTAGTTTTATCAAATGCTAATTTCCAATGATTTACTTTTATCAAATGCCTACCATGTTCATGAATATTGTTTGGCTAACGACCATGTTACCAACGTAAACGGCAAAACGGACACAAGCAATAAGCCCACGCCAGAAAAACGGTAACAAAACATAAACGCAACTAAACAAACAAGATAAAGGTGATAATTAGAAGCCGACCAGGCGACCATTAAAGAGTAACAAAGGTCTTAACGGTTGCAACAAAGTACTTTACAAAGCCAGGCAAAAATACAAGTTACAAGAGTTCACTTCCGGGGCATGTCGACAATCTTGCCATCCTGGATTGTTTTGAAGACTCCAATAGCCGACGTGTCGAATTCTGGGACCACGATCTTCACCTGGGCCTTGAGAGCCTCTTCAGTCATAAAGATCGCGTTCTTTCCCTGCTCTCTGACCGCCTTATATTTCCTTTTTAGCTCTTTCGCCTCAGCTCGCGCAGCGTCAGCCGACGAGACAACTGCGTCACGCTCCTTCTCCACAGCGACCACCCGACCCTGCGCGGCATTCAACTGGCTCTCAAAAGTCATCTCCCGCTCGACCAAACGGGACACAGTCTCATCGGAGGCTTTCAACTTCTCCTCAGTAGAGGCTGCTTTCTCCTCAGCAGCCTTGAGCTTCTCCCCTGCCTCGGACAGCTGCCCCTGGAGCGACTCGACTTGAACTTTGAAATCGTTGTTCGCCTTGACAGAAGACTCAAGTTTCCTTCGAAGCGCCTGCATCCCCGACAACTCGAACTCGGCTTTCCGAGCTATCACAGCTCCACAGAGCAGAGTACGATACATCCACCTCGCTTGGCCTGCCAATTCGGTGCCATGGAAATGGTCCTCCGTGCCAGGGATCAGCTGGGAGTCAAGGAAGGCGGCAGCGTCAAAATTCCTTTCCATCACGGTAAGGGTTCCTTCCGGGCTGGAGGATGCCCTTCGCCTCTTAGGAGTGGGGATGAGCTTCAAGTCATCATCCTCTTGACGAGAAGGGGACGAGTGCCCAACAACGGCCGTCTCATCGAGAACGGGAGAAGTTCGCGCCCCGACAGAGTTCTTGTCAGACGTCTCTGTGTCTCGAGGAGAAGTCACAGCAGCCTTCTTTTCATCAGTGAGGTCCCCAGACTTCCCGGCGACCTTCTCGTCGGCCTTTTCCTCGTCACTATTCTCCAAAAAGGTCTTAACTAGGCCCTCAAGACCGGTTACCGAAGCAGACATCTCCACTACAATAGACAAACAAATGCGTCAGTCGTAAAGTCGGTAAAAGACAAATTAAAAAATAAACGATGCAAAAGTACAAGACAAAACAGCTCACAAATATAACTCCTGGCGGCCTCCCGTTCACCCATAAGGAGGTGGGGGTTCATAGGGTTCCTTCCAAAAATCGCAAACAACACGTCGGCAATTCTCTTGTTTACAGGAGACATCCCCTTGTAGGTCACCTTAATGAAGGTGTTAGACCCCACCCCGAAGCTCCAATACGTCGGGATGAGGCGTTCTCCCTCTAGCGACAACCAAAAGGGATGGCGACTTTTGACGGGACGAACTTTGAAATATTTGTCTTTGAACCCATGATAGGAGCCCTCGAACAAGCCAAATACCCTCCGACCTTGGGCAAATCGAAAAGATAGGAACCCTTTCCTCGCTTTCCCTTGTTTGGAAGGGTTGATAAGGTTGAAGAAGAAGAGAAAGACATCCACCGACACCGGCAGCTCGAGATATTCACAAACCATCTCGAAACAGCGGATAGAAGCCCGGTTGTTCGGATGAAGCTGCGACGGCGACACGGATATGCGATTAAGAAGCGATATCTGAAAGTCGGAAAACGGTATGCGGACGCCAACCTGGGTGAACATGGCTTTGTAAAACCAAATCCAGTCGGCAATCCCGGGGGGAGCAAAAATTAATCTCATACAGCCGCTCATGGGGGGCAGGAACGAAGGAGTCATAATTGGCCTCCTCGTCTGTCCCCCCGCACAGATACCCGGCTTGCCGGAACTCCGTCAACTCCTCCAGATCCATCTGATTCGGCGAGTGCTTCACATCGGAGGTCACCCAAGCGTAGGGGTCATAGTTCGCGGCGGAAGGAGAAGCCCAGGAAACAACACGGGGCATACCTACAGTGGGGGTACCACTCCATTAGTCTATGAGGTCGGGAGTCCAAGAAAAACCCAGAAATTGTGTCCATCCTATTCAACAGTTAAGATCAAGCATGGCTAAAGCTATACCTATCATGCAAGCCACCTAAAAGCCTATCCTGGAATGGTACCCCTCCCCTAACACATTTACTTGGCACTAGAAAGTCATCTAGCAACAAGGATCAGACAAAAACAACAATAACATGGAGCTAATGCAAGCAGTAAACGTACGACAATAAAGCAGAAAAGAGAGAGGATCAAAGATTACGTGAATCGGTTGCGAAAACTGAGAAGGAAGAAGGAAAGATGCACGGAGATGCTAGAACGAAGCTCTGGGATAGTCTAGGATTTTCTGGGTAAAGAAGAATGAGATAGTAGGAGCAAGAGTGTAAAGGGAAAAGATCAAAGCAAAACTGTTTAAAACTGCCACCCAGGAAGCGCAAAAGACCTGGGGGCAAAATAGTCTTTGCATACGGGGTTTCCCAGCCCATTATGAGCATTAAATGTCCTGCGCGAAGAACGAGGCGACAAACTGTCATTCCAACAACGAACGGACACACGCACAAAAGGCACGTCCACCCCACGGACGGCCGGCCTGACGACGCCACACGAGAAAGGAGATGACGCGCCACCAACTATCCTCACAGTCGTTGCTGGCGCGTCGGGGGTACTGTTACGGCCTGGCCCAAGCAGTTTACGGGCCGGCCCGACCCGAGCAGCACCCGACCCGAACGGTCGGGGGCGAGACACTCAGATTCCGACCCGGACACGCGTCCCTGACACGCATCCCTGACAGCCTTGCCACAGCTGTGCAAGGGAGGCCTCGAAGAAGGTGGGTCTGTCCCTGCAGGGCCCACCTCTGACACGGTATATATGGGGAAGGACCTACCCTTCCCCCAAGGTACGTCACACACCACTCAACCCTTATTCGCCTGCATATTTCACTAACTAGAACGTCGGAGTGTCCTTGCAGGTGACACCCCCCTCTCCACACAAAGTGCTCGGGAAATCGTCCACACCCTCTCCATCCCAGCAGCCCAGAACCAGGCGATCTCCCTCCCACCAACCGAAGTATCAACCCGAACCGTCCGGTACCCGACCTACCGAACATTTTTAAATATAGTATCAAATGTATTAACTCGAATGTAGCTATTAAGTGTATAAAAATTATGTTTGAATTATGAATTCTCTAAATGAAATTATCCCGTTTAAAATATTTAAATTATGATTTCAATCATAAATTACAATTATGATTTAAAAATTTTTTTTGATATAATATTACATTTTTTCTTCATTTTACTATTAATATGTTGATATTGCAAGTCTAAATTACAGTATTTTACTTAATCTTGACTGAAAAAGAAAATAGTTACGTGTTTCTATCATTTAATTTATTTAATACACAATGTACTAATACTAACGATATTTTTTTAAAAATATATTGATAAAAATAGATATAATATAATTACAAATATAACATAAATAAATAAAATATATAAATAAATGCGAAACCAATATGTTTACCAATGTCTTTGTTAAATTTTATAAATTAGAGAATAAATTATGTATTTGGTTGCTTGGTGATCACATAGATGATCAAGTAATTGGATTGTAAATTGATCTCATAGTGTACATCTTATTTTTTTTCTCATTTTTGAATGAAAGTGAGAATTAAGGGAGTAAGTAGTAATATATAAAGAAAAAAAATTTGCACCACAACACATAATTATAACCTAAAGAAATATTCATATTAAAATTTTACATACTGCAAATCATGAAGATCAATCACAATGTACTGGTCACTTCTCTCTATTTTTTGACCATGATATGAGTTTTTCTTTTCTAGTCAAGAATCTAATAACATCTAATTGAACAAAAAAATTGAATTAAAAGTACCAAATTAAGGACAAATGAGTGAATAATATAAGAAATTATAACTTCGAATGTGTATAAAATAAAAAGAATTTACTGATTTATTTTATATTAAACGTTAAAACTAACAATAGTATATTAATAAAAGGATATACCTTTAAAAAAAGTCACAATACAATTTCAAATATTTTCATAAATAAACTGTTAAATATTTTGTTATCGATAAAATGATGCTATTATACAATTTTTTAGCAAAACCTAAAATCAAAAGAAAAATAATTTTGTGTGGGTTAATATAAATAAGTTACATACCAAATAAGTAGAATCGTTCATTTGTTTGTTTCAATATATCAGCATGAGTAAGCAAATTAAAATGATTATCCAGAATTTTACGATCATCGACCAAATGTATTATACCTGACTCCATCTTAAAAGATATTTTGCACGTGTGTACAGTCAGAAGATATATTCCGCTTGATTTCTCGATCTCAAAATTTGAGAAGACATAGACTTTCCTTTCTACCAATTCATTCTCAAATATTTTTGTCAAATAATTTTTGAGTGAACAATGAATTTTATTGTATTGCAAAACAAATTAAATATAAAAACTATTAGCATTTACAAAGCTATTAAAAAGAATTGCCTTTAACTTGATTGAACAATGAATTTTATCGTATTGCAAAATAAATTAAATATAAAAGCTATTAGCATTTACAAAGCTATTAAAAAGAATTGTCTTTGACTTGTGAAATGGTGTACTTATAAAATTAACTTCAAATATAAACTACAAATATTTATAAGAATTTAATTTTGATACACTAACAGTGTAAAGTAGTTTTACACGTGTATCCAATTATGTAATGACACATCAATAAAAATAAATACATTTCACATTGACCGCGTGAATGGTCATCCAAAAGAACAGATGTGATTGCACGACTATGTAAAACGCTTTACACTGTCAGTGCATCAAAATTAAACTCTATTTATAAATTGAACTTAGCATTACTTGAAAAAATTTAGTAAATGAATCAATTAATCTTATCATCTATTATAACTATTTCTATGTAAACCGTCTTACTCTTGTCAAACTTGAATGGAACTTTTTGTAGCCTTATAATTCTTGTTTTTATTTTTCATACTCTCTCTTCGTATAATCTACTATAGGTGATACTATTAATAGGATCGTAGTCAACAGTCATTAGGTATGGGAAAAAATAGAATAAAGACTATGTGAAAATTATAAATTTTTTAAATAATAAACATGAAAAAAAATTATATTAAAAAGTTTAAAAATAACATATCCATAAAGAATAGTCATAATATATAAATTGAGACAACAATTTAAATTTCTCTAAAACTAATTTAATCAACTACCAATATTAGAACTAAATTATTTAAATAATATTTAATCTATTCTAATCCTTAGATACGTATAGATTAGAGTCATTCTCGTAATAACTAACCGAAATAACATCATAAGATCGAATACTTAGAATCGGTACAAATTCAGACTATCTTCTTGTTAAAATTGTCAAATTAAATTGACTTTTATTCTCTTCAATGGCATTGCATTAATGCACCAAAAGACCGGTAGTTTCTGAAAAAAAATACAATATGTCATAAAATTATTTTTAATACAAAAAGCTTAAGAGAAAAAATTTTAAATATAGTACCAATCTTTGAATTGCATCTTCAAGGTTGGTACGAATTTTTCAAAATTGAACCTAAATTGAGGAAATTCAATCTCATTATATGCTCCACTTCGAATATTTTTGGACAAACGTAGAAAACGTAGAGAGGATGTGACTTGAACTTGACCTACAAAGCTCCTTAGAAACAATTGCCCAATAAAAAAAAGAATAACAGATTAGAAAAAAATTGTTTTGATTCTTAGATTTGGACTCACTAACCACAAAGAAACACTATATATAGCCTTTAGTAGTACAAAAATAATTATAGAAATTAATTATTGCAATATCAATTTACCACTATGAACGTTAGTATCATATTTATAGCAATTAGAATTATAAATTTATGTTTAAATTTTTACTTTCTAAAAATAAAAATATGTTCCTAAATTAGTATAATTATGTATTATTCATTAAATATTAATTATAATATAATTATAATAAATATATTTTTTATAAAATAAATTTAGAATAGAAAATAAGAAAGTTCATTTTGGAGAAAAAACAGAATCATGAGAGATCGACACGTCACCTTCATTAATTGGAGAAAAACCCAATTTTAATATGTTAAGTAGATAAGTAGATTCTGTTAGAAATTAATGACAATCAACCGATTCACAAAAGTAATTTATATGATTTTTTATCAAATAAACACTCTTGTCAATTTTATTAATTATTTTACATATTTTATCCATAAGTATCTTCCATTACTGTTAGGCCAACAAAACTTCTTTTTTAAAGAAAGTTATCCAAAGTTATAAACACTCCATTAGCAATGCAAGCACTTCATTTACAATCATGCCACCAAGCAGTACTCTATTAGCAAGCACTCCACTTACAATCACCTCACCAGCCAGCACCAATCTAGCAAGAACTAATCCACTTAATCCCATGTAAAGTACAACACACGAGACTGTATCAAAACTTAAAAATTTTATGAGATTTGTGTCTATTCTTGAATTCAAGTTATCCAAAACCAAAAAATAATGAATTAAATTATTATATATAAAAAACATTCGGTGTTTTTGTCTTTCTATTTTATTTGGACTATTTACTTTGAATGCTTTCTTAATTAAGATCCAACTATTGTGGCTTTATAAGACCTTTATTTTAGCAACTTTGACATATTTGGTAAATAGATTAGTATTTTATATTATTTTAGTAAGGGGTAAGTATTATTTTAGTCCCTAATATTTAGGGTCAGAATCGAAACCGTTCCTAACGTAATTTTTTATTTAGAATCGTTCTTAACGTTTTATTTAGTATTAAAATTGTCCTTTTTTAAAAAAAAAATTTTAATTTTTATTACTAAATTATCCTTATCCGGGTGAAGGGGAAGGGAGGAGGAGGGACGGCGCCGGCGAGAGCTTCTGCTTCTGCACCATTGCTCTTCACCACCGCATTCTCGCCACTGCTCCTCGCCGCTGCACCTCCCCGCTTCGGTTTCTTGCTTCAGCCTTTGTTTCTGTTTCTTGCTTCGGCTTCTGCTTCTTGCTTCGGCATCTGCTTTCTGCTTCTGCTTGAGCTTCTACTTGAGCTTCTGCTTTTGCTTCTGCTTCTACTTCTAATATGATTTTGATTTATTATTTTCTGATTTCATTGTTGTTGTGTGTTGATTTAGTTGTTGAATTTGATATTGTTGTTTCTGGATTTGAATGATGTGTTATTATTGGTGTTCTTGAATCTGATTATTAGTATTTGATGGAAGTAAGGGAGGTGGTGGTGGTGGAGTAAGGGAGGTGGTGGTGGTGGTAAAGGTGTTGGTGGTGGTGGAGGATATTTTTGTCCGTAAAAAGTTAAAAGGATGATTTTAATACGAAATAAAACGTTAAGGACGATTCTAAATAAAAAATTACGTTGAGGACGATTTCGATTTTGACTCTAAACATTAGGGACTAAAATAATACTTACCCCTTTTAGTAACTTTGTTTCGACAACTTTATAAGGCTTTTATTTTGACAATTTTGTTTTAGTTGTGTTTTTATATTATGAAGATGAATTATAACTTTATGAATGAATTAGTATTGATATATTTTTTTTTCCTAAAATATGCAAATAATAGTAATATGAAACTGTCAATTTTCATTTTTTTTTAAGATAGAAACATGTATAGGAGCAAAATATGCATATGCACATCTCATTTGTTTTGTGGAAGATACAATTGGCCAAATTACTTATCCAATTTTAAAAAGAGAATAACTACAATAATCAGCAACACTAACATACATACAAATACCAAAATTTTATCTAATTTTATCTGCCCACAAAAACAACTTATACAACTTCTTACTTACAGTCTATGGACAAATTCAATAAAAATTGAAAGTGAATGAGTCAAGTTTATATCCAGAAACACAACAAATAAGAACTATTACTTACATTATAGTTTGGGTAACCAAAAAAGGCCTAGGTTAGTATTGACCAGAACTGGTTACGACCCATACCTCCGCCATTCTGACAAATGCGAATCTTTATTTCTGCTGGTTCTCCTAGAAACGCTTCTATTAGAGCGTGGATTATTCGAGCTCCTAACTACGTTGCTCGCACTAGCTATAATTGTTTGATTTTGAAGATGAAGAGGAGAATGTTTACAGAACAGCTACAAAATTAAAGAAGAGAAAAGAACAACTGCAAATAATGATCTTTAAATTTGGATATTAAAATTTTTAAAATTGTTTTAGACATTCAGACACCAAATATTAGGGGTGTTTAAATTTAAACCGATCTAAATTAAACCGTTCATCTAATCCATTTCAAACCGAAAATCGATTAAAACCGCACTAATTTGGATTTTATTGGATTTTATTTTTTGCAAACAGCTGGATCGGATCGGATTTCGGATCTACTTTTTATAACCGATCCAATCCAATCCAAATTGCACAATTAACTATAATATTATTTTAAGATATTGTTGAGACTTGTTATGTCATTGTTGGTTATTTAAAATTTGATGTTGGGACTTGTTATATATATTTAATTTTTTTAATTTACAAAACTGAAAATTCAATCCAATCCAAACCGCTTGAAATTAGATCGGATCGGATTGAATTTTTTTAAAGAAATCATCCAATCCAAACCACACCGCAAGTAAAATTACTGTTCAGATCGGATAAATTTTTGACTCAAAACCGATCCAAATCGCATTGCGAACATCACTACCAAATATATGTTATATATCTAAACTTAGCAATTTATGCATACTAGCAATGAACTTAATTGGTAGAGTTTTTGCTACAAGATCCTTTTCGGTTGGCACTATGAAGAATGCATTTAAAGCAATATGGAATAGACCTGAGGGGTTTCGGGTGGAGATTAAGAGTCATAACCAATTTCAATTTTTCTTTGATAAGGAGATTGATGTGGTGAGAATTGAAAGAGGGTCACTATGGCTCTTCAAGAATTACATTCTTCACGTTCAAAGGTGAAAGGCTGCTAAAAATTCAGGGGAGGTAGTAATAAAATTGTGAAAGAGTAGGAAAAGCAAAGAAAATAACTTTTATTGATTGTTGATTGATTGAATTGTACTGAAGTGACTAAATATATATAGAGCATTGTCCTATAAAAGATAAAATCAAATAAAGATAAGATAAGAAGATAGGAACAACTAAAGATAAGATAAAGATAATAAAGACTAAAATTATAATTGAATTTATGTATTCTGTTGGGCTGAATTTGTGGGCTGTGAGACTTCTTTGTTGTTGTCATGGGCTAAGGTAGAAGAATGGTTTAATATGCCCCCGCAAGCTGGAGGATGAAAGATATCGAGAACTCCAAACTTATTGAGATTAAGATGGAAGGGTTGAGGAGACAAAGGCTTTGTGAAGATGTCAGCTAATTGCCCAGAAGAAGGAATGGGGAGAAATTTCATCACTCCAGCTTGAGCTTTTTGTCGAACCAAGTGACAATCGACCTCTAAATGTTTGGTCCATTCATGAAAAACTGGATTAGCAGTAATATGAAGAGCACTTTGATTATCACAATATAAAACTGGTGGGCGGATTGAAGATGAGATTCAGTAGGAGTTGCCATAAATTGACTTAATTGTTGAGTGGCATACATGATGTCTGGTCGAGTAGTGGTAAGGTAGATAAGACGCCCAACCAAACGGCGATACACAGAAGGGTCAGATAGCAAGGGACTTTTGTCTTGATATAATCTTGTGAAACTATCCATTGGAACAGAGGCAGGTTTAGCACCTAATAAACCAGAATCCTCCAAAAGATCAAGACAATATTTTCTCTGAGATAAGCAAATTCTCTTTGCTGATTGAGCTACTTCAATACCCAAAAAATATTTTAAAGGGCCCAAATCTTTAATTCGGAAGTGCTGGTGCAAAATAGACTTAATGGAAGCAAGTTCAGAAATAGAATCGCCGGTGAGAACGATGTCATCAACATAGACTAGAAGTATACAAATTTGAGCACCAGTAAATTTAACAAATAGACTATAATCAGATAAAGTCTGCTGATATCCATGGGATAGCAAAAGATGAGAAAGTTTGTCATACCACATACGACTAGATTGTCGTAGACTATGTAATGACTTTAGTAACTTGCAGCATTGATTTGGGCGAGGAGATGTGAACTCGGGTGGCAAAGTCATGTAAACATCTTCAGAAAGATCCCCATGTAAGAAAGCATTATTGACATCTAACTGATGTATGGGCCAATGCTTCATAGAGGCCAATGCCAAAACTAATCTAATGGTGGCAGGCTTGACAACAGGAGAGAAGGTTTCCAAGAAATCAACACCTTCAGTCTGGGTGAATCCTTTGGCCACAAGGCGAGCCTTATATCGATCAACTGAACCATCAGGCTTGCGTTTGATGCGATAGACCCATTTACAGCCAACCGGCTTAACACCTGCAGGACAATCAACAAGACGCCAAGTTTTGTTCAACTCAAGAGCATCCAACTCATCTTTCATAGCACTACGCCAATTGGGATGTTGATTGGCATCTTTAAAGAACTTTGGCTCAACGTCAGAATGTAGAGATAATAGAAACCTTTTATGTGAAGATGAAAGAGAAGAAAAAGACATGACTGAAGATAAAGGATACCTGCACTTTGAGGGAGATTGATTGGTAGAGGTGAGAGACGAATTGCACAAGTAATCAGAGAGATATGCTGGAGGTCGGTGAGGTCGATCAGAATGACGAGGATGGGGTTGCTCAGGTGGTGAGGAAGGTGACAGGGGATGAGGAGGTGATGGTGGACTAGTGTCTAGTGCAGAAGAAGAGGAGGGTGTGGGCCTCAAAAGAGATTCGGTTGTTATGGATTCAAGTTGGGTCAATAGGTATGGGTGAGGGTTCAACTGGAAGGGTTGGTATTTTTTGGGTTATGTGTGTTGATAGAGAAATTGTTTGGTTCAGAATTTGGGTTGGAGAGAGAAATTGGGTCATTTGTGTGAACCAAAGGAAAGACTAATTCATCAAATACAACATTTCGAGAAATTTCAATCCTTTTGTCATCCAAAAGATAAATGATATATCCTTTAAAACCATTTTGAAATCCAATGAAAACACCCCTTTTGGCTCTTGGATCAAATTTTGATCTATTTGTCATTAGGGTAGACACAAAACATAAACAACCAAAAACTCTAAGATCATGATAATTTGGTGGATGATTGAATAAAATCTCAAATGGTGTTTGAAAATTAATTGCAGAGGATGGAACTCTATTAAGCAAATAAACGGCATGTTTAACAGTATAAGACCAAAAAGATAATGGTAAATTAGATTGAAACATAAGAGCACGAGCTATATTTAAAATATGTTGATGCTTGCGTTCTACCCGTCCATTTTGTTGAGGGGTTTCAACACAACTACGTTGATGAATAATTCCCTTGGAAGCATAAAAATCATGTAAAATAAATTCTGGTCCATTATCGGAACGGATAGTTTTGACTTTAGAGTTGAATTGTGTTTCAACTAAAGTAATAAAATTCTTTACATGATTTTGCACTTCTCCTTTTGATTTTAACAAAATAGCCCATGTAAAGCGACTAAAATCATCAACGACAGTTAAGAAATATTTATGATTATGAATAGAATTTTGTCGAAACAGGCCCCAAATGTCAAAATGTAATAAATCAAAAATTGCATTAGCTTTATTAAAGCTTTGAGAAAATGAAAGTTTCTTCTGTTTAGAAAAATGACAAATATCACAAGTTTTATCATAATGCATAGAAATAAAAGGAAATTACTTATGTAAATAATTAAGTCATTGTTCAGAAAGATGACCCAAACGAAAATGCCATAGCTTGGATGGTGTAATGGTTGATTTTGTTTTGATAGTATGAATGGAATGTGAAGTTGATGGAGTGTGAGTGAGAGTATTTTCAACAACATACAAGCCTTCTCTCATTCTACCAAAGCCAATCGTCCTCAAAGTGTTGGTCTGTAAAGTGCAAGAAGAAGATGAAAAAGTGAGTTGACATTGAAGATTGAAAGTAATTTTGGATATGAAAATAATGTTAAAATTAAAGTAAGGCAGATAAAGAACATCATGAAGGATTAAAGATGAAGAAAATTGCACAAAACCCTTATAGAAAGTAGTGACTTTAGTGTTATTTGGTAAGTGAATGATAATGGGAGAGATTTTGTAATATGAAATAAACCAAGATAAGTTTGATGCAATATGGTCTGTGGCACCAGAATCAATAATCCAAAAATTTAAAAAGGTATTTTTGTTGGAAAAATTATTTAAAATAGAAAATGTGTTTGAAGAACAAAGATAATGAGTACTCGGATTAGGCAAAAACCCATTTTGATTTGATGAACCATTATCTCTATATTCTGAAGAGGGAGACTCAGTCTTTTTGAGAAGTGCTATGAGAGCTTGTTGTTGGGCTAGTGAAAGGTCCAAAATTGGGTTTGGATTCGGCTGATGGGTATGCCCTTCAACATGACCTAGGGCTGCCCTCTCATCATACACTGGAGGGGCGATTGAATGAGTGGCGGCAGTGACAGCAACGGAGTGATGTGGACTACCAGAGTGACGTGGATGCCCTGATGGAAACCCGTGTTTCGAATAACAAACTTCAATCGTGTGGCCATTACGACCGCAATGCGTACAGAACTTAGAGGAACCACCACGTCCCGCGTTGGAGGGAAAACCACCGCGACCCTTGCCGGAGGAAAAGCGACCGCGACCGCGACCTTGTGAGGGGTGCCGCGAATCGACGGCGGCAGTGATGGAACGTGGATCGTCTAGAATCCCAGCGGTAACTTGTAGCTGTCGTTCATGTTGGATGACCAATGCAAAAAACTCTGGTTGCTGGAGGTAATTGGTCTAGGAGAAGTATTTGAGATCTCACCACCGAAAACCGTTCATCCAATCCCTTAAGAAAGCGAATTATAAAATCTTGTGATCTGTGAGTGTTGCTGGACATGAACAGACCGGGAGAGGGCGAGAACTGTCGAGTTCCTCCCAAAGAGACTTCAGTGATGTGTAGAACTCGGTGACAGACAGAGTGCCCTGCTTAAGTGCATAGATTTCTTCTTGCAACTCAGCAATTCGGAGAAGATCACTCTGAGCAAATCGTTCTTTCAAATCGGTCCAGACAGAGGAGGTAGTGGCAAAATAGAGGACACTTTGAGTTATAAAAGGGGACAAAGAATGGAATAACCAAGATAAGACCAAGTTGTTGGTCTATTTGGGTTCAATTTTGGGGCATGACAGAACAGTTCAAAACCTTGGAGGTTGGATCTAAATTGGGAAGAAGCCTAGGTGAGGTTGAAGATATTGGTTTCTTCCAAGTTAGAGGGAAGGAAACCAGAATTATTAAGGCTAAAGTGATGACCAATGGCAAAAAAAAACTGAAAGATAATCTTAAGTTGGCAGGACCAGATCAGAAGACTATTGAAATTGGCCTTAAATATGAGGGCATTGGAAAGTTTTGTACTTATTGTGCTTGTTTAGGACATGATTCAAAACACTGCCAAACTCTCACGGAGGATGTAGCTGCAAAGAAAGTCAAAGAAGACCGCATTGGCGACTAGGTTAAAACCGATCAGATAGGAAGAATTGATTAATTGAAGGCAAGGGGAATAGCAAGCAAGACTTATCTTGGTAAAATTCTTCTTCTTTAGTTTATTCGTTCACTTCTTTTTCACTTGTATGAAGAAATTTTTTGGAAAAATCCACTTCTTTTGCTGTAATGTCCTGCATTTTGGACAAATTATATTCTTTTCCTGATTGAATATAATGCAATATGTATCTTTGATCAAAAAGAATAAAAATATTATTAACATATTATAAATCAGTCATCAACTTATTTTTAGTGTGTATTTTATGTTTTAAAATATATTTTATATAAATAATTAATTTGATAATTTATATTTTTGTGTGCATGTAAATATGTTAAGAAAGTGATAATTAACATTTTTTTGTTTTAAAATAATTGTTGATTTAACTTTTTTTTGATAAATTAAAAATAAATATATTTATATTTATTTTACATCTAAACATATTAATTTTTTAATGTATAAACAAATCAAAACTATGGAAGTTATTTTGAAACTTTGAAAGTAATAAATTTGAGAAGTGCATACTTCTATAGGAGAAGATAATAATAAAAAGAAAGCAAGTACAACGGAAAATTGACTCAATGTTTCTTCATGAAATAAGGAAAAGAAAACAATAACAAATATTTTATTTATGCACCAAGAAAAAGTTCTCAAGCACCAAGTTTAAGGCTATATTTTGTTGTGCATGCTGAAGTGTGATGTCTAATAAATACAACTCAGGTTATAGTTAGGTGTATATAAACCTATATCACTCTGTAACAAACTGACTAGTTTCTTTTCTCACTAGTCTCTATCATTTACACAAATGAGTTCCACTTCCATATACACTGAGATAAACATTTTCAATTTCATAAAAGCAATCAACTAGCTAGATCAAATAGCCATAAGAACAAGACAGATTCAACTAGATTCTCGGGCATTGTTATTTTCATCCTTATTGTCATCTTTCACAGCTAAGATGACAACAGTTAGAAGTAATGGATAGCTTATTGTAGTGAGAACCCAGTTCACAATCAATTGAGACATTGGAGACACCTTGTGTGTGTCAACTTGCCAAGCAACTGCAGCTCCTGCACTTTGTATTCCTTTGTAGAACCCTGTGTATCTGCATAATTTCGCCAATATCAAAATACCGCTGACAACTTAGTTGTTATAAAGATATTTAATTAGCCGTGGTATTATTATGTTACTACTGGTGGCATGTCAAGGACTAATTTGTTAGTAAATTGTTTTTTCAGGGACCTGTACATTAATTTGTTTATTGATCTTCTAGATTTGGTTTGGTAATTATTTTTAGAAAAAAAAAAAGAGATATTAAAGAAGAAAGATATAAGAACAATAAACAAAACTTCTCTATCTCGAGACAAAATTTGTCCATTTTCTATTAACTTGGAAATTAAATATAGTCAAAATAAGGACAATGTTTGTGTATTTTGAGTTTAACTACTAATTTGGCATTAAGTGATCTTTATTCTTTAGGGTATTATGAGAAAATATAGTAAGTCCCAGTGACTAAAATAATAAACATTTTAACCTTTTGCTAATCACAAATTACTTATACTCCCCTAATAATTAAACTACCTATTTCTATTGATGAATCAAATACTAGTAGAGAAAGAATTCAGCAAATAACTAAATCAGAGAGTTTAGTCTTTTCTACAAAAATTACCTGCTAAGAATCTCAGAATCATCAGCAAGTGCTCCAATGACCCAATAAACCATACTTTGGAAGATGGCATCAAGCAAACCAAAACAAAAATACAATACAAAAGGACCAGCAAATCTTGACCCTGAGTCCTTAAAATCCAACTTTTCAGTCAATCCATTATTATTTGAAGAGTACTTGATCTGATTGATGAGTCCACCAATCCAAATAGCAGACCCAAGAAGAGCAACCAATGAAATTCCCACAATACCCCTCTTCCTTCTACTCTTGAAGCTGAAATCCATTATGTGTCCAATCCCAACTGACCCCAACATTTGTGCACCCCAATAGAACACATTGTTCAAACCCCTAGTCCTCAAATTGAACAATGCCCCATTGACATTGTTGAACTGGTAGGTGTAGAAGAAATTGCTTGACCATGCAGCAGGAACAATTAGAAGCATCTTCCAATTGAGGAACAACTTGAGAATCTCAAAGCATTCAGTGGACACATTTGAGTACATGATGCTGCTACACTTTGTCCCATCGTCGCGCACAACCTATATTGCATTGATATGGATACAAGTATTAGATTCAATACATAATTTGATAAATTTATCTTTACTTCAACTATTAAAACACTGAGTATGTGTTGGCAATTTTGAAGTATGGATGGATGAAAGCGTACAACCTTACTTGCAGGCAAAATAGCCAAAGACAAGAGTGTCCCCAATGACATGAAGCACATGAAGGCTATGTAGGTTCCATCATTGACAGAAGCAGCTTCACTGCGATGGTAGTTCAATATAAAAGGAATCAAGCCACCAATTACACCCCCCATGTTGAATATGCTCCAGAAAATTGATATGTAAGTCCCTTTTCTGTTTGATGGAGGGTAAGATGTCATCATAGCACCTATGTTTCATCACACACCCACAATAACTATCATATACAATATGATATGATGTGATATACACAATTTGATGAACAAATAATCACAAATTTGATGAACTCTTGACCTTTCGAATCTAGTGCTCTAATACTATGTTATGGTACTACTCATCCCAAAAGCTTTAGCTGATGGAAAAAAGTAACACTAATGATTATATTTCTAATATTCCCTAAACCTCCATTGTACACATTGTATAAATATTTCATTGGCTCTTTATACTTTTCCTATTTGAAACTAACCAAACAAGAATTTAATTTTGACGATCGTACATTCAACTAGCTAATGTCATGTTAGTCAAAATAACTAATGATTATCCAACAGAAATTCTATGACTATGTTAAACACGTTTACCAATTAACTTATTTTAAATAAAACCACGTCGTATTTACCCTTTTATCTCCAATTAGTTGTCACCCAACATTAACTGCTTTCTCCACTAAAACAAACAAATAAAAAATTAAAAATGGATAAAAAAAAAAAGATTGGGGATCAACTTAATTTAAGTTCGAAATTGGCGGTGTACCTTGTGCAGCCCAAAGAAGACCAGCACCAACACCAAGGAGTGCACCAGCAACAACCGCAAAAGATTGGTGCTTGTGATGGTTATAGTAGAGGAACGAACCCGCGTAAACAACATAGGTGGAACAACCTGCGAAGAGCGTAAGGTGAGGTCCAAGGATGTTGTAGATGCCACCGCCGAGGACGCCGAAGACAGCGAAGGCGGTGTAGAGTGCCGTTTGGGAGTTGTTGGAGGCAGTGTGGTCAACTTGGCCTCCACCACCCATCCCTGATAGTGCATTGAACATTCCAGGGCAACAGAAGCATACTACCCCAATCATCATTATCTGACCCAATGCTGAGTTGTACCTTACCATTGATGACGCTTTTGATTTTCTGCTTGATTCTTCATCAACATTGTTGAGAACCATTTTGCAGTTGAGATGAGAGGCTATGCAACACGGTTTGTGGAATTGTTTTGAGAAATCAGACGGTGATTATGATCGTGATTGGGGAATTTAAGATAAGGAAGAGTGCAAGTGTGAAGACTACTACGGGTGTAGATTCTTTGATGCTATTGCTTTTTTAATTTTGGTATAAGGTTTTGCAATTATGGGAACATTGTAATCGAACTCTTTTAAATTTTAATATTTCGAATATAAGAATTCAAATGTAATTTGAAATGAGATAGAGAGATATAGGAGAAATGAGATTCCTTCTCTTTAGGAGAATTAAAATTCCTTATTTTAAATAGCCAAAATTTCTGATTAAAATCTCTTGAATTTTGAATTTCTAAAACCATATTCAAATTTATTATTTTTTCATTAAAAATTTTAAATACTTTCTTAAATTTTTTTTTCTCCTTTACGTTTGGAATATAGAATAAGGATATATTATTAACATATAATACTTATATTTGTATTTCCTAAAATGTGATTAATCTTCTTTATTAATATGACACAAAAACCTAACATATGTTACACTAAACAACAACAATAATAATAACCATTCTTATATATATTATTATGCATTAATTGTTATGTGCATGTATGTATACGTAGATTGATAACTAATTGGGAAATTTTGTGAAGGTCATTGGTGGCATTCCCACAATGAGTCAAGGAGATGCTGCATTCTATACAAGGGAAGTGTCATGATTATAAAAAATTTCTTTTAATAGTTTGAATTTCATAAAGCTAATCATGGAACTTAATTAAAATGCTTTGCTAGCATCTGGGATCAAAGTTAGTTACATATGGCAAAAAGTAACAGGTCAAGGATTTTACGTGGAAGTTTGAACAGTGACTTGATGGCAGGATAAAGCTTTTCTTCTTTCTTTAATTTATTTTTAATGTTTTATTTTTTAAAAAAATTCTCAGTTAAATCAAATTTAATTCATTTTTTTCTTTTAAAAAAAAGTTAAACAATCAGATATTGAAAATCATAAAACAATTTATATGTTGTTGATTAAAAATATAAAATACCAATCTTTAATAATTTTATCATTGTAGAATTGTTTTGAGTTAAGATCTTTAACAACGTAAAATATTATAATGAGTTGAAAATTAAAAAAATAAAAAAATAAAAAAGATCTTCAAGTTTCAAATAAAAATTCATTAGGTCATGTAAAAATAGCAATTCAAATTTCAATTTTTTATTCATGTGCTTTTGAATTACTCTATCATGTTTTTCAGATGATTTTTTGAACCCAAAAAATATGGCAAGACGTTTTAGTTTTTATTTTTCTAAAACGGATAATGCTGAGGGCACGTTTTTCCTGTGATTTTGGTTTTTTTGGTTTACATTATTATTATTATTATTATTATTATTATTATTATTATTATTACATATATACAAAATGTAATAATAATAATAATAATAATAATAATAATAATAATAATAATAATAATAATAATAATAATACATATGAATACGAGTGAAGAGATAAAGAGATTATTATTTACCTCTTCTAGAGCTTCTCAATTTGAATAGCCTAAAAACAATAATAGTATCAAGACCCTTTATTCTGATGATGATTTTGGTAGTATACATCCAACAATGGTGACATTCACAAATCCCTGAAACTCGGATTCAAGAGGGTTTATTTAGGCTACTATAAATTGCAATAGAACAAATTATTCTACAGCAATCTATAGGAAAAAAAAAAAGAAATAGTATCCTTTCTAATAGAAGTACTTTACACGTATATATAGTGTCATGTAGTTGATAGCATAGGTTTTACAATTGAAGAACCATGATCATATATATAACATTACTCGTATCAGTTGTGTTTGAAAAACGAACATTAGAGAAGAGATAGTTGCGTGGTTAACATCTCCTTCTTGAAAACTTTGTTGATTTTTTTTTTAATTTATATATACTTTTTTTTAAATTTAATTTGGAGTAAATTAGTTACTATTTCTACTATGCAAGTGTAACTATTTTGACATGTGAAAAATGATTAAAAACACTGTATTAAATTGTTAATGAAAGAATTGATGAAAATTGGCCAATAGGGTTGATCTTTTCAAATGAGATATAAAACAACAGTTTCCTTAAAAGAAATACATATACAAATTAGTTTCATTTTTAAGAAGAGGAAAAAAATTGCTTATTCGAATTACAAATGACAGTAGTTAGCTTAAATATAGGTTATTTTTTTTCTCCCTTCTCTCTTCTACTTCTACTTCCTCTTTTTTCTAATTTTTTATCTTTTATTTATTGCTTAAATTAAAAGTGTATGTCACACCCTTTGTATGTAATCCTTTCAAGAGAGACTTTCGTGAGATATTTTAGCACCTAGGTTTTTTAGGTGAGGTATTTTAGCACTTAGCTAACTGAGTGTTATTATTGTTTGTTGGATAACTACAATTTTTTTTGGTTTGCATATCATTACGTATTTAGAAAGTTGGAACAGATAAGGTACTGTCACCAGTTTGTAGGGATGAGAATGCTAACCTTATTTGCAAATATTCATTCTGGTTTAATGTCTTTGAGTAGATTGGTAACTCTGACCTTTGGATAGAATTTGGTGCTAGTTTTAAATCTAATCATATTCTTTTTACTTACATTTTTTATAGAGATTATACTCATATGTTCTTTTTTTTTTTTATAATTTTAACATAGATTGAATTAATTATCCATAATGATATTTAATATATTATTCTATTAAAAAAATCAATCTATTCGATAATTCAACTCCTAAACAGGTCGGATGTGTTTGATGTTTGGAGATGAGGATGCTGGATTCGGTTCGCTTTCGTACGTTAGGATCTTTCGGACCAACTTAAAGAGAATGAAGTCGGGGAGTGAGGTCCTGCCGAGTTGCAATTTGGTGTGGAGGGACCACCTGCAAAAAAACTCCGACACTCAAATCAGTGTCCGTACAAAGATGACAATTAGGATAAAGGATAGGTGACGTACTTCTGTTTTCTGGGGAGGGGTAGGGCCCTCCTCATATATAACCTATACTAGGACAGGTTCCACAAAATCAGACTCATTTTTCAGGAAGCTTCCTTTCCAGCTGTCATGTGCATCGTTCGAGGGGAGGTGACATTCGGGTCACCTCCAACTTGAGTCGTGTGAGATCGTCGGGTCGGCCAACCATTCGACTCTGGATATTAGGTCAACTGGGCCGGATTGAAACACAATCCCATAATTAAATTGAATATATAATGAATTAGAGATTTTATTTATAAAAAGAATTAATTACAGAAGTAACTAAAATATAATGAAGTATTAGTATTGGAAATAGAGAATTTAATAGATAAAATTGAGAAAAAAAATCTTAATAACGTGTGATATATATTGGTATAAATATTTAAATCAGTTATTTCTATAAATCTATTAAAAAAAATCAATCACACTAATTGAAAAATCATAATAGAGTTAATTCGCTTTTTTTTTTAAAAAGAAAGAACTAAAAATGTAAACGATATACAATAAAAATTAATTAAGGAATATAAGGTTAAATATGAAACATCATGATATGACACATGATGATGCGTATCTAATTATTAAAATGGTTGATTTTAAAATGAATATTGATGGATAAATATAGATGAAAGAAAGGAAACTGAGGTTAAAATAGTGTTACGAAAATTTGAATAAATTTTTTTTATAATAGTGAAGAAATAAAAATAAAAAAAATATAAATGAGATCAATTAGCAATTATTTAGGAATTTGATGTTAGTTGGGAAGATATGTGAAAAGTGAATATATAAAGAAAATTATATATCATATATAATAATTCTTGATATATATAGTGTCATGTATATATTAAGATTATCTATTTTAATTATGTGAGTAATTATTGTTATTTTTATTTTTTCGTTACATTAGAAAATAATATTTAAAGCTAAAAAAGAGATAATTAATTTTTTTAATTTGAATTAAAAAATGTCTTGTAAATATATCCAACTTTTATATATACTAAGTGATATAATGTTAAATAGTATAGTATTTGCTATAACAATGACTCAAAATATTAATCCAAGATATATTTGGGTCAGGTAAGACATCAATGCAAGGTAGATCAACTAAAATCCATTGTTAAGGTCCCAAATCTAACTTAGGTTCATTACCTTAAAGGCCCAATGTAGATAAAGTCCATGCATCCCCTCTTAAATCGACTCAAATTGGATCTCCATTGCCAGTTAGATATGGTAATGAGTACTTAGGAGAGCGTGAGAAGCCCCTTCCCATCCCTCATTCCTATTTGAAAAAAAAATGCCCGCATTCCTTAGCTTCTTCGTCATTGCAAGTTTCTGTTTAATTATCCCTTAGGGAACGCAGATCTTCTCGAATATCTACAGATATTCTTTGAAAACTTTTAAAAAAAATTAACACAAAAGGACATAATATAATAATCATAAAATAATCAATTTAATATAATTCAACACAATTTATAACATATTCGTTATGAAAAATAATATTTTAAAAGGAGAAAACATAAAAACATGTTCCAACATAATAACATAACATAATTTTTTGAGACGATATTGAGCGAAGTAGTGACAGACTTGAGAGGCAGAGAAAGTGAGTTAGAGAGAGAGGATCGAGGCTGAGAATGAGTCTAGAAGAAAAAGAAAAAAATTGAATTGAAAGCAGAAATTAGGGTTACTAAATTCAAGAAATTGATTTATGTATATATAAATTAGGACAAATTAATAATTTTATATTTGTGTATATTTAATAGGTTCAATGGAGCGGGTACTTATGTCCTTGTTCTCATTAGGAGTGGCAAATGGAAAAACCCGCCCTGTCTCGCCAACAGTCCTTCATCTAGTGGGCTGGTCCGCCACGCCCCTCCTAGTAAGGCGGTCTTGAATTTCTCCCCCGTTCCGCCTAATGGTAGGCTGGCGGGATCTCCTTTTTTTTATAAACCATTAAATATTAAACAATATATATAATTTCACAACAATTTCAATAATTTATAATTTCTAAAAATATAAAAAAATTATAATTTTTAAATTCACACACATTAAAATTTTAATAATGATAAATATGTAATAAACATAATTATAAACCAAATTTTTTGAAACAAAATAATAAAACCAACATTGTTCAAACCAAAACAAATATTATCCAAAATATATAATTAAACATCTTCAAGTTGATAATTAATCAAACATAAAATGTAATCCAAAATATAACTTATAACATCTTCAATTATCAACTTCATCCTCTTATAGATCAATGACATCATAGAAATTTGTAAAAAAATGGCCCTAATAAAATAAAAGCTTGGCCCAGCAGAAAAGTTTGTTCCACCCCGCCCCCGCCCCCGCCCCCGCCTGCCGAAACCCATGGATTAAGCGGTGCGGGATAGGTAGGTTTTTTAAATTTGGCAGTCTCAAAATTCCAGCCCAACTCACCTTTTTTGGCGGGTTATGCGGGCCAGTCCGACGGATTTCGACCTATTTGCCACTCCTAGTCCCTATCCTTTTTCGCGTGGCAGGTCGTGAAGATTTCACGAGTCTCCATCTAGCCCCAAAATGTGAGTGATCCTTGCAAATATCCATTTTGACTGTTTTTATGATAATCAGAGTTTAGATTATATCATTTTTATAAAGTCACATGTATCCTTGTTATAACAATATTAATAGAAGATAAATAGATAAACACTAAACTATTGTTTGGATATAAGATGGAAAATAAGAGGAAAGAAAATGGAAAGAAAGAAAATGAGAGGATAAAAACTTGATTTTTTCATCCATTTTATTCTCCAGCATTTTATTTTTCTACAAATTCTTCTAATCCAAACAATACATAAATAAATCATATTTTTCATATATATAACAATAACTAATATCACATATTTGGTTAATTTTACGTTGATAAACTAAAGCCACCCCAAAATTACCTGAATTCTCCAAATCCAAAAACGTTACCTAGTTGTCTCCTTTTACATTTCTATATGAATCGAATTTAATGAATTCGAATTAGGGTAATAAGTAGTAAATCGAATCTTTAGGATTCGAATTACTTGACATTGTGATTCGAAAGTAAATTGAATTCAAAAAATTTGAATTATGTCATCCCCTGCTAAATCGAATCTATAAATTTCGATTTATGTGGTCCATGCTAAATCGAAGCAATGAGCTAAGGTTCGATTTATACTCACTTAGTAGCAATCCAGCTCATTTTAAATTGAATCTCCTTCGTTCGATTTAGTAGCACAGATAGCATTCAAGTAATTCGAATCTTATAGATTCGATTTACTACGAAAACACATACTTCGAACTTCATAAATTTGATTTACATATATATGTAAATTGAGACATGCACGTAGTCTTTTTTAATTTGAGGAATATACGTAAAATTGGTATGCAAATGGTTTATAAAGGTGATTTACCCCACATATTATATCTTGTGAAATCATAATGTTTTGAGAAGTGATGTAGAGACAACTTAAAGGTTGATAAGTCTGAAAAATTTTAGAAAAAAAATAAAAATATAAAAAATTACATGTTGATCCATAAGATTTTTTTTAAAAAAAAAATTGTCCATAATCTATGATTAATAACTTTAAAATTATATATATGTTATTTATTTTATATATTTTTTATTTTATAGAGACTTATAATTAAAAATATACGATTACCTAAAATATAATATTTGTGTAGTAACTTAAAAAATATGATGATTTTTATAATTTTATATGGCTATCTATATATAGAAGACCAAAAGATCATGATTATCTAACAAATTTAATTTTATTTATTGCGTTCAATTTGAATAAGTAAAAAATTTTTTTATTTTAGTTTAGTCCTTAATCCACATGATTTAAATTTAGCTCAATAAATATAATTTGATTTGATTTAATTATTAGTAAAAAATATCTCGAGAATATATTTTATTCATAGATTTATTATTTTAATGATTAATTAATTAATCTAATTATCTAATTAATACAGATAATTAGTATAATTAATTTGGTTTAATAAATTAAAAAATACTAACAGAATATTAAAAGAAATAAATTAAAAAATACTACCAAATCAAATTAATATAAATTATAATAAATTATGTGATATTTAAATATCGAATCAAATAAGTTAGTTGATATAGTTAATTTATCATAATAAATTATATTTAATGAGTTAAAAGAAACAAATCGCTAAACATTCTCATAAGTATGTCATGTTAACTCCATTGTTAAGTGTAGAAACTTAATTTTTATATAATAGAATAGATAATAAATAGAATATATGAGAATATGATATGTGACATATTTTAATTATGAAATTGATATTATATAATCGATTTTTTCTGCATCCTCATTGCTTGTTCGTTGCTAATTTTTACGTAATTACTTAATAATTTCCGCCTATGAAACTATCAACTATCTAATATTATGATTTAATTAATAAAAATGATGACATTAATATTTTTCATATAAGTCTTGTTATTATTTATAATTAGGAAATAGCCATAAATAAATTTATTTCCTTAATGAATGTTAATTTTGTTGTCAAATTCTATATTACCTTTAAAATTTTAGCATAATTGAGTCTAACTTCTACATTTAATTTTGAATTTACTCGAAAAAATTAATATGTAAATCATATTATTATAAAATTACTTTTTTAACATAATTAGTGGTGCTTATTTGAACTATTAAATTTAGCTTCTAATGACATTAAAGTCAACGTATTTTATTATCTTGTGCCTTCAAAGAATTTACACGACTGACATAAAAATATAACAATTGAAAAAAATTCATTACAATGGGTATATTCATTTTAACAAATATTCTTTAATTTTATCTAATACTATAAAAAATACATTGGCCATTTTGAATTGCTACAGGTCAACTTCTATCTACAGTAGTAGAATACCTAAATTGAGATATATTCATCAAATAAACAATCAATAAAACACTCATTCGTAGTTTCTCATTTTGGGTACATTTATACATAAAAGAAATTATGCATAAAGAAAAAAAAAAGAAGAAGAAAAGAAGAGTTGAAATAGTAAGAGCGATAAAAATCACGATTCTTATCATTTGTGTGGCCATCTATATATAGTAGATCAGACAACTATGATTATCTAACAAAATTAATTTGTATTTATTGCACTCAACTTGAATAAGTAAGAAATTGTCTAATTTTAATTTAGTTCTTAATTCACATGATTTGAATTTAGCTCAATATATATGATATGATTTGATTTGATTCAATTATTAATTAAAAATATTTCAATTGCCTATTTTATTCATAGATTTATTATTTTAATCACTAATAAATTAATCAAATTAATTAATTAGTACACAAAATAAATTTGGTTTAATAAATTAAAAAAAATAAATTAAAAAATACTAACAAAATATTAAAATAAATAAATTAAAAAATACTATCAAATCAAATTGATATAAATTATAATAAATCAAATGATATTTAAATATCTAATCAAATAAATTAATTGATATAGTTAGTTTATCGTAATAACTTGTATTTAATGAGTTAAAAGAAATAAATTGGAAAACACTCTCAGAAGCATGCCACATCAACTCCATCATTAAGTGCAGATATCCGATTTTTATATAATAGAATAGATTATTGAGAAAAAAGTGATAAGGAAATAGGATGAGAAACAAAAGAAGACACGATAGAAATAAAAGGATAGAAATGAGTTTTTCTATTAGACTTTTAAATAATATGTTCTTAGCAACTTAAGTCTCGGAAAAGATTTTTTTTATTAGACTTTTAAAGAATTTATCTTTGATAACCTAAATCAAGGAACAAAATTGAAAGAACTAACACTAAGAATTATCTTAGGCGGAAAAGCTCTACATTCATGTGAAAAATACATGGATGTTATCCAAGTAACTTCCTCCACACACACGTTCTCTCATTCCACAGTCGTTTGTTATACACGCGCCTCATATAACATATATAACGTAAACCTTTTGTTCGCGATAAACTTTTCTGAACGTAAACCTTTCTCAACCTAAACCTTCTTCTGCTTCTTCAACCTAATAAAATTCCTTGTTCTCTACATTATGGATTTGGATTGACTTTGACGTAATTAGCTTCGTCGTTCTTCTTTTTTCTTTGTTTTTTCTTCGATTTGGAGTTTTGAATTGAAACAATGAATGAATCAACTTCAAATCAGTTGAATGAGTGTGATTATTCTTCGAAAACGCATCAATTTGATAAGGTTTGGATTATTGAATTATGAATCGAATTCAATGGAATGCAATTACTAATTTTATTTAAATTGAATTGAATGGACAGAGGTGATCTAAATCTGAATTGAATTGAATTTATACTATCTAAATTATAGACAGAGTTGTTTCGATTTTGGTTTTGTGTAATGGATTATCTTTCGTTTACTTTTAGTAACCTTTCAATTCAGTAAGTATTATATAACTGTTTCACCGTTAATAATGTTTTCAATTCACCGTGTAGACCAGCTGTGTTGTGGATGAAAGATTTGTCCCAAAGGTGGAGATGATTTTTGAGACACTAGAAGAAGCTACAAAGTTCTATAAACATTATTCCAAACATGCCGATTTTTTTACAAAAATAAGGAACACGACTCAGGATGGAGACAAAATTAAGAATCAACTAATTGTATACACCAGAGAGGGGAGGTGGAAATCCAAAATATCTCCAACTCTGAACAAAAACCCCTCAGCTGGGTTAAACTGTCCAGCTAGGATTTATGTACATATAATGAAGGATGTCAATGTTTGGACAATTTCTAAAGTTGTTCTGAATCACTCACATCCTTGCTATCCAGAACGGGCAGAGATGCTCAAACAACACAGGGAGCTTAGCATGTTTGTGCATCGCACCATTGAAACCCACGAGGAAGCGAGAATCAGACCGAGCAAAACTTACCAATCATTTGTGGCAGCAGCTGGCAGCCACCGTGAACTAGGTTTTATAGAAAAAGACGTGAGGAATTACATTATAAGGGAAGTACGGAATATTTTCGAAGAAGACGATGCCAAAGAATTTGGGAAGTACCTAGTAAGAATGAAAGAGAAGAACTAAAATTTCTTCTTTGAGCTCAACCTTGAAGGCGATCACTGCATTAAACATGTATTCTGGGCCGATGCAAGAAGCAGGGCTGCATTTGAGTATTTTGGAGACGTGATTTCATTTGACACCACCTATAATACAAACAGGTATTTCGATCAGTTACATATATTTTCATGTTCTTTGGGTGTATATCTTTTGGTTCACCACGGTCTGGGTGCCCTTATTTATGCAGGTACAATTTGGTTTTAGGTTCTTTTGTTGGCGTGAATCACCACAGTTAGTCGACACTTCTTGGATGTGCGCTGATGAAAAATGAGGAAATTCAATCATTCAAATGGCTATTTGAGTGTTGGCTACGTTGCATGGGAGGGAAGGCACCAAAAGGCATTCTTACCGATCAATGCGCATCGATTCAAAGGGCAATTGAGCTATGCATGCCACAACAATTCACCGCTGGTGTATCTGGCACATCATGAAGAAGATCCAAAGCAAACTAAATGGCTACAAGGGACACATTGATATTGAATAAGAGATGAGCCATGTTGTTTAGAACTCATACACAAAAGACGCATTTGACAGAAACTGGAACGATTTCCTCACAAAGTATGGTCTTGAAGGCAACAAGTGGCTTTTAGGTAATTGAGGTTTTAATTCGAATTATTTTTATGCACAAATCTTTTTTTCCTAAAGCATGCACTGTTTTCGGTTCACCACACCTTATGGGTTCGGTTTGTTTTGCAGAGCTGTACAAGGATCGGCATATATGGATTCCAGTTTACTTGGATCACCACTTATGAGCCGGGATGAAAAGCACACAAAGGAGCAAGAGCATGCATTCATTTTTCAACAAGTTCATCACACAGAATAGCTTCTTGAGACAACTCGTGAAGCAATACGACAATTGCCTAGCAAGCAGAGAGCAAGCGGAGAGAGAATTCGATGCTGCAGATTTTCACACCGTGATAACGTGCGCAACAAAATCAGGAATAGAGGCACAGTTTCAGCATGCATATACCATGAGAAGTTCAGGGAAGTTCAAACTAAATTCAGAGGTAAAAGTGAACTGTATCACAAGATCAATGCATTCCACCCTAGGTTTCACAATATATGAAGTCATAAAGCATGTTTCCAATTCCATATTTAACAAGTTTGTCATCACCTACGACGCAGTATCACGAGATGTAAAGTGCCATTGCTTGCTGTTTGAGTCTAGGGGCATATTGTGCCGCCATTCCCTAAGCGTCCTAAGCTTTGAGTGAGTGGATAATGTGGCACCGAAATACATATTGGAACGCTGGAGCAAGAACATGAAGAGGAGGTATACACACATCAAGAGCAGCCAAGATGAACCTCTACTGGAGCCGAGAAGTAAGAAATTTGACGAATTGGTGTTTCGGTCACACAATATATCTGAATTTGCATCTGAGTCTGAAGAGTTGACCGGAATTCTACACTGAGCATTTGACAAGGTCATGGCAGAGATGGAAGAATATCAAGAGAGAAGCAAGGGAAAAAGTTTGCTAACGCACGAAGAAGTGACATTAAGCAAGGTGAATGACCTTCAAATCCCACCACGTGTCAAAACAAGAGGTCGGCCCAAGAACAGACTTGGATCAAACCTAGCATGAAAGATCTCAAATGCCATGAAGAAAAAGAAAAAAACAGCTCCAAGTGAGGTAAAATTAACTTGTTTTTGATTAGTTAAAAATTCAATTATTCATCTTGCTAATATAGAATTAATTATGTCTTTTTGTAGTTGAACCTTTTAGACTCCGCATCATCAATTCAGTCAAGCTCCACTCTTTACAAAGCACCAGATATGAATTATGCAAGATTGGATTGTACAAGTTTTAGTTTTTATTAATGTAAATTTTTGTTCACCCATGAGCAAATTTCAGTTCACCATGGTTATAGCAGGGGTAATTTTTTACTGTTGTTAGTGTTTAATGAATTGTCACTTTTTTTGTGAAATTCTATATTGATATATGCAGTTTTTTGATTCGTCTAGTGTATTAATTTCTAAGTTGAATAATTAGAATTTGTTTTGAGAAACAGGAATTAGGGTTCATTGTTCAGGGTTTAGGGTTTAGGGTTCAGGATTCAGGGTTTAGGATTTTAGGGTTTAGGGTTCAGTGTTCAGGGTTCAGGTTTCAGTGTTTAGGGTTTGATGTTTAGGGTTTAGGGTTTATGGCTTAGGGTTTAGGGTTAAGGGATTAGGGTTTAGGGTTTACGGTTCAGGATTCACGGTTTAGGCATTTAGGATTTAGTGTTAGGCTTTAGGGTTATAGGGTTTAGGGATTAGGGATCAGGGTTTATGGTTTATGGTTTTAGGGTTTAGGGTTTAGTGTTAGGCTTTAGGGTTTTAGGGTTTTAGGGGTTCAGAGGTTTAGGGGTTTAGGGTTCAGGGTTCAGTGTGTTTGAAATTTTTGGTTCGGCTAGTATATTAATTTCGGTTCACTGTATTTTTTGGTGTCACTAATGTATTGGTAAATACATTAATTGCAATCACTGAGAACCTGGAATAAAACAGCAGCCAGACAGTTCCAAGAGATTTATAAATTAACATCTCAGATGAGTACATTGAATACATTGAAAAAAGTATTGATATTAAGATTAGATACATAGATTAGATACATTAAATACATTGAATATTCACATATATACATTGAAAGAATCATTGTTTTCTTTTTTAAACAAGTTATACAAAATATTGTCAAATACAACCAGTGAATCACAGTATATCCTATTTACTATCTAAATCCCCAGATGTGAATTGACAATAAGGGCTGGAGAGGGTAGCAGATGGCTTTAGCAGTCTTATTACTTCAGATTTCCAAATCATTTGCTCTCTAATTTTGTTCATATCATGCAACAGAAGATTCGGACCATATTGGTACCTGAAGTCATCAATCTCTTCCTACATTTCAATTGAAAGGAATTAGTTACATAACAAATGAACCCAACTGAAATAAGAAAAGAAAGAAGTTTATTAATTTAGAAAGTACTTACTTGTGTCCAAGCTCTATATTTATATCTCTTCCCGCTCTTGATCTTTTGTGGATCGATTGTTTCGAGCTATTTCATGACATATATTCCACAATCATAGCTAAGAAAGGATTGAGTATAATACGATTAATAGTATACAAAATAAAATACATCAAATATAGCACTACAGGAGAGAAAGATTCTTACTTTGTACGTTGACCATTCAGTTGGATATACTCTGCTTTTTTTCCCAACCCATCATCCAATAAGGGTTCCGCCCCAGTGTAAACCCTCATCTAAGAAATTATTAATCCCTGAAAAGGATACAAAAATTAAAAAAAATATCAACAGTGAATCGAACTCATTTCATGTACTAAATTATTTGAATAATTTATAAGAAAAATAACTTACAACAAATTTGATGAGTTTGGAAAATTTTAAATTATTGTGATGATCAAACATTGTTAAAAATATTAATTAAAAATTATTAATTTGATTTTGGTTTCAAAATTATTTGTTTAATAATTTCTGTTTTGTGTGCAGATTTTGTTATTGGGCCAAAAATTAACACAAGCCTAATATGATGAGAACTATTCAGCTGTTGTACAAAAATATTTCAAGAATTGGGGCTGAATTATTCTTTGTATCAAAAATGTTAAATGGGCCATGAAAGATGTGGAGAGCCCAAAACAAATTCCTTTGGATCCAACAATTTGTTGATCCGAAATTAAAAAGGAAAAGAAAGGAAATGGAACATGATGAGTTCGGTTACCTACTCTCCCTTGTGGATTGGAACTCAAAATTAAATTGGTTTAATTACATACATTGGTAACAGAAAAGAGAAAATTCAAATTGATTTGATTGCTTTTATTGCTTCACACGTTACTATGCATAGGGGAATAGAAGTGGAAATTAACTCATTTTAATTTCATTCATTACTTCCATTGAAAGTTTTTTTTCTCTCTTCTCTCTCTTCTTCGGTCATGTCAACAGGAAAGAAGAAGGTGAAAGTTATCAGGAAAATCATCAAAGGAGCTAGGAAGAAGCAAAAGGCTAGGGTGATGGCCTTTGAGAAAAGAAGATCCAAGGAATGGTGTGGCTGAGATTTTTGCCACTAAAGGCAAGATATGGAGAAGAAGCTTCAAGATTTCCATGCCTAAAGTAGAAGCAATCCATTTCGTTCAGAGAAGAAGATCCCTGAGGTGAAGCTCATTTCCACTTTTGTTCATCCAAGACAGAAGGTAGCTACGTGGAGGAAGAAGCAAAAATGGAACAGATGGAGCTGTCAAGGATCAAGAGTTCATCAAGGGTCAAAATTCTTTCTTGGGGACAAAGTCAAGATGGAAGGCTCAGATTGATGAAGCTTGATGAGAAGGGATGAGAGAGAGGTAATTGCATGTTGATTTGCTTTCGGTTTTCCCTCTCTCTTCTCTCTATTCGAACCGGATTTAGTATTGAAGAAGAAGAAGATGGCTTGGTTGAACCAGTTTTCAATCTTGGAAGCTTCCCCTTCTATAATAAGGGTGAACGGCTAAGGGTTGAAGCAAGAAAAAGTAAGCACAGAGTTCTCATAGCTACCCAAGCTAACAGAAGTTCTTCTCATTCAATGGGTTTTATTTTGTATTCTTTTCTTTAGTTTTGTCTATCTGAGTCTCATGGTGAAAAAGGCAAACATTGTGAGGTTTGTAAGAAAAAGCCAGTGAGAGATAAAAGGCAGAGCGTATAAAATTAAAGAAAAAGCCATAGATGTCTTAGAGGTCCTTTGTACATCTATATGTTGTGTATCAGGATTCTGTAGAAATCCCCTTGCAAGTTGGGTTAGCACTTAGCAGTTGAAAGCTTGGTAGGTGACCAAGTCAAGTTCAGTTTTGGGGATAGATTATAGACTTGTCCCGGATAGGAATAGGTAGTTCCTAGGGAAGAATTGGTGTTGTAATCAGTTGATTATAGTGAAATTCTGTCACTATTGTGATGGAGACTGGATGTAGGCTGTATTGCACCTAGCAGCTGAACCAGGATACTTCTTGGTGTGATTCTCTCTTTCTCTTCTATTCCATTTCTGTTTCTGTTGCGTAGGAGAAAAAATTGAAAAATATCTCCTCACCGGTCACGAGACAAAAAGAAAATGTCTCCTGACTAGTGACGAGACAAAAAAGCAGAAATATCTCCTAAAGCATTCTTAAAAGGCAAAAAGTGTTACTCAGCAAAAAGGGGCTAAGATTCAGCCCCCCTTCTCTTAGTCACTGATTACCATCAAAATTTGTTTAGCATCACTCTTAATTCAGGTATATATTTTTTCGGCTTATTGATAGGGTAAAGCACGTAGAATTTTTTTTTCTTGACATCAGTAATCCACAACCACCAATGTGCTCCATTGCAAATTGGCATAAATAGCTGAATTGTGGGTAAATGATAGAATATTTCAGTGGAAACAAATA
The DNA here is from genome assembly GCF_000816755.2 of Arachis ipaensis. Lineage (NCBI taxonomy): Eukaryota > Viridiplantae > Streptophyta > Magnoliopsida > Fabales > Fabaceae > Arachis > Arachis ipaensis. Next base: position 29,799,195 of record NC_029791.2, read on the forward strand.
ACAAATGAGAGAATTATTGAAGAATTTTTAGAAATTACAACTTACAAATGGATGTGAAGCAAGTTTTCTTTTGTCAAGAAACTAGCGGTGGTGGGCATACTGCTCAATATCAAACCGGTATGCTTTGTTTGTCGTTTTATCAATGTACTCCATGCCATGTGTTCCCAACATAAAATTCTGCAAAACGAAGATCAGTTAAATCTAATTTCCACCGAACCGAACATAATTCATATGCTGAATATGACGTGAAAAATATTCAATCATGACAAAAAAAGTTTTCTTCATGCAAAAGAACTCAACAGACTACATAAGAATCAGGTGAACCAATATTAACATTATGACTGAACCGAACAGGAATCAACAGTGAATAAGAAATTTATCTTACCACAATATCCAGCGATACAATGTATATTTGTTCCTGATACCGCCGAGCTTTGATTTGGTTGAGAATCATGCTATGTATACTAACAACCTACACGAAGAAAAGTTATGTGATATACTGTATAAGAGTGTTTATCAAAATTATTATTGTTAAAGCAATTGGGAAAGAATTTACCGAGGCATGCACTTGTTCTCCAGGCATTAGAGACATAAAATATTCTCTTAACCCCTCATAAAGCGCCTCATGTTTCAAGACGAATATTGCATCATATTCGTTGCTACTATCTTTTGTCTTTTTTACATGTGTCATCCAATGATAACACTTTTAAAACTGCAGCAGCTGGCAAGGGTGGCTCGGAAGTTGTTGCTTCAGCAAACTTTAATGCTACCGTCACTCCAGCATCTACCACCACCTCTGCCAGGACTTCAAGTTGTGAAACAAGCGGCTCAGAGGGATCAATTGGTTGAGATGCTGGTGGACTTATCCCAAGGTTAAAGGAAGGCATATCATCTTCCCTTTGGCTAGGTTGCTGTTCTTCTTCGACAGGGCTGCTCCATTAAATAGATGACAGTTCAAAAATAACTCATTTAAATTAATAAAAAGAACTTTATGTTTAACTTACTCATCATCAGAAATTTCATAGAAATAGTCATCTTTCAATAATTCTTCAATAACAGAACTCGTAAGAGACAACGCAGGTTTTAGCTCTTTTTTCCTCGGTGAAGATATCTCGACAGCCTGTTTTTTAGGTTCCGGAGGGCAATTGTAAAAAACAGAAGAGATAAAACTTACAATTAAAACATGTAGTGAAGTGAAATTATTGGGATTTGTATAAGCAGTGAAACTTATACATTAACATATACTTCTTCCGATTGCTGCACTGTTGCTTCTTTGCTGGGCTGTTATTGTGGTTCCAGAGGGCTGCTGCATTAATAGATGTTGAAGTGATTTAAAATAACCCTAAATCCTGAACCCAATATCTATCAAGTGATTTAAAATAACCAAATCCACTGAACCTTAATTAAGCAATGTGGTGAATAATGGTAAAGCTTACAATTCAGGTTCTTCTGCTGCTTCTGTAGGGCTGCTACATTAAACAGCAAATATTTCAGTAATGATTTAAAATTACCAAGCCCACAGAATCGAACAAGATTCATGTGGTGAATAAATATTTATAAACTTACTCTTTATCAGAGGTTTGTTGTGTTTGACTTTTGGGAGGGACATAGATAAATTCATCATTAATCAACTCTTCTTGAAGAGAACTAGGAAGAGACAATATAAGAGGATTTCTAATGAATGTAAACAAGGAAGAAGTTAATGTTGAATAATTATAATTTGTTCTAAGAAACGGGAATCTGCTCATTGAAAAGCTCACATTTTCAAATGTTCAGAATGAGTTTCTTATTGAACTGGAATGATTTGTAACTCAGAATTAGGTGTAGCGCTAGTGACATTTAAACACATTTTTCGTGAGATTAATTAAACAAAATTTAATTACCTAAATCTGATAGAGTAACAAAAATATTTTTAACTTACATTGGTAGATTTTTTAAAGTCTTTCTTTGATGAATTTTTTTTTCTAAAATATTTTACCGTGGATTCTGGGATATTTTTCCTAAAAAAAAAAGATACAAATTAAAATTAGAAACCAAGATTAAAAGCAGATGTTTAGAAACATATCAAATTCATTTTTAAAAACCACCAAACCGAAAGTAAAGAGTGCAATGAACCTGGTATTGTCTTGGGCATTTACGGACGGTGCGCAGCTTTCCTGAGTCTGCAAGAGTGGTTCTCTTCCCAGATTTATAGTTGGCAGTCTAACCAAGATAAATAAATATTATTAATTGAATCTAGAGGAATAACAAAAGGTTTTAGCACAAGTAAGCAAAGAAACGAAAAGAAATTGGCATAAGAAATTGAATCTTACGTCTGAGAGGATTCATTTCGTTCCTCTGTTGAGGCAAACTGATCTGGAGTAATGTGTGTTGACTGAGCTCCATCATTTTTTTTTATCTTTTTTCTCTTATCGTCTCCAACGCTTGCCTTCTTCTTTCTGCAGTGTTGTCTTTTCTTTGTTCAGTTCTGAAAGTTCATAAAATAAGTATCAATACACTTAAAATGAAAGTATCAATAAAAGAAAATCTGATTCGAGAAACTTACTCCCTGTTAGATTGGGTTTGTTTTTTTGCCACCCTTTGCGGTTGTTTTCTTTTTATTATAGGTGTTTTCTCAATTTCTTTTTCTCTGCAAGACAGACAAACACATCGAATTTATAACCAAGAAAAATACAAGCAAGTTAAGAAAATAACAATTAATTCAACTAAACTGACAGACACCATCGAACCAAAAACAATTAAAAGGCAGAACTGAAAATTAGAAGAACACTGAATTGAAAGAAATTCAGTTGTTGAACAATACTTACTGGCTTTCAGATTTGTTTGTGCTCTGTGAATCTGTCGGCACAGGCTTCCTTTTTTTGGTTTTTTTTTTAACCACCTTCGGTGGTTGTTTTCTTTTCTTTGTTTTGGTTTTTTTGATTTCTTCTTCTCTACAATACATAAGAACAAGTGTATAAGAACGAATTTAAGCAAATACAAGTTAAATGAAATCAATATAAACATTAAACTTACTGGTTTTTGGATTCACTTTTGCTTGTTGAATCCGTCGGAATGCTTTCAGTTTCAGTTGCTGATTGTGAATCCTTCTCATCAACTACCTTTGTTTGTCTTGCTCTCTTTTCCGGTGGTGTTTTGTTAGATTCAGATTGAGATTCAGATTCAGAAAATCTTTCTTCTTTCGAAGAAGAATCCAGATTGACATTTTTTTAATTTTCTTTCCCTTTTGTTTTTTATCCAACTTCTTTGTTTCTGTTTTTACATTCTTTTTTTTTACAAAAGTCCCTAAAACAGAAGCAAGGAGTCAATTATTTAATGAGAAATACAATAACAAATTAACAACCATTTAATCAACATGAGCAAACCACTTTACTAAATGATACTAATGTGCTGAATAAAAAGTCATAAAACATGATGATTATTTAATGATCAAAGAAACATTTTTGCATGCACAATGACTCAATTGAACATAGTAAGAATCAGGTGAAGCAAAGGGAGCAAGACCACCGAATCGAATAAGGTTTATATGGTGAACAATTGCCAGTAGGACAAATAAATTAATTATAACCTAAAACAGAAGTTTATTTAGTTAGCAGAGATTTAAAAGCATTTGAAACCAAATTTTAGGGAGAATTTTAGTAGAGTATTTACCACTGGTTCTGTTGCTTCTCCAGAAATCCGTTCAAGCATCATTTTCTTTGTCCAATGGGCCACCCAAGGTGCTGGGGGAGCCTCAGGTGCAAATGGGCGAGGGAACTTGGTTTCGTGAAAGTATATCAGCATCAACACGAAAACACAGCCATCAACAGACTATTTCTTCCCCTTTCTTTTGTTTTCAACTCCTTTCATCAAGAAGTTGAGAACATGTTTTGCCCAATCCCATTCTCGAATGTTGTCCACATGAAAGATTGGTGGCTTATGGATTGGAGAGGGCACACTTACTGTTGTGGGCAGCAAGAAGCACTTTTGTATGAAGACAACAAAAGTCCTCTTGAACTTTTTCTGGTTTTCCTCCCCTTCTATGCTCACATCTAGCACCATGGTTGTCAAACTCGCGAGTTAACTCGTAAACTCGTACGAGTTTACGAGTTTAGGTAGTGGAATTGAGTTGACTCGGACACAAACTTGTTTCTGGGAAGACTCGGCTAGACTCGGACAGAATCGCTCAAACTCGCGAGTTTTCTAGCGAGTCAGCGAGTTTGAATTCGGTGCCCATTTTCGCCAAAACGGCGTCGTTTTAGGCCCGGAAAAAAAACCCTACAGCTAACCACTAACCCACCCAAACCCAGTAAGAGTGTAAGTGTGTAACCCTAATTTTGAAACCCTCACACTCCACCAGCACCAAGCCATCAGCCCATCACTGCTCACTGCCTCACCCTCACTCTTTTCTTCTTCTCCAACGTCGGTGAATCGCCACCATCTACCGGCACCGTCGTCTGTGCCGCCACGCAGAGGCCAAACGTCGGACGGATCCTCATCCCTCGCCTGTCGCCTCGCCTCATCCTTCATCTCTCATCAAGCGCAGAGTCGCAGAGTCAGAGCCCACCAGCCACCACCACGCAGTGAAGGTTCCTCACTTCCTCGTCGACACCAACCCACCACCACGCAGAGGCCACGCAGAGTCGCAGAGCCCACCACCACGCAGTGAAGGTTTACCGCCCATGTTCTACCATCGTCGGCCGTCGCACTCCTCCCTATTCTGCTTCACTGCGTTTGCCTCCCCTCCCCTGTTCGTCGCCATTGTTCTTCACTGCCGATCTGCTTCAATTCTACCCTGTTCTCCAAGGTAATTTTTTTAAACAAATTCAAATATTAACAATCTTGGTATCAATTCTGCAATGTTAGTTCTGAATTGCTGATGTTAACTTTTTAAAATTTTTTAGTTTAGTTTAAATCCTACACATAATTGGTTAATGAGATTTGATATGTTGAAAAAAAATTAAACTGATGCTGCTTCATTTTGTTTTTATAACAACAAGTATATGAGATCTGATATTGTTATTGAATTTTACTTGGTTATTTTTTCTTTAGTGCTCTGTTTTCTTAGCTTAAAGGACAAATTCCAGTGAAGATTGTAGTTTGTTTGTCGACTATGGAATGAAAATATGTCCTAGAATTCATGTTGTTATTATTATGAGGGTATCAAACTATAGTGAATTAAAGTAGATTGAGGGAGGAATAATGAAATGTATTTGCTTATTTAACCTTTGCTTATTTTGAATCAAATATTGGCCTCAGAATTATTCCTAAGCATTGATTCCTAATGAGTATTGCTATGAACTTTGCAGGTTGCAATGACACATCCAATGGCTGTAACTAACTGCAACATCGACATGGAAAGTTTAATTTCTGACCAGAACAGAAGCATTGCTACACTTTCTATTACCACTCTTTTAAAGACAGGAAATGAATCAAGTGTAGAAGGTCTTATGAAGCAAATTACAAATTTCATGTCTGATATTGCTGATGAATTCAAAATTGTTGTTGTAGAAGCAATGAGATCATTGTGCTTAAAGTTCCCTTTAAAAAATTGTTTTCTTTTGTGTTTTGGTTGTGTCTTATGAAGCTTTGATTGTGTGATTGTGTGTTTTATGTTGAACTAGATACATACTTGTGAAGGATTTAAATGTGTGATCTAGAGTACTTGTTGTAACTTGTAATTGTAGTATTATGTTAATTTATATGTTTTGATGTTGAAATTGTTAAGTTTGAATATTTATATTTGTGTAAATATATATATATATATATATATATATATATATATATATATATTATACATGATATATATATTTTTATAAAAAATGTATAACAGGTAAACTCGTACGAGTCTACGAGTCGAGTCTAGGTCAGCTCCACAAGTTTACCTAGACTCGCGAGTTTGACAACCTTATCTAGCACATTCCTTGTCTTCTGGATTCAGGTTGTTGTAGTCAACCTTATCATCAAAACGATTACCTACAATATTTTTGTAGCACAAATCAGTAAAAAAGCTCAGTTTAATTTTCTGTAAACCAATGAACTGAAAATAAGCAGTAAGTGTTGGTTATGCCCAGGGTAGCTGCTACTTTCCGAGGAGTTATGTATATTCTGCCCTGGAGAGTTTTCAAGCATCCTTTCAATTCATCAAAGTGATCAATCAATTCTCTCAATAGCGCATGAGAGACATTCATTTCTGGGACATTTGTCAGGGCACCAAATCCCATTTCTTTCACTATATCTTTCTTTTCTTGAGTCATATCCATATACACTGTTGCCATTACTTTTGTTTGGCATATGCAATAATGAGTTTTTTGCAAGTTTTGAAACAGTGAGGATATATTTATAATACAAATAGATATTATTCGAATGAAAGCGGATAAATATATTTAATGTGCTTACGTTATAGTGCGGCTTCATTGTTGCCATTGTATTGTTCTGTTTTGCTGTAAGGAAAATATTTGGTCAATACTTCACTCAATACACCAATAAGCACAAGCATGTATATCTTAATTAAGTCAATTAAAAGCAACCGAACAAAGCAAAAGGAAGCCACCGAACCGAATAAAATTTATTTGGCCAAATTTAAAAATATCCACAAAATTTATTCCAAAGCCCTAGTTATACTACTGTAAAAATTCAATCACAGTATTTTAAGAATGCCACCGAACCCAAAAATGTTCATATCAAGAATAAATCGTTTTCAACTTTTAATCATCAAGAATAGTATTTCTCCATGCAAAAGAAGTTCTGAACAGTGTAACAACCAATTTCAAAGTGCTAGTTACACTGTCTACTGAACTGAATGAAAAGAACAATAAATTTCATTCCAAACCCTAGTTATACTGTAGAAATGCATGCACAATAGTTTGATCTACTAAATGAAGAAAATAAATTCAGTAAACCTAAAATGCAACTAGAAGAAGCACGATATTGCAAGATTTCAGATGAACAGTAGTTTTTTTCATACCTTTTGTAGTCTGTGATGCTGTTTTCATTCTTTTTTTGGTTGTTCCTTAAGTAGTGATTTTCGCAGAGAACGTGAATGAAGTTTGAGTAATTTTGAGAGAGATTTGAAGAGACAGAGCGGTTTCGTGTGTGTTGTAGAAGAAGGAACGTTTTTTCATAATGAAGCGCGAATGAAGAGTCGTTTCGTTTATATGGGGCGCGTGAAAGTCATGTTTATTTAATGAGATTGGAAGGGCGTTATTTGTTTTTGGTTTGGGCCAACTTGGTTACATGGATGTGTAGCAGGCCCGTATCTTAGGTTGGATTCTTCAATTTCTTCATGTAACAACCAAAGTAATTTACTCACCTCACTTGAATACACATAAAATCTGAAATTAAATAAAAGGTATGATTTCAAAATTAACTCTAACTAAATTTGAGTTAAATATAAAATCTTAAAAATAAGATAATCAATTTAAATTATATTTGATCTTATTAGAATATATCAAGTTTGATTTAAATTTTAAGTACCTAAAATCTTTTGACAAATTCTAACAATAAATAAAATTTATTTCTAATAAAATAAATTCAAATTTTATTCTTTCTAATGAACTTTAAATGAATTTTTGGGTTTCTTGCTGTCCTTATTTAGTCCAATGGGACTTATGAGTGTCGCCATTTTCAACACAACTCTTTTTTAGATGAATTTTTGGTCTTCTTGATGTCCAAGACCGATATAGTGTAATTTTTTTAATATTCAAATTTTTGAACATGACAAGATTACCACTCTGTCCTTTGACTTTAGAATGACAATGTCCTCTTGAGCACGTATCATTTTCTACCTCTTAAAAATAATTCATTCTCGAATTAGCATATATATCAAAAGAAAAAAAATTAAATACATCAATCATGACTAAAGCATAGTACTCACCCATTAAATTTATCTTGTTGGTATTGTTGTTGATATACTCCAATACTTAGAATGTATCATCTTCTTTAGCACCAAGTATAGTTTTTCAAAAAATTATTCTTTTCTCCAATGAATCCAAATCCAATCTCCTAGTTCAAAGACCATATTTTGATGGTTCTTCTTTACTCATTGAATTGTGGCCACATCCTTCTTGTTAATTATGTTATGAGCGTTTTTTTTTAATGTAAATTTAGTCGTTTTAGTCTTACTTTCACCACCTAAAGTAACATCACTCAAAGTTAAAGGCATCAAATACAAACTAGTAAAAATTATCCATAAATTTAGAGTTATTAATTGCATTCATTATAAGAAAGCTCAATGTCTAACAAATAAATATCCAAATCACTCTTAACTTGCAAGATATGATCACCTAAATAACTAGCATAAGTTAGCATATAATTAATACGTTTGGAAAACAATTCAACAATGTGTGCGAAATGTTTAATATTTTGATATGCATTTAAAAATACTATCATACTAATTTTGTCTACAACAAGAAGTCAAGAACAATGCTATAATTATGTTTCTTAAACCTAGGAAAAAGAAATAGAACATTTATAAAAATATCAATCCATCTAAGAGTAGCAATCACTACAAAAAAGGCTAAGTACCATTGGAATTACTATAGAAAAAATGAATAAAATCCAATGGTAAGTTAATTATCGATGAATTTACTATTGGAAGTAATACGACGGTATATACCTCGCTGGTAACTAGTTACCATCGAATTTTTCGTCCGACAGTAATTATTGTCAGATTCTGCGGCAGATTACCTACCCGAAAAATTTTTTTGTTACCAGTAAATTTTTCCGATGATAATGTTGGCGCCACAATATACTATTTTCTGAACTATTATGTCGGATTATGCCCTCGGTAAATCCGACGGTAATGTTAATATTTTTAAAATATTGTGACAATTTTTTTATTTTTTTATTTAAATTTATTTTTACACAATTAGTGGTCAAATTATAAATAATAGAAACCAATTATGTAATATTATTAAATATCAAATGTTCAAATAAATTAAAAATCAAATAAATCAAATACAATGAAACAGTAAAACAAAGCCCTAAACCCTAAAGATTTTGGTAGTCGTCGTCATCATTCTCGTGGTTTTGCTGAGGCGGCAAAGAAGGCGGTGATGTCTGTGTCCCACCAGTAGCGCCGCTGCCACTAGCGTGCATCTGAGCCTAGTACATCGCCATTTGCTATTTCATCCGCTGAAGTCGCTCCAACTGCTCCCTCCACTCCAGCCTGAGTTCATCCTTGTCCGTCATGCGTGTGAGGATCTTCTGATACCTCTCCTGAGTCTCCTTCATCTTCTGAGCCTGATCGTGAAGGCTTTGGGTAAGCTCCTGCACATGCAACCTCAAATCAATGCCTTCCTCAAGATCGACGGCTTTACTGGTGGCAGAGGCGGACGTGGAGGTTTGGAGGCTGCTGGTGAAGAACAACCCAACCCGTATACACGGTTCTTGTACAGCGCTGAGACGGTCTTGGGCTAAACTGTATTGGGATCGATGACTAAAGCAGCAGAGCCACTGGCGTCCTCCCCACTTTGCTGAGATTGTTAAGTTGCGGCCTCCAGTCTCTACGTGTAGGACTCCTGTATAACGCATGTTATTATGATTAGAATGACAATTGTACAGTTAATTAAAAATTTTATATCACAAGATCATATGTTTACTCAAATAATAATGATCCGCATACCGCTGACCAACAAATCTCTCTTTGTTCTCCTTCAAAGTGTAGGTGTACTTGAAGGTCTCTGCCAATGTCGCATCGCGATCTAACGACTTTGACTTCACATGTTGCATTAAAATAATATGTTAGGATGCCTACTAATGACATGTCAAAGAATATAACTAAGTTAATAATAAAATTAGAAAAGCTATATACTTGCTTGGCCTTAGTCTTCATGAAGGTTGCTGAGCTACCAGTATACTTGGACAACCTCCCAGTGAACGTACAGAGCTTTCTTGATTTCTGGGCAGAGCCAAGAAGTGAGGTGGCCGTGCCTCTCACGTACATCCTCCAGCATCTGTTGCAGCCGCCTACCCATACGATGGTCATATATCTTCAAGATGATGAGATCGTGCTCCTTGTCCCATATAAAGTTCAGCTGCACAAAGAAACTTTAAAGTTAATCAAAATATATCGTATTAAACTAAATAGAAGATATAAACTAGTTAAGAAGGTTTGACTATATTAAATTTTTACCTCCCACTTCTAAAACCACCGCTCTCTGGTCTCAGAGGAGATCTTCTTGTAGCTCGGTCATGGATAGTCGTACATCAACTTGATGACGTTGGTCATCTCTTGAGTACATATGTTGTTGTTTGACGCAAACCTATCAACAATTTACAAACAAACCAATATGACAATATGAATTAAAACTTCAGAAGCAAATAACCATAATATATAGAGATTTTTTAGAAATTTTAGTAGAGTTTCATCTATAACTAGAATGTGCCACAAACTCTATCCATCATCAATTAACTTAAACAACACCAATTGTTATCAATCCATGAACACCAATCAATAATCAAGAAGCAAAATTCACTAAATCCACTAAACTATAATCAATAATCAAGAATCAATTAACAAGATATATCAAACACGTTCAACAATTCTAACCTACAACCTTAAATTCACTAAAACTAGTATCAACTATCAAGAATTACTAATCACAATATATCATACACTTCAGCAGTTCAAACATAAAACCGTACAACTATTAAAACTAGAATCAATAATCAACAATCACTAATCACGAGTTATCAAACACTTTCAGCATATAAAAGACTTAAAGTAGTACTCACAAGATTTTGTCATCAGGTCAAATCATTAACCGTACGATGGGAGATAATGGAGGGGCATCAGCTGGCTTGCTTCTGTGAGAGGATTCCAGCACCGTGGCATCCGTTGCTGGAGGTGGCAACGCTGAGATAGTGGCTGCTGACCAGATGGAGGCGACGTTATCGCTGTAGACGCAGGCACATAGTTGGGATTCGGGACCATGATGAACGACTGGTCCGATGCACCAGAAACCTGTTATATTATCGGGGTAGTCGGAGTAGAGAGAGGATCCAAAATTCTTAGCGGTACCAGCAGAAATCCTTTCTCTACTACAACCACGACCATGACCACTAGACTGATCCACAATACCTTTACTAGTCGTCATGTTTGGGAAGAGCATATACCAATTAAAAATATGGTAAACATAATCACTAATCATTCAAAATGCTTAATCGAAATTGTTGACTTGAGAATTTAACTAACTTAATTTGATAATGACAAAAATTATTTTATTGGGTTAACTACCCAATTAGGTCTGATTGCATTTGATTAGTGATGTAGGCCAAAATAAAAAGAAACAGCAGTCCAAATGCAAGAAAACAAAAAACATTGCTAGTAGGTTGTCTAAACAAAGAAAGCCCAAAGAAAACAAAACAAAGAATTCAGCTGGGACAAATTAATCAAATCTAACCCAAGCCCAAACTTCTCACTCAAGTAGATCCCTCCAAGTTGATCCTCCAAAGCCAACGTTCACCTTTCATTCGGTCAGACTCAGAAAAGAGAGAGAGAGAGCTTCGTTCCTCTTGGTCATTTCATCAAAGAAAAAAGAAAGAGAAAGCTTAATAAAAAAGGCAAAAGTCTAATCACCCAAATCCAACCATCTTAGGCTAAGTCAGAAGTTAAATGTGATTTATTTCCCTTTGCATGCATTTTACTTTCTTCCCTTCTTCTCAAACTCTGTCCTACTCCAATTTGGGACAAATGGAGAAAGTGATTTCTGATAATCACTGCTATGAATCAAAGGCCAAATTTGTTTCTTGGGGACAAAGTTCTAACTCAAGGGTTCAGATCTGGGTTTACTATTGAACATCTTTTATCTTTGCTATTCTGATGCATTCGGTCAAGCAAAAAGGGCCTATTCCAAAATTCCTAAATTGAGGATTAATGAAAGAAAGTGAAAAGTGTAACACCCTAACTATCAAAATATCACGCTTTCGGCTGCGCCACTCTAATAGCTCGAGTATTACGACAACTCTTAAAATATTTAATACTAAAATATGAGCTTATTTAAAAACTTAAATCGAATTTTTCAAGACATACATATATATATATATATATATATATATATATATATATATATATATATATATATATATATATATATATATATATATATATATATATATATATATATATATATATATATATGTGTGTGTGTGTGTGTGTGTGTGTGTGTGTGTATATATATATATTATTAATTTACAAGCATTACATAATCAAACTCCTATCCCTCTTATAAGAACTTGTAAAGGTAAAGGCGAGGGACAAAGAAACTAATACAACACAACGCATCTTTTAAACAGAAACAAAATAAATAAGCTCTTTCGAACTTCGTCGTCCATATCCTGAAAAGAAAAACCTGTAGGGGAGTAAGAACACCGTCCTCACTGGTTCTCACTATAGGGTTAGAGAACTGCTATAATAAGATACGTAAAATAAAACTATTTTCATAATACAGTGATCGTTGTTCGTCTTATGAATCCTTTTAAAAACCCACTATTAATAATCCAAACATTTTCAAAAACCTTTAGTTAATTACCCAAAATCTGAAATTCATATTTGAATTTGTCAAAACTCCAATTAAACACATTATCTCATAACATATTACGACAAGTACCAAAAAGTAATTTCATCAAACTTACACTGACTCATCCAATCACATCACGGCCTCTAGCCCAACACAAAATCAATCAACACCCAATTCATCAAAATCCGAACCAACAATCACAAACACAAATAATAAGGTTCATACACATTCAAGAACAATTACATCAGGTATAGCAAATAGCAGGTACACAAAATTATTCACATAAGCAAACCAAGTACAATATGCACACCCAAACAATGTCACATAAATGCATATTATGCATGTCTTTCCTACTGGCCGTGAGCTCACGTGTCGGTTACTTTGTCAGAACCTGACACATCCGGTAGCTAACCCGGATATCGTTCTCTTGAAAACCGGTGGGTGGTACACCATCACGAACCCCACCATTGCGAGTGGTACACCACCACGAATCTCGCAAGATCTTCAATTGGAAAACAACACATACATGTGGGCGGTAAACCACCATGAACCCCACAAAATATTCACTTTTAAAAACATGTGGGTGCTACACCACCAAGAACCCCACACAACATTCTCTTTAAAAGCATGTGGGCGGTACACCACCACGAACCCTGCATATGTCTCGACACTGGGCAAGCGGTAAACCACCACGAACCTTGCCAGGTCAAGCTCAAAACAATTCCATTTTCAAATTCATTATAAATCATTCATTCATCTCCAATCATAATCATTCAAAATCATTTATTAAGGCCAGATTCATCATATACATATCACCTTTTCCAAAACCACTTTACTTAAAACAAGTTCTCCTTTCACACAAAACTCAGTTCTTACTTAGCTAAGATTTTCCTCCAAATTAACTTCAAAACCATTTCATATTTAAACTTCTTTCAAGAGACTAAGATAATCGTTTATTAACTAAACCGCACAGCAGAGTCTCGAGACTTTAGGGAGGACGACAACCAATATCTTTCTTTAAAATTATTACATTCCCTGAATCATAATTCCTTAAAATGTAGTTCTGTAAACAAACTCAAAACATAAAACTTTTCTTAATAAATCAAAACTCGAAACCAAATTACTTAAAACAAAATCACTCGGTTTAAATCAAAATCGAAACATAATTCTTTTCTAAATACTTGCACTCAATATAATACTTTCCTTAAAAAGAAATAAAGCTCAATCATAATTCTCTTTTCAACAATTCAATTCAAAACATAATGCGTTATTTTCTTGAATAATTCGAGTAAAATGATATGGTTCTTAAATTCATAATTTTCTAAACAGTATTTCAAAAAGGTTTCAGATTTTATAGAAATTTCGGCAGCACCTCCCCTAAAACTTGGACTTTGCCACCCTTTTTGGGTTCCAACCAAATCATTTCCAAATCAAACCAACCCAAAATCAAATTGTTTTCAACAATTAAACTCATTTTGAAACTTTAAAGAAACAGATTCAACAACCATCTGTTTAACAAAACCAATAATAATTCAATCAAACAAACAATCATTATCATCCAAAACTAGCCAGTCGATGCATAAGACTTATACAATCACTAAAAAGTGTAATTCTCTCATCAATATCTAATTATAACAATTCTAAATATAAAATTGAGTTTTTAGAAAGAAAACCCTACCTCAATAAGTCAAAACTATAAACCAAACACGTCAACGGATCTCTTTTCCTCTCGGCCCGACATCGGTGACAGCTGAAACCATAGCTCCAGCAGTAATTTAAATTCACCAACGTGCAGTAACCAGATCTAGATCCTAAAGCATTAACATCGCAAGAATCTTAACAACATATAATAGAACAACGAATGATAGAGTTCGAAACTGAATCAAAGAATAGCTTACCGTACCAAAGAGGAGCGACTAAACCGAGCAGCCACAACGACAACAACACTCGCTGCAACAACAGCTTAGAGCAAAGGCGAAAGCAGCAGGATAGTGGCTCTGACGGCGGCGTACGACAGAGCAACTCGCGATAAACAATCTCTGGCATAAACAACCTCAGCAACAACTCTTATAGTAACCAGGATTTTGACCAACAATGAGGAAAACCAGAACAAGGCTAAAGCTTACCAAGAAGATGGCGGCTCCAACAGTGGCAAAACGGTGACGGAGCACAGCTCCTTGAACGGCAGGAGAAGAGGCTCACAGCGACGGTGACAATTCGTGATGAGGGTGACGATGGCAGGCTCGTAGCAGACGCTACGCATCTCCCTCTCTCCGGCTAGTTCTCCCTCAGCGTGGCACTCTCCCTCTCGACGACGATGCACACCTGCGTCTCCATGGATGGCGACGAAGCTTCGGCGGCACAACCCCCAACCTGCGGCAGTGGCGGCAACGGCCGGATAGAACTCCCCTTCTTTGCGCAGCTCTCTCTCTTAATGTCACCTCCCTCTCGCGCGAACTCTCCTCTCGGTGGAATTGACGGCGACGACGACCCAACAGAGATGGTGACGGCTTGGTGGCACTGCACAAACGGCGATGTATGCGACAAAGACCATGGTGGCGACACGAGACAGGGCAGAGCACGGTGGCGGCGAGGCACCAGCCCTCCCCTGGCCGGCGCGATCTTCTCCTCTAATTCTCTCTTTTTCTCCGGTGTGTGTGTGTGTTAAACGTTAATGTGGGTGTGTCTTGTGAGGAAGAAGGGAAAGGGGAATGGTGGCTAGGGTTAGAGAAATTAAGGATAGGGTTGTGTTTTGGGAATTTAGGATTTTGATTTGGGAATTAGGGATTTGTGTATAAAATTTGGGGATTTTGGGTTAATCTGAAATCTAATTAAATATCTAAAATTACTATAAAATATTTATTGTATCAAAATACTAATTGATTTGAAATCAAATACTCTAATTGAAATTCTAAGGTAATATAATTAATTTTCTTTATTTATAAAAATATTAGTATTAAATTCCGAAATCTCAATTACTTAAACCAAACCATATAAAATTTTTATTATTTTATATTTGCTAAACTTTATTATTTAAATATAGAAAATAATTCGATAATTATAAAATCAGATAAAACCTTAAATTACTTTAAACTCAATTAATCAAAATTTGCTTTAATTATCTTTAATAAAATAATTTCTGAGGTTAAAGTACTTAATGAATAAATAAATCAAAATTAGCTCTTAATAAGATTTTCTTAAATTTCTGGGTCTTATATCCTACCCACCTTATAAAAATTTTCGTCGTCGAAAATTGATATAAAACGAAAGAGACTTCATATCACTTTACTTTCAAATCCATTTAAGGAAAACAAAAAGATCGCAACATAGATACATACAGTTTCAAATGCTAGAATTTTCATATGGCATAAAGATACAAGGGTATAAATCTTATGCAAAACAGAAGCTACAAGGCAGGCTTGATGTAAAAAATTACAAAACAAACTGGCGCTAAAACGTGATTAACGTCCGTACACTAATCCCGCACCAACTTCATAGATTCAACTTAGATTCAACTTCCCAACTCCATCAATCACTTTTAAATAATTCCTCTGAACTCAAACACTTGTAATTTGTTTCTTTCCCGTTTTTATTAAAAAATTTCTCTACTTTTACTTGTTCATCTTTTTATGTTTATATTTCTTTCTTCATCTTCTCTTTAATTTCTCATTTGTTTCAATTTCTGTAATTTACTTTGCCTCCGGCACATTGCATTTCTTTATTTATTTGTTACTTTCAAACTTTTTTAATTCTTATTGACGATACAATTGCGACATTGAGATACTCACATTTTATTTTAAATATTAACAAAATTTTGAGTAAAATATATAGTTAAAGAAAAAATTACCTAGAAGCTAGAAGAAGCCTTCAACAGAGCACGCAATAGGGAGACACGGAGACAAGGCGCACCTTCGAACGGGATAGTGGCTGCGGTGGAACAGAGCTAGCACCGGCGGTGGCGTGGCTACGCGACGGAGGCTTCCACGTTCGCACGGTGGCTGCACGATTGAAGGGAAGGAAGGTTGCGATGGCTGCTTCGCGATGGAGGGGAAATGACGGAACAGGCGGTGGCTGTTCGAAGTTCCGACGGCAGCGGTAGCAGGCGATGGCTGGACGGATGATCAGGAGATCGATGAGAGGAAACCTGAACCGAGTGTGTGAGAGGCACTAAGGCAGAGGCATATTCTGGATGATGGAATTTGGTTAGGGCTAGTTAGAGTGCAGCACAATTAAACGACGACGCTTGGTTCCTTACTCAAAAACCTATCAGGTCACGCGTACGCATAACTGACGTGTACGCGTCGACGCCTCAATTCTAGTAATGCTACTGCATGGTTCCACAACCCAAGAGTTGTAATGTAACCATGCGGGTGGGGTGCCAAGGGCACAAACCACCCGACACGTACGCATAGCTGACGCGTGCACGTCACCTTGGTTTTTGCCTTTCCACGCGTGAGCGTGGCCGATGCTTACGCGTCACGTCAGTTTCATGAATGCTGCTTGATGAATCCATATTTTACGATATATTTTGCTTTGATTTGAGTGGATTCCATCACATAAACCCACATTTATTCGCCTAAATAGCATGCTTTTCTGAATTCTTTCCTAATTGTGCTTAATTGTGAAAAATATGCTTTTCATGCTTAAATTGCCAATTTTAATTCACTTTTCTCCCATTCGATGCCTTGATATATTTGTTTGAGTGATTTAAGGTTTTGAAGGCAAGAATGGCTTGAGAAAGTGGAAGGAAAGCATACAAAGTGGAAGAATTCAAGAAATGAAGGATTTGGAAAGCTGCCAGCCCTGACCTCTCTGTACTAAATTGGTCATAACTTGAGCTACATATGTCCAAATGAAGCGGTTCTAGCGGCATTGGAAAGCTAATATCAGGGGCTTCAAAATGATATGCAATTTGCTATAGTAGACATAAATCTACCTGTGCGTACTCATAGGTATTTGTGCGTCCGCATAGGTCAATTTTCAGCATATGTGCGGACGCATGCATCTATGCGTCCGCACAGGTCCCTGCACGTGAGCTCATTAATGTAAATCGCTGGGGGCGAATTCTGGGCCTCCAAAACACAATCCAACTCATTTTCTGAAGCTATTTAAGGCCAAAGTGAAGAGGAATGAAGGGGGCAATTAGGTTTAGTTTTTATTATGTTTTCTCTTAGTTTCTAGAGAGAGAAGCTCCCCCTTCTTTCTAGAATTAGGGTTTTATTAGTTAATTTTCTTTTAATTTCACCTTTTAATTCTTATTCTAGTGTAGTTTTATTTATGTTTCCATGTTCTTCTACCTTTTTCTTCTTCATTTCTCTTGTTATTTCCTTTATTTTATCATTTTTATGCTTATGGATACTCTTTGTTTCTTTAATTTTAATTAATGCAAATTTTTCTTTCCATGTCATTTATTGCTTTCTCTAGTTTTTATTGTCATTTTCTTGCTTTGGTAGTTTTAGAATTTATTTTATTGCAATTTAATATTATTTTATTCTCATGCACACCAAGTGTTTGATAAAATGCTTGGCTTAGTTTTCACTTAGTTTTTCTCCACTATTGGCTTGAAATTGTTGACTTTGGCGATCCTTGAGTCATTGATGTCCATTCTTGTTTTATATATTAGAGTGAGTTAGTTGATTTGGTTTCCCTTGACTCTATGTGACCCCTTAGTGTTGACATAGGACTTAGGGATTGAAATTAACTATGCCTATTTGACTTATCTTCGATGTAAGGTTGACTAAGTAGGATTAACTCTTCATAATCATCATATGTTTGTGGTCAATGGCTAGGATAGGTAACCATAGTTCTCAATTACTTGCCAATAGATTTTCTTGCATTTGAAGTTTCCTTTACTTGCATTTAATTGCTTTGACTTTTATTTGCTTTGATGTTTAATTTCTTGCATGTTTAGTTTTCACACTCTTGGTTGAGAAATTGGATGTTTGGATGGAATTGAGTTGTGGATGTCCATTCCGCATTGTGTGGGAATAATTAATTGATTTGGTTTCCATTGACGCTAGTCTTTCACTAAGTAATTAGTGAGTTGACTAGGACTTATGGATTGAGATCAATTATGCTTTTGACTAATTCTTAAGGAGGATTGATTGATTTGGATTGATTCCACACAATTTCCATGCTTGTGATCCATGACTAGGATAGGAATCCTAAACTCCCCAATCCTTACCAAGAGTCCTTTAATTGCTTTCATTTACATTCTTTACATGATCATTTACTTTCTTGCTATTTACATTTCTTGCTTCTCTCTTGCTATTTACATTCCCCATGCTCTCTCTCTCTCATAGCCAATAATTGTACACCTAATTGCAACTCCTAGGGAAGACGACTCGAGAGCTAAATACTCTCAGTTTATATTTATTTTGTATTGTGATAACATTTGATTGATGATCAATTGTTGGGTTAGGACTATACTTGCAATGGCAATCTTATTTTTAGTGTGAAAATCCAACCCAATGCTTTTGGTCGTCATCAAATTTAGCGCTGTTGCCGGGGAATTGCAATGGTATATGTTTTTGGCTATTGTAAATATGTTAATATGTAAATAGCTTGCTTATTGGTTGTCTTTGTTTATGGTTAGGATTGGGATCCCGGAGGACATTGGATATTCTTGCATTAGTGGGGAAGTCAAGCACAAGCCACCATAGCAAGGGCTCTCCCAATTATCTAACTTAAAAACATTAAATAAAAGTATTTGATTGGTTAGCTTAGAATTAGTTTAATTTTGAGATTTGTAAGTTAATTTTGATTTGGATAATGAATTTATGGGTTCTTGCATGTTTTGGTGTTTGGTTTTGATTGAACTAAGACTTGGTACCTTAGAATTTTCAAGAAAAAATTTTTTGCAAAACAGAGCATTTGTGCGGACGCACGTACTTGTGCGTGCGCACAAAACGTTCATTTTCTGCTTCCTGTGCGTGCGCACCGACCTGTGCGCACGCACACGCATGATTTTTCCCTCTGGTCGCAGCGCCAGCACGCCTTGTGCGCACGCGTTCCCCTGCTTTCTGCGACCTATGCGTGCGCACCCACTCGTGCGTACGCACACATACCCTTTTTCGCACCCTCTGTGCGGCCGCACAGACGTGTGCGTCTGCACGCCAACTTGCAACCACTCTGGTGGGAGCGTTGGCACAGTGTGTGCGCATGAACCCCTGCCCCTCATACTCTTGTGCGCGCGCACGGACCTGTGTGCGCGCGGCACATGATCCTTTCTTTAAAAAAAAAAACTTCTTCTGTGCGTGCGCACGCACACTTCTTACTCCCTCTTCTACCAAGAGCGCTCGCATAGAGTGTGCGAGCGCACATCTTCGTTTTTCTTCCTAGTGTGCATATGCACACGTACCTGTGCGTACGCACACTCCTGTTTTCACCCACTTTACTTCTTTTCTTCTCTTCTCTCTACTTCTTCTCTTCTCTTCCCCTCCACCCCTCTCTTCCCTTGTTTTTACCTTGCTTTTCTACTTAGTTTTCATTGCATCACTTTTATTTTGGTAATTATATTAGATTTAGTTTACTTGGTTGTTAATTGAATAAATTACAAGTGTTAATTGATATTGATTGGGTTGCTTCTTGCTTAAATTTTGGTTTAGTTTTTGATGAATATGTGCACTATGTATCAAGTCTTTGTTTAATTGCCTAATTGAATTGTGAGTTTGATTCATATGTTGTAGCTACCATGTGCATTAGACTTTATCCTTGTTTGGCATTATGAATTGTGCACTTTTACTTTAGTGAATTGAGTTGAGCTACTTAGTCATCATGGTTCTTAAGTGAATATAATCACATAACAAGGTATTTGTTCCTTGTTAATGCTTTGAATTTTTTTGAATTGACTTGACTTGATTCTTATCAAGACTTGTCACTTTTTGTTACAAGCACCTTGTACATGTGATTATTTCCTTATTCCTAAGGATGAATTAGTAGTCTCTTTTCATCATTGAATTGGTTATTGTTAATTGTGGCATTTTCTATTAATTTTGTGCTTTCACTTGCACAATTTCAATAACCAATGTCTTATATACTCAATTCACTTTAGTTGTGGATACCTAGGGTGTTTGTGCCTTAAGTCTTGCTTATTTATTACTTGTAACCTAGACCACTTAATTGAGGAACATGCTATTTCTTTTGCTTTTGTGGTTATTATTTTACGCGATCAATGTGTTGTGTTCTGAATTGTGCGCATATTTAGAATACACACATTGTATTTTATCATACCACATACATCTTACTTTGCCTCAATTGTTGTTTATTTGTTTACAAAGCAACCGGAGCCCCCGGAGCCCGCCAGCTGAAGGTGGAGCCTCACAGTCCTTCACCCCCGGATCATGTGCATGCACGGAGGACCGTGCATTATTTAAGTGTGGGGGAGGATCGCTAACTTCAAGGGGGGTAAAATTTTTTTTCTCAGACACTTTGCAACATTCTTCTTTTTTGTCCTTTTTTCTTCAATTTTTGCAAATTTTGTTCTTGTTTTCATTTTGTTTTGTTTGTTTTATTTGTATATATCTCTTTAATGCTTATAGTTATATGGTAGTAAATACTTGCATGTTTCATGTTAGTATAGTAAATAAGTTTTGGTAAAACAACAAAGAATTTTCAAGAAATTCCTTTTTAGGGCATTCCATTGATTAGATTTGAAACTTGTTTTTGAACTTGCTTGAAGTATCTTTTTACGGAACATAGAAAAGAGCTTGAACAAATACAAAGTGAGATTTGAGCTTTAATTGTGTGGTTGCACATTTTCAACCACAATTTTTTGTTCTTATGTGATAAAATCCTTTTATGATTGTGATCTTAGATCTACTTTAGTCTATATGTCCTATATTTGTTGTTTTGGATTGTATTTAGTATGATTGAGGCCATCTTTGTATAGCTCACTAACCCATATGACCAACCCTTGCATCTATCTTTGTAAACCACTTTTTGAGCCTTTAATTCTCCTTTGTTCTCATTATAAGCACATCATTCACCCTAAGTGAAAAACTATTATGTCCATTGATTGTATCTTTGATTAGGTTGGATTTGAGTGTGTGTGTGTTAATCAAGTGTGGGGGGAATTTGTGGGAAAATATTGGTACTTAGTTTACTTTGGGTTTTCATTGAGAAAAATATGATAAAATGGGTAACTAATCATGCATCTATTGGTTAAAACATATGCATCTCTTTTTGTTGATAATAAGAAAAGAAAAGAAAAAAAGAAAAAGAGAAAAAAGAAAAGAAAGAGAAATAATAACAAGAATGTAAATAAGAGATGCATATGTAGTTGAATTGGAAAGAGTATGCATGAGTGAATGTGAGAAAGAGAATAAATGGGTAGTTAGGTTGCTTTGTTATGTATATGGGATGATATAGGATTAGCTGGGATACTTGAACTAATCAAAGATCCATAGGAATCATAGTATAGATACATAGATAGCATTTAGTATAGTTACATGCACGTAGGTAGTTGCATTAATTATTACCCCTTCATTCATCTCCTTTGGTTGGTTTAGCATGATGACATGCTTAGTTTAAGTGTGGGGGAATTGATGAATCCATATTTTACGATATATTTTGCTTTGATTTGAGTGGATTCCATCACATAAACCCACATTTATTCGCCTAAATAGCATGCTTTTCTGAATTCTTTCCTAATTGTGCTTAATTGTGAAAAATATGCTTTTCATACTTAAATTGCCAATTTTAATTCACTTTTCTCCCATTCAATGCCTTGATATATTTTTTTGAGTAATTTAAGGTTTTGAAGGCAAGAATGGCTTGAGAAAGTGGAAGGAAAGCATACAAAGTGGAAGAATTCAAGAAATGAAGGATTTGGAAAGCTGCCAGCCCTGACCTCTCTGTACTAAATTGGTCATAACTTGAGCTATAGTGGTCCAAATGAGGCGGTTCTAGTGGCATTGGAAAGCTAACATCGGGGGCTTCAAAATAATATACAATTTGCTATAGTGGACATAAGTCTACCTGTGCGTACGCACAGTTACTTGTGCGTTTGCACAGGTCAATTTTCAGCATATGTGCGGACGCACGCATCTGTGCGTCCGCACAGGTCCTTGCACGTGAGCTCATTAATGCAAATCGCTGGGGGCGAATCCTGGGCCTCCAAAACCCAATCCAACTCATTTTCTGAAGCTATTTAAGGCCAAAGTGAAGAGGAATGAAGGGGGGCAATTAGGTTTAGTTTTTATTATGTTTTCTCTTAGTTTCTAGAGAGAGAAGCTCCCCCGTCTCTCTAGAATTAGGATTTTAGTAGTTAATTTCCTTTTAATTTCACCTTTTAATTCTTATTCTAGTGTAGTTTTATTTATGTTTCCATGTTCTTCTACCTTGTTCTTCTTCATTTCTCTTGTTATTTCCTTTATTTTGTCATTTTTATGCTTATGGATACTCTTTGTTACTTTAATTTTAATTAATGCAAATTTATGTTTCCATGTCATTTATTGCTTTCTCTAGTTGTTATTGTCACTTTCTTGCTTTGGTAGTTTTAGAATTTATTTTATTACAATTTAATATTATTTTATTCTCATACACACCAAGTGTTTGATAAAATGTTTGGCTTAGTTTTCACTTAGTTTTTCTCCACTCTTGGCTTGAAATTGTTGACTTTGGCGATCCTTGAGTCATTGATGTCCATTCTTGTTTTATATATTAGAGTGAGTTAGTTGATTTGGTTTTTCTTGACTCTATGTGACCCCTTAGTGTTGACATAGGACTTATGGATTGAAATTAACTATGCCTATTTGACTTATCTTCGATGTAAGGTTGACTAAGTAGGATTAACTCTTCATAATCATCATATGTTTGTGGTCAATGGTTAGGATAGGTAACCTTAGTTCTCAATTACTTGCCAAGAGGTTTTCTTGCATTTGAAGTTTCCTTTACTTGCATTTAATTGCTTTGACTTTTATTTGCTTTGATGTTTAATTTCTTGCATTTTAGTTTTTACACTCTTGGTTGAGAAATTGGATGTTTGGATGGAATTGAGTTGTGGATGTCCATTCCGCATTGTGTGGGAATAATTAATTGATTTGGTTTCCATTGACGCTAGTCTTTCACTAAGTAATTAGTGAGTTGACTAGGACTTATGGATTGAGATCAATTATGCTTTTGACTAATTCTCAATGAGGATTGATTGATTTGGATTGATTCCACACAATTGCCATGCTTGTGGTCCATGACTAGGATAGGAATCCTAAACTCTCCAATCCTTACTAAGAGTCCTTTAATTGCTTTCATTTACATTCCTTGCATGATCATTTACTTTCTTGCTATTTACATTTCTTACTTCTCTCTTGCTATTTACATTCCCCATGCTCTCTCTCTCTCATAGCCAATAATTGTACACCTAATTGCAACTCCTAGGGAAGACGACCCGAGAGCTAAATACTCTCGGTTTATATTTGTTTTGTATTGTGATAACATTTGATTGATGATCAATTGTTGGGTTAGGACTATACTTGCAATGGCAATCCTATTTTTAGTGTGAAAATCCAAACTCATACTTTTGGTCATCATCACTGCTGCTGCTGCATGATTCCAAACCTGAGAGTTGTAATGGAACCAAATAGGTGTTGTGCCAAGGGCACGAAAAGCATCCACGCATACGCGTGGCTGACACTTACGCGTACCTTCTCCTCTCTACTTCCTACGCATATGCGTGGGTAACGCCTACGCGTCGTATCTTAATGCTGCTGCTGCATGGTACCAAAATCAAAAAGTTGTGATGGAACAATACGAATATCGTGCGTGGAGCACGAAAGTCGTCACGCGTACGCGTAACGGATGCTTACACATCACCCTCCTCTTCGACCCCACGTGTACGCGTGGGAGACACACACGCGTCACAAGGCAGACTCAAATTACTAATGTGATACAAATGCAAAAAGTAATATGACATAAATTCGTTTTATTATATGTTTGGTATCAGTTTTTACCTTTTATATCATATAAATAAATATAAATACATAGATGGGAAAACCAAAGTATTACAACACTGGACCGGGGATAAACATCATTGTTATGCACATGTCATGTGCTTTGCTCCATAATTCATTCAACTGCTTTCATTTTTTATTATTTTTTTAATTACATTTTTTCATTTTTTAATTAATTGTTAGCCGGCCATTATATTCCCAAAGTTTAAAAGTGTACATGGTCTTTGGTTGTAGGTAATTGTCTTGTTTGCTTCTTCTAGTGTCACTAGATGATGACTTGAAAATTACAAGCAATAATAGATTAGGAATGGGATTAATTTACAAAATCTTTTTGTATATATTTTTTATTAATTATTTTTGATATCAAAACAAAAAAATATACAAACGATAATGCAAGAAAAATGGTGTATATAACTTTTTAATACAAAAATTTATAACTAATGTTAGATTTACATTAAAATCAACCACTAAAATTAGTCATTAAAATAGAATATACATAAAAGTATAAAATACATATTAAAAATTAGTTAAACTACATATATTTACACAAAAATATATAGTGATTAATTTTAGTGTGTAAATAGTATTTTTTAAAAATTAAATTTTTTTAA
>NC_029791.2:29824317-29829526 GCF_000816755.2 Arachis ipaensis
GTACATTAAAATCAATTATCAATATATTTGTGTATAAATACATGTGTGATTTAATTTATTTTTAATTTATATTTATATTTTAATATATATTTTTAATTTATACAAAAATATATAAAAACTGACTTTGATTGCTGATTTTAGTGTATATCTAACATTTTCATTTTTAATCATACCTTAGCAATGGTTGACCTGTCGTGACTACAAGACAGGTATCAAAAGATTTTGTCTTTAGTACAAAGAAATCTAAAAGGCGATGTAGGTCTGTAATCATCTCAGTACATGGGAGATGGCGGACTGGACTGATAGTTTTAACAAAGAGATTTGGCTATAACATTGTGACGGTAGTTGCAAGTTTGGGCACATGACGACAAACCGCTCCGAGTGCATGAATGCTATGCTTAAGGATACATGTTATATACCGATTTCAGCCATTGTGCGATGTATCTATGAGAGGCTGTAGCAATTGTTCGTCAGGAAAGGACGGGAGACACATGCACAACTAGTGGTGGGTAATCAATTTTTCAATGGCTAATAGCTGCTATTAATAGGGGTGAGCACGGGTCGGTTTGGTTCGGATTTACATTTTTTTGTACATGTACCCGAACCAAACTAAACCGATTAACAACGGATTGGTTCAGTTCGGGTAATTGGGTAACCGATGACTTTGAAATTCATGAAAAAACCAAATTTTTATCTTAAAAATTCAACAAGTACAATACACATGTAACATTAATATAAATAATCTAAACATGTTAAACACCAAATACGTTAAAAACTAAACTCATTAAAATCCAAACATATTAATAGTGAATAATCTCACTAAAAGCCACTAAAAGCCATATATATTTTTTATTTTTTTATTTAATTAATATATAATCGGGTTCACGGGTTGGTTCGGATTCTACACCCCCAGAACCGATACCCGAACCAATCACTAACAAAGGCTATTGGTTTAGTTCGGGTTGGACCCGATTACCCGTTGGTTCCAGAATCAATTTAATTGGTTCGGTTTGGATTCGGACAGGTAATCGGGTACCCGCTACCCGTGCTCACCCCTAGCTATTAAGAAGAATAGAGAGGGAATCTCGAAGATGCGTGTCACTCATTGCGACAGACAAGCTTCAGTGTTCCTGATTGAGAAGTTAGAGCCTTTCAATGGTTGGTTGCAAGGGTCGTTTCGTGTTCGCTTGACGGCGGACACGTGTGACTGTGGCATTTTCCAGTCATTACATTTCCCATATCGTCATCCGCTAGCATCCTGTGCCGCCGCAAGTATGGAATGGGGTCCGTACATCCATTCGGTGTATATGCAGCAGGCTGTGTTCAAAGTGATGAGGCGGAGTTTTCTCCAATACCAAATAAGAAGCTTTGGCCGGAATGGTACGGGACACAGTTTTGTCCTAATCCTGCCATGCACAGGAAGTCTACCGGCCGACCTGTTTCCACCAGGTTTTGTAATGAGATGGACGAAGGCGAGCGTCAAAAGAAAAGATGTGGTCTCTGCAGGCAAATCAGTCATACCCAAAAAGGGTGTCCAAACCAGCCGACGGACGAGGTTTAGTTTACAGTCACTACTTTATTTGTGTTTGTTGTGGTTGTTGTTTCTGTAGTTCATGTATTTGTGTAGTTTAATTTATTATTCACTTTGTTATATTTTAAATAAGCAAATGTTGTACTCGAATTTTATGCGATTTAAATTATCCATGTTTACGGCATTTATGTTGTGCAGGAATTCTAAAGTTTAAAATACAACAAATAACAATGTTTAATTTGTTTATTAAACCAAAAGTAGAACTCAATAATTTAACTCCAAACTAAATACAATGAATATAAAAAAAAAATCATAAAATGGTGAACTAAAATGCAACATAAATAGTGTATCAAAATATATCAATAATAACATATGGAATTATAACGAACAACAGTAATAACGATATCATTAGTGATTCTCATTCGAATAATGTAATCGATGTTCGGTGTCACATGGCAGAGATTAAATTTGTCGTCAAGGCTGAACCACATTAAAGTGAATAATTTTTTTTTTTTTAAATCTAAAATTTGAAATATTTTCATATAGGCGATAAAGTCACTAGCTATCTTGTGTTGTATAATTTAAAATTGATCAAGTTATTAAGATTGACGGTCCTTTAAATCATTGGCTTCGAATTTGATTCAAGAGAGTTGGAAGAAAAAAAAAAAAACCTTGTTTTTTTATTAAGATTTTAGCTAAGTTAGACAAGACTAATCTAATTTTCTAATAATTAGGACCAAATATATATTGACGATTCAATTGGCACAAAAAAATAGATGAACTAAAATACATCTATTATTAATCCATGAAGATGTCTTATCTAACATTTAATATGATTTTAAAGCATTACATATATTCAATTTTTAAAACGTAACAAACTTCATTCTGACCATTTTTAAGAAAACATATTTTGTTAAAATCAAGAAACATCGGCCGATTAAGAAGCATGCAGCTGCTGCAGATGTTATTGTCACTGATGGTAATAAAAGTCGGGCCAACAATTTTATTTCAGTTACTGTGGTAAATAGAGGTCATACTACACTTGTTTCACAATTCCAAACTAAAATCCAGCTTGAAATTAGTCCATCTATTCTGTTAGAAATTAATGACTATCAACAGGTTCATAAAAGTAATTTATATGAATTTTTATCAAATAAACACTCTTGTCAATTTTATTAATTATTTTACATGTTTTATCCATAAGTATCTTCCATTACTGTTAGGCCAACAAAACTACTTTTTAAAAGAAAGTTATCCAAAGTTATAAACACTCCATTAGCAATGCAAGCACTTCATTTACAATCATGCCACCAAGCAGTACTCTATTAGCAAGCACTCCACTTACAATCACCTCACCAGCCAGCACCAATCTAGCAAGAACTAATCCACTTAATCCCATGTAAAGTACAACACACGAGACTGTATCAAAACTTAAAAATTTTATGAGATTTGTGTCTATTCTTGGATTCAAGTTATCCAAAACCAAAAAATAATGAATTAAATTATTATATATAAAAAACATTCGGTGTTTTTGTCTTTTTATTTTATTTGGACTACTACTTTGAATGCTTTCTTAATTAAGATCCAACTATTGTGGCTTTTTAAGACCTTTATTTTAGCAACTTTGACATATTTGGTAAATAGATTAATATTTTATATTGTTTTAGTAAGGGATAAGTATTATTTTGGTCCCTAATATTTAGGGTCAGAATCAAAACCGTTCCTAACGTAATTTTTTATTTAGAATCGTCTTTAACATTTTATTTAGTATTAAAATCGTCCTTTTAAAAAAAATTAATTTTTATTACTAAATTATCTTTATCCTAATAAAATAAAAAAGAAAAGACGCGAGGGGGAAGGGGAGAAAGGAAAACGGGAAAGGACGCGAAGGAGGAGAAGGAAAAGGGAAAAGGGAGAGGGGAAAGGGGTGAAGGGGAAGGGAGGAGGAGGGACGGCGCCGGCGAGAGCTTCTGCTTCTGCACCGTTGCTCCTCACCACCGCGTTCTCGTCGCTGCTCCTCGCCACCTCGTCACTGCACCTCGCCGCTGCACTTCCCTGCTTCGGCTTCTTGCTTCAGCCTCTATTTCTGCTTCGACTTCTGCTTCGGCCTCTGCTTTCTGCTTCTGCTTCTGCTTCTAATCTGATTTTGATTTGTTATTTTCTGATTTCATTGTTGTTGTGTGTTGATTTGGTTGTTGAATTTGATGTTGTATTTTCTGGATTTGAATAATGTGTCATTGTTGGTGTTCTTAAATCTGATTATTAGTATTTGATGGGAGTAAGGGAGGTGGTAGTGGTGGTAAAGGTGTTAGTGGTGGTGGAGGGTATTTTTGTTCGTAAAAATTTAAAAGGACGATTTTAATACGAAATAAAACATTAAGGACGATTCTAAATAAAAAATTACGTTGAGGACGGTTTCGATTCTGACCTTAAACATTAGGGACCAAAATAATAATTATCCCTTTTAGTAACTTTGTTTCGACAACTTTATAAGGCTTTTATTTTGACAATTTTGTTTTAGCAGTGTTTTTATATTATGAAGATGAATTATAACTTTATGAATGAATTAGTATTGATAATTTTTTTTCCTAAAATATGCAAATAATAGTAATATGAAACTGTGAATTTTCATTTTTTTTAAGATAGAAACATGTATAAGAGCAAAATATGCATATGCACATCTCATTTGTTTTGTGGAAGATACAGTTGGCCAAATTACTTATCCAATTTTAAAAAGAGAATAACTACAATAATTAGCAACACCAACATACATACAAATACTAAAATTTTATCCAATTTTATCTGTCCACAAAAACAACTTATACAACTTCTTACCTACAGTCTACGAACAAATTCAACAAAAATTAGAAGTGAATGAGTCAATTTTATATCCAGAAACACAATAAATAAAAACTATTACTTACATTGTAGTTTGGATAACTAAAGAACAGCCTAGGTTAGTATCAGTCCCTGACCAGAACTGGTTACGACCCATACCTCCGTCATTCTGGCAAATGCGAATCTTTGTTTCTGGTGGTTCTCTTAGCAACGCTTCTATTAGGGTGTGGATTATTCGAGTTCCTAACTACGTTGCTCGCACTAGCTATAATTGTTTGATTTTGAAGATGAAGAGAAGAATGTTTACAGAACAGCTACAAAATTAAAGAAGAGAAAAGAACAACTGCAATAATGAACAGTAAAATTTGGATATTAAAATTTTTAAAATTGTTTCAGGCATTCAGCAACCAAATATTAGGGGTGTTCAAATTTAAACTGATCTAAATTAAACCGTTTATCTAATTGGTGCGCAGAAATTGTGATTACACTTTAATTATGTAAAATTCATCGCTCTTTCTTTCCCTGGTAATGGCGCCAAAAACATGATGCCAATACCATGGTTCACAACTTCGCACAACTAACCAGCAAGTGCACTGGGTCGTCCAAGTAATACCTTACGTGAGTAAGGGTCGAATCCCACGGAGATTGTTGGTATGAAGCAAGCTATGGTCACCTTGTAAATCTCAGTCAAGCAGATATAAATTGATAATGGTGTTTTCGAATAATAATTAAATAAACATAAAATAAAGGATAGAAACACTTATGTAAATCATTAGCGAGAATTTCAGATAAGCGAATAGAGATGCTTTCGTTCCTCTGAACCTCTGCTTTCCTGCTATC
>NC_029791.2:29829775-29834836 GCF_000816755.2 Arachis ipaensis
CTCATTTCTCATTTCTTTTGAGTTTGAAAGGGACCTCAGGGATCACCTTCTTCTTGGCCACAACATCATAGAAGTGGTCTTGATGGGCTTTGGAGATGAACCTTTCCATCTCCCATGACTCGGATGTGGAAGCTTTTGTCTTCCCTTTCCCCTTTCTAGAGAATTCTCTGGTCTTAGGTACCATCAACGGTAATGGAAAAACAAAAAGCTTATGCTTTTACCACACCAAACTTAGAATTTTGCTCGCTCTCGAGCAATAAAAGAAAGAATAGATGAAGAAGAAGAAGAAATGGAGGAGAGGGAGAGTGGAAAGTGTTTCGGCCAAGAAGGGTGTAGAGGGGTGTGTTGTGTGAATTTGATGAAGAATGGAGGGCTTTATATAGGGAAGGGAGGGGGTTAAGGTTCGGCCATATGGGTGGGTTTGGGTGGGAAATTGGTTTTGAATTTTGAAGGTAGGTGGAGTTTATGAGGTAGGTTTATTGGGAAGAGTGGGTGGATGTGAGTGGTGAAGGTTTAATAGGGAAGAGGGATGGAGGTGATAGGTGAAGGGTTTTGGGGAAGAGTGTTTATGGGATTGTGTGAAAGAGGGGTGAGAAGGAGTGAGTGGAGGTAGGTGGGGATCCTGTGGGGTCCACAGATCCTGAGATGATCCTGTGGGGTCTACAGATCCTGAGATGATCCTATGGGGTCCACAGATCCTGAGGTGTTCAAGGATTTACATCCCTGCACCAATTAGGCATGCAAAATGCCCTTGCACACAACTCTGGGCGTTCAGCGCCAGGTTGGTGCCCATTTTGGGCGTTCAACACCCATTTACTAGCCATTTCTGGCGTTGAACGCCAGAACCATGCTTGTTCTGGGCGTTCAGCGCCAGATTGCTGCCCATTTTGGGCGTTCAGCGCCAGAACCATGCTCTGTTCTGGCGTTGAACGCCAGACAGGTGCTTCCTCCAGGGTGTGATTTTTCTTCTGCTGTTTTTGATTCCGTTTTCAATTTTTATATTTATTTTGTGACTCCACATGATCATGAACCTATAAAGACATATAATTAAGAAAAAAATAGAGTTAGATAAATAGAAATTGGGTTGCCTCCCAACAAGCGCTTTTTTAATGTCAATAGCTTGACAGTGGGCTCTCATGGAGCCTCACAGATGTACAGAGCTTTGTTGAGACTCTTCAACACCAAACTTAGAGTTTGGATATGGGAGTTCAACACCAAACTTAGAGTTTGACTGTGGGGGCTTTGTTTGACTCTGCTTTGAGAGAAGCTTTTTATGCTTCCTCTCTATGGGTGCAGAGAGAGATCATTGAGTTGTAAACACAAGGTTGTCCTCATTCAATTGAAGGATTAATTCTCCTCTGTCCACATTAATCACAGCTCTTGCTGTGGCTAGGAAAGGTCTTCCTAGGATGATGGATTCATCCTCTTCCTTTTTAGTATCAAGGACTATGAAATCAACAGGGACGTAAAGGCCTTCAACCTTTACTAACACATCCTCTACTTGTCCATAAGCCTATTTTCTTGAATTGTCTGCCATCTCTAATGAGATTTTAGCAGCTTGCACCCCATAGATTCCCAGTTTCTCTATTACAGAGAGGGGCATGAGGTTTATTCCTAAACCAAGGTCATACAGAGCCTTAAAGATCATGGTGCCTATGGTACAAGGTATTATGAACTTTCTAGGATCCTGTCTCTTCTGAGGCAATGTCAGTTGATCCAGATCACTTAGTTCATTGGTGAACAATGAAGGTTCAACTTCCCAACCAGATCACTTAGTTCATTGATGAACAAGGGAGGTTCAACTTTCCAAGTATCAATGCCAAATAATTTGGCATTTAGCTTCATGATTGCACCAAGAAACTTGGCAGTTTGCTCTTCAGTGACATCCTCATTCTCTTCAGAAGAGGAGTACTCATCAGAGCTCATGAATGGCATAAGGAGGTTCAATGGAATCCCTATGGTCTCTAGATGAGCCTCAGAGTCCTTTGGTTCCTCAGAGGGAAGCTCCTTATTGGTCACTGGACGTCCCAGGAGGTCTTCCTCCTTGGGATTCACGTCCTCCTCTCCTTCTTTGGGTTCGGCCATGGTGCTTATGTCAATGGCCTTGCACTCTCCTTTTGGATTCTCTTCTGTATTGCTTGGGAGAGTACTAGGAGGGATTTCAATGATCCTTTTACTCAGCTGGCCCACTTGTGCTTCCAAATTTCTAATGGAAGATCTTGTTTCATTCATGAAACTTACAGTGGCCTTGGATAGATCAGAGACTAGATTTGCTAAGCTAGATAGATTCTGCTCAGAATTCTCTGTCTGTTGCTTTTGATCCTTCCATGAGAAATTTGGATGATTTCTCCATGATGAGTTATAGGTGTTTCCATAAGGTTCACCCATGTAATTTACCTCTGCTATTGCAGGGTTCTCAGGATCATAAGCTTCTTCTTCAGAAGATGCCTCTTGAGTACTGTTGGATGCAGCTTGCATTCCATTCAGACTCTGAGAGATCATATTGACTTGCTGAGTCAATATTTTGTTCTGAGCCAATATGGCATTCAGAGTATCAATTTCAAGAACTCCCTTCTTCATAGGCGTCCCATTATTCACAGGATTCCTTTCAGAAGTGTACATGAACTGGTTATTTGCAACCATGTCAATGAGTTCTTGAGCTTCTGCAGGCGTTTTCTTTAGGTGAATGGATCCACCTGCAGAAGTATCCAATGACATCTTAGATAACTCAGACAGACCATCATAGAATATATCCAGGATGGTCCATTCTGAAAGCATGTCAGAAGGACACTTTTTGGTCAGTCCTTTGTATCTCTCCCAGGCTTCATAGAGGGATTCACCATCTTTTTGTTTGAAGGTTTGAACATCCACTCTAAGCTTGCTCAGCTTTTGAGGAGGAAAGAACTTGGCTAAGAAAGCCGTGACCAGCTTATCCCAAGAGTTCAGGCTATCTTTAGGTTGAGAGTCCAACCATATTCTAGCTCTGTCTCTTACAGCAAATGGGAAAAGCATGAGCCTGTAGACTTCAGGATCTACTCCATTAGTCTTAACAGTATCACAGATCTGTAAGAATTCAGTTAAGAACTGAAAAGGATCTTCAGATGGAAGTCCATGAAAATTGCAGTTCTGCTACATCAGAGAAACTAATTGAGGTTTCAGCTCAAAGTTGTTTGCTCCAATGGCAGGAATGGATATACTTCTTCCATGTAAATTGGAATTAGGTGCAGTAAAGTCACCAAGCATCCTCCTTGCATTATTATTATTTTCGGCTGCCATCTCCTCTTCCTATTCGAAAATTTCTGACAGGTGCTTGCTGGTTTGTTGTAATTTAGCTTCTCTTAATTTTCTCTTCAGAGTCCTTTCAGGTTCTGGATCTGCTTCAACAAGAATGTTCTTGTCCTTGCTCCTGCTCATATGACAAAGAAGAGGGCACAGAAAAATAATAATAATAGAGATCCTTTATACCACAGTATAGGGATCCCTTTGTGAGTGGAAGAAAAGAGGGAGACAAAGAATGTGATGTAAAGAAAGAAACACAACTGTGAGGAGGGCAGAGATGTGAGATGAGATGTTAGTAAATGAATAAATAAATAGAATAAGATGGGAGAGGGAGAATTTTCGAAAATAATTTTTGAAAAAGAGTTGGTGATTTTCGAAAATAGTTTTTGAAAAAGGTTAGTATTTTTTTTCGAAAAATTTTAAAATCAAAAATAAAAATAGTTAGTTAATATAAAAGAAATTTTTGAAAAAGAGGGAAGATATTTTCAAAAATTAGAGAGAGAGAGTTAGTTAGGTAGTTTTGAAAAAGTTAAGGAACAAACAAAAAGTTAGTTAGTTAGTTGAAACAAATTTTGAAAAGATAAGGAGTTGGGAAGTTAGAGAAGATATTTTGAAATCAAATTTTTGAAAAAAGATAAGATAAGAAGATATTTTTGAAAAGATATGATAGAAATTAGTTTTTGAAAAAGATTTGAATTTTTAAAATCACATTTAATGACTTGATTCACAAGAAATCACAAGATATGATTCTAGAACTTAAAGTTTGAATCTTTCTTAACAAGGAAGTAACAAACTTGAAATTTTTTTGAATCAAAACATTAATTGATTATGTTATTTTCAAAAATTTGATATACTATGAAGATCATGATGAACACCAAGAACATATTTTTGAAAAATTTTTAATGCAAAGGAAACATGCAAGACACCAAACTTAGAATTCTTTAATGCTTAGACACTAAGAATTCAAGAATGCATATGAAAAACAAGAAAAGACACAAAACATACAAATGTAAAGATCAAATAAGAAGACTTACCAAGAACAACTTGAAGATCATGAAGAACACTATGAATGCATGAATTTTCGAAAAATGCAAGATGCACATGCAATTGACACCAAACTTATAGCATGACTCAAGACTCAAACAAGAAACAGAAAAATATTTTTGACTTTTATGATTTTCTAATTTTTTTGTATTTTTATTTTTTTTTTCGAAAATTATTATGAAAAAGAAAAAGAAGAATTCCAAAATTTTTAATATGAATTTCAGGAATCTTGCATTCTTAGTCTAAAGCTTCAGTCCAGGAATTAGACATGGCTCACTAGCCAGCCAAGCTTTCAATGAAAGCTCCGGTCCAAAACACTAGACATGGCCAATGGCCAGCCAAGCTTCAGCATGTAAATCAGGAACAGCAGCAGGTGGATTAGCAACTACTAGCTTGCTCTTGATAACAAATTGCAAGCCTCAGTCCAAATGAATTTAGACATGGCTTTACAGCCAGCCAGGCTTCAACATGCTTTATGAAACACTAGAATTCATTCTTAAAAATTTTGAAGAAAAATATATTTTTGAAAATAATTTTTTTTTTTCGAAAATAGATGAGAAATTTTTTGAAAGATTTTTTTTTTTTTGAAAAATTTTTGAAAGGAAAACAAAAAGAAAATTACCTAATCTGAGCAACAAGATGAACCGTCAGTTGTCCAAACTCAAACAATACCCGACAACGGCGCCAAAAACTTAGTTCGCAGAAATTGTGATTACACTTTAATTATGTAAAATTCAT
>NC_029791.2:29834938-29854662 GCF_000816755.2 Arachis ipaensis
CTTATAACATGTTCAATTTGTTATATGTTTTTATATTATTCATGTATTATTATTATTTAATAAATATTTTATGTTAAAAATGTGATTTATCTATTTATTTTAATTAACCTATAATTTTATTTCTATTGTTATGTTATCGTTAGTTTTTAAGAGGGTTAAGTACGATTTTGGTCCCTAACATAGAGGCCAAAAATTTATTTCATCTCCGACCTTTTTTTCACTACAAAATGGTCCCTAAAGTTTCAGTTTGTTTAACAATCATCCTTTGGACGAAAACGCCCCTCCTCCATCTTCCCCAAAATGCAGAAACAGAAGCAGAATGCAGAAGCAGCATGCAGAAGCAGAAGCAGTAAAACAACAATAATGAAACAGCAATAATTAGAAGAACAACACCAACAACAACAATGGATAATGAAATCAAAACAACAACAAAAGTAAAACCAGAAGCAGAAGCAAAAACAGAAAAATTAAAGAAAAAAGGGTTGCGGCGGTGGTGGGAGAGGAGGGGCTGCGACTGTGAACTGCGAATCGCGAGGAGAGAAGAGATGCAGTGGTGGCGGATCTTCCCGTTTCCTTTCTTTCTTTTTTTATTTTATAATTTTTTTAATTAGAGGTAAAATGGTAATAAAAATAAAAAATTTGGTGAAAAGAACGATTTTAAAACAAACTGAAATCTTTGGGACTATTTTATAGCGAAAAAAAGGGCGAGGACAAAATAAATTTTTGGCCTCTACGTTAGGGACCAAAATCGCACTTAACCCTTTTTAAGATATTATTGAGACTTGTTATGTCATTGTTGGTTATTTAAAATTTGATGTTGAGACTTGTTATATATATTTAATTTTTTTAATTTACAAAACCGAAAATCCAATCCAATTCAAACCGCTTGAAATTAGATCGGATCGGATTGAATTTTTTTAAAGAAATCATCCAATCCAAACCACATCGCAAGTAAAATTAGTGTTCGAATCGAATGAGTTTTTGACTCAAAATCGATCCAAACCGCACTGAAAACACCCTACCAAATATATCTAAACATAGCAATTTATGCATACTAGCAATGAACTTCATTGGTAACAACACACACATTAAGTTGCCTTTTTCAAATTTTAGTAATTTAGGAGTAGTTGCCAAAAAAAAATTTGTTTGTATGTTGTATCACATAATAGGCAGTTACTTTAGCATATTTTTTAGGGATAATATTTAAATTTTAAACTGAACATATATATATTCCTTGATTTATATACATGCAGCTTTTATTAGTGTCTTTTGATTTATTAGTGTCTTGGGGTTTTTACTAGCACTCCACTAAGGGCAAGTGCCACTATGATTCTTTGATCTCTATTAGAAATAGAGTGAGTAATAGAGTGAGATTGACAAATGGTAGTTATGTAAAATTGAACAATTAGCCCCTTGAGGCTATTCTTGGGCTGAATCTTGATTCTATCTCATCTATTTATAAGATAAGAGTATAGTTGATTTTTTTCGTTAGTGAAAATATAGTTTCAATTCTCACTCTCTGCATTTTCTAGTTACTCTTCTCTGCATCAGTTTGTTATTCTGCTACTGGCTCTGGGTTATTTTTGGCAATCTCTTGTTGATTCATGTATGTCTCATTTACCCTGATCACTTTCTCTTTTATAATTCTACATTCCTCTCTCTCTTTTTCTAATTCTCAATTCTGATCAATCAGTGTTCCTCATGGACAAACTCAGGGATGATCGTCGCAATCATGATTCGGCTAGTGACTATGATAATGAGAAAATTATTTCAATTACAGAGGAAGATATCTTTGGAGGAGTTAATATTTGTTTTAAAAGTCTCATTGGTAGAGTTTTTGCTGCATGATCCTTTTCGGTTGGCACTATGAAGAATGCATTTAACGCAATATGGAATAGACCTGAGGGGTTTCGGGTGGAGATGAAGGGTCATAACTGTTACGGCCTGGCCCAAGATCCCCGTGGGTCGACCCGACCCGAGCTCCACCCGGTCCGGCCACGCATCCTGTAACCGACCCGGACACGCGTTCTGTACGGCTTGCACACAGCTATGGGACAGCATCCTTTAGGATATGGGCCTGTCCCCATGGGGGCCCACCACTGACATGTATATAAGGGGAAGACTGGCTCTTCCCCCGAGGTACGTCACATATCACACTACCTTTTCCGCCTGCACATTACTGACAAGAGCGTTGGAGTGTCTTTGCAGGTGACACCCCCCTCTCCACGAGGAGCACGGGACATCGGGACCTCGCATCCTTCGATCGGCAGTCCACGACCTGACGAATCCCTACCAACATCCCGGATCGCAATCCGAACCGTCCGGTAACCGACCTACCGAACATTGGCGCCGTCTGTGGGGAGACTTCATGGACTTCGTGCTAGTCGAAACGGAGGCAAGCCGCGAGGCCGTACCCGGAGGCGACACCGCCGGGACGGGAACCCGACAACATCCGAGATTCCCCCCGAGGGACGCAACCCAGGCGCACGAGAGACGCCCCTTCGGGGGGACTGGCGACAACCACGCCAGAATAATGCAAGAGCTACGCCATAGAATGCAAGACTTGGAGCGCCGATTAGCGGACAGGGAACGCGACCAGCGCACCCCGGAACAGAGTCACTCTCGTTCTCGCTCTAGGAGCCGCTCCCGGCACACGCCTAGCCCCCAGGGCGAATCAGAAAGCACTAAGAAGAGAGGACGCGTGAGAAGGCATCACGACCCCGTCATTTACGCCAGGCGCGAAGGCCGGCGTACCACGAACCGAGGGGACGAAGACGCCCGTCGGGAGAACGACGAAGGGAGAACGAACACCCGGGGACACGTGATAATAGGAGCCACCCCATTCCACCGCTCCATACTCGAGGTCCGGCTGCCAAAGCATTTTGACAAGCCGACGGACATGAGGTACGATGGAACGCAGGACCCCCTGGAGCACCTAACGGCCTTCGAGGCCAGGATGAACTTAGAAGGAGTAGGAGATGAGGTAAGATGCCGCGCCTTCCCGGTCACTTTGGCGGGACCTGCAATACGGTGGTTCAATAACCTCCCGCAGGACTCAGTGACCCAATTCTCCGACATCAGCCATGCCTTCCTGGCTCAGTTTACAACCAGGATCGCCAAAGCCAAGCACCCAATCAATTTGCTAGGGGTGACCCAGAGAGCCAGGGAGCCGACCAGAAAATACTTGGACCGTTTCAACGACGAGTGTTTGGAAATTGACGGTTTGACGGACTCAGTAGCGAGTTTAT
The DNA here is from genome assembly GCF_000816755.2 of Arachis ipaensis. NCBI lineage: Eukaryota > Viridiplantae > Streptophyta > Magnoliopsida > Fabales > Fabaceae > Arachis > Arachis ipaensis. The sequence goes on from NC_029791.2 coordinate 29,838,187, forward strand.
GCTTGACAAATGGGCTCCTAAATGAGGACTTCAGGAAGCACCTTACCACAAAGCCATTCTGGACAATGCAGGAGATCCAGTGCGTAGCCAAGGAGTATATCAACGACGAGGAGGTGAGCCGAGTTGTGGCTGCCAATAAACGGCAGCCCGCCTACAACCAAGCCCGGCACTACGAAGGCAGAGAGAAACCAAGGGAACACGCCAGGGACGACGGCCCAGGCAAAACCTAGAAGCCGTTCCCCCGAGTCAGGAAATTCACTAATTACACCCCCTCACGGCACCGATCACGGAAGTTTACCAACAGATAGCAGAGAAGGGGATACTGACGAAACCCCGACTACTAAAGGGCAGGACGGGGGGAGACAAGAGCCTCTACTGCGAATATCATAAAGGATACGGACACAAAACCCAAGACTGCTTCGACCTAAAAGACGCCCTGGAGCAGGCAATCAGGGACGGAAAACTTGCCGATTTCTCCCATCTTATAAGGGAGCCGAGGAGACGCAATCGGGATCAAGGAGGCGAAGACGGCTCCCGGGCAGCAAGACAACGCCGATAGCCAGAGAGGGACGACCACGGTCTCACGGTGGTGAATGTAGTAACAGCGAGAAACTCCGCCCCAAGGTCAAAATCAGCACAGAAAAAAGATGCCAAGGTCTTCGCAGTCTCCTCCTCGTCTGCCAGAGGTTCTCGGGGACTCCCATCCATCTCCTTCGGCCCCGAAGATCAATGGTTCGACGAAATGCCTGAAAGTCCTCCCATGGTCATCACGGCCAGGGTCGGAACCGGCCTCGTCAAACGGATCCTGGTGGATACGGGGGAAGATTCGAACATCATGTTTCAAAACGTCTTTGATGCCCTGGGACTACGAGATACCGATCTGGCGACCCACCAGCACGGTGTGGTAGGATTGGGAGACCACTTCATCAAGCCGGATGGAATCATCTCGCTCCCGACCTCTGTTGGGCAAGGGCAAAGGCGAAGGACTGTGATGGCAGATTTTGTAATATTATGAGATTCCACAACCTACAACATTATCTTGGGGAGGAAAACCATCAACGACCTGGGGGTTGCCATTAGTACAAAGCTGCTCATGATGAAGTTTGTTACTGATGATGGATCCGTAGGATCCATCAGGGGAGACTTGGAAACAGCGGTCGCCTGCGACCACGCCAGCCTCTCTCTCAGGAAAAAGTCCAAAGAAGCTTCAGGAGTTTTCCTCGCCGACTTGGACGCCAGGATAGAAGATAAGCCCAGACCTGAGCCAGAAGGGGATTTGAAAAAATTTAGGGTTGGTGACGGGGACGAGAAGTTCACGTTCATAAACAGAAACCTCCCCCATGAATTAAAGGAGCCTCTGATGGAGATGATCAGAGCCAATGCCAACCTCTTCGCTTGGACGCCAGCCGACATGCCAGGGATAGATCCCCAGCTCATGTCACACCATCTGGCCGTCAAACCTGAAGCCAAGCCAATAGCCCAGAGGAAGAGAAAGATGTCGCAGGAAAGGGCAGAGGAGGTGGCCAGGCAGGCGGCCAGCCTCCTTGAAGCAGGGTTTATCCGGGAATTGGACTACTCGACCTGGTTGTCGAACGTAGTTTTGGTGAAGAAGCACAATGGGAGGTGGAGAATGTGTGTAGACTACTCTGACCTCAATAAGGCATGTCCTAAGGACTGCTACCCCCTGCCAAACATTGACGCACTCATCGACGCAGCGGCGGGGTACCAGTATCTGAGCTTCATGGACGCTTATTCTGGATACAACCAGATACTGATGCACCGACCCGACGAGGAAAAAACGGCGTTCATAACGCCAGGAGGGACCTATTGCTACAAAGTAATGCCATTTGGTCTGAAAAATGCTGGCGCCACATACCAGAGATTGATGAACAAGATATTCAGTGAGCTTATAGGCAAGACAGTTGAAGTCTACGTGGACGACATCCTCGCAAAAACCACACGACCAGACGATCTCCTGAACGACCTGGGAGGTGTATTTGCGTCCCTCCGGCAACACGGCATGAGGCTTAACCCGCACAAATGCGCCTTTGCCATGGAGGCCGGAAAGTTCCTGGGATTCATGATCACCCAAAGAGGGGTAGAAGCCAACCCCGAGAAGTGCCAAGCGATTCTCCAGATGAAGAGCCCAGGTTGTATCAAAGATGTCCAACGATTGGCGGGGAGACTGACGGCATTATCCCGTTTCCTCGGTGCGTCGGCAGCAAAAGCCCTGCCCTTCTTCAATCTGATGAAAAAGGGAATAGCATTCGAATGGACCCCGGCGTGCGAGGAGGCATTCAACCACTTCAAGGAAATCCTAGCAGCGCCCCCGGTGCTCGGGAAGCCCAAGGCCGGAGAATCACTCTACCTCTACCTGGCAGTAACAGAGGAAGCGCTTGCAGCGGTGCTCGTAAGAGAATAAGGGAAAGCTCAGCAGCCAGTCTACTTCATGAGTAGGGCTCTACAAGGAGCCGAGCTGAGGTACAGCAAACTGGAAAAGCTGGCTTTGACACTCCTAACTTCCTCCCGAAGGTTAAGGCAATACTTCCAGGGTCACCGTATAGTCGTGAGAACGGACCAGGCAATTCGCCAAGTACTATAAAAACCTGATTTGGCTGGTAGGATGATGACCTGGGCCATCGAACTCTCCCAATACGACTTGCAGTATGAGCCCCGGCACGCAATCAAAGCCCAGGCAATGGCTGACTTCTTGGTTGAGGTAACGGGTGATCCCTCCGAGGAAAAGGGCACACGGTGGAGGCTCCACGTGGACGGGTGATGAGCGGATATTTTATACGCTTTTTGGGGTTAATTTCATATAGTTTTGAGTATGTTTTAGTTAGTTTTTAGTCTATTTCCATTAGTTTTTAGGAAAAATTCATATTTCTGGACTTTACTATGAGTTGTGTGTTTTTCTGTAATTTCAGGTATTTTTCTGGCTGAAATTGAAGGAGCTGAGCAAGAATCCGATTCAGGCTGAAAAAGGACTGCTGATGCTGTTGGATTCTGACCTCCCTGCACTTAAAGTGGATTTTTTGGAGCTACAGAACTCGAAATGGCATGCTTCCAATTGCATTGGAAAGTAGACATCCAGGGCTTTCCATCAATATATAATAGTCCATACTTTGCACAAGGATAGACGACGTAAACTGGCGTTCAACGCCAGTTTTCTGCCCAATTCTGGCGTCCAGCGCCAGAAAAGGATCAAAAGCTGGAGTTGAACGCCCAAACTGGCACAAAAACTGGCGTTCAACTCCACAAATGGCCTCTGCACGTGACTCACTTAAATCTCAGCCCCAGCACACACCAAGTGGGCCCCAGAAGTGGATCTCTGCATCATCCATCATAGTCCACTCATATTTTGTAACCCTAGGCTACTAGTTTAATATTTAAACAACTTTTAGAGACTTATTTTGTATCTCATGACATTTTAGATCTAAACTTTGTATTCTCTGACGGCATGAGTCTCTAAACCCCATTGTTGGGGGTGAGGAGCTTTGCTGTGTCTCGATGAATTAATGTAAGTATTTCTGTTTTCCATTCAAACACGCTTGTTCCTATCTAAGATATTCATTCGCGCTTAACTGTGATGAAGGTGATGATCTGTGATATTCATCACCTTCCTCAAACCACGAACGTGTGCCTGACAACCACCTCTGTTCTATATCCGATTGAATGAATATCTCTTAGATTCCTTAATCAGAATCTCCGTGGTATAAGCTAGAACTGATGGCGGCATTCATAAGAATCCGGAAAGTCTAAACCTTGTCTGTGGTATTCCGAGTAGGATTCAAGGATTGAATGACTGTGACGAGCTTCAAACTCCTGAAGGCTGGGCGTTAGTGACAGACGCAAAAGGATAGCAAATCCTATTCCAACCGGATCGAGAACCAACCGGTGATTAGCCGTGCTGTGACAGAGCGCGTGAGCGTAGTTTTCACTAGAAGGATGGAAGGTAGCCATTGACAACGATGATCCACCAACACACAGCTTGCCATAGGAGGACGTGCGTGCGTGAACAAGAAGACAGAGGAAAGCAGAGATTCAGAAGACAAAGCATCTCCAAAACTCCAACATATTCTCCATTACTGCATAACAAGTAACCTTTAATCCATGCTCTATTGTTTATTCGCAATTCAACTGATAAACATAATTGACTTCCTGACAAAGATTTACAAGATAACCATAGATTACTTCAAACCAACAATCTCCATGGGATTCGACCCTTACTCACGTGAGGTATTACTTGGACGACCCAGTGCACTTGCTGGTTAGTGGTACGCGTTATGAAAAGTGTGATTCACAATTCGTGCACCAAGTTTTTGGCGCCGTTGCCGGGGATTGTTCGTGTTTGAACCAAGGTTCATACCCAAGGAGTACAATAGAATACAAAAGAAGAAATTAGTTACTGATGCGAAGTACTACTTGTGGGATGAACCTTATCTCTTTAAGAGATGTGCAGACGGAATTATCCGTAGGTGTGTGCCTAGAGAAGAAGTATGATCAAGTGGAGTCACAAAATAAATATCAAAAATTGAAAATGGAATAAAAAACAGCAGAAGAAAAATCACACCCTGGAGGAAGCAGTTGTCTGGCGTTCAACGCCAGAACAGAGCATGGTTCTGGCGCTGAACGCCCAAAATGGGCAACATCCTGGCGCTGAACGCCCAGAACAAGCATGGTTCTGGCGTTCAACGCCAGAAATGGCTAGTAAAGGGGCGTTGAACGCCCAAAATGGGCACCAACCTGGCGCTAAATGCCCAGAGTTGTGTGCAAGGGCATTTTGCATGCCCAAATTGGTGCAGGGATGTAAATGCCTTGACACCTCAAGATCTGTGGACCTCACAGGATCATTTCAAGATCTGTGGACCCCACAGGATCCCCACCCTCCCTCCTCATAATCCTAGTTTTTTTATTTCCACATCTTCTTCTTCATCTATTCCCTCTTCTTTTGCTCGAGGGCGAGCAACATTCTAAGTTTGGTGTGGACATCACAATTATGTAATAGATTGCTTCAAACCAACAATCTCCGTGGGATTCGACCCTTACTCACGTGAGGTATTACTTGGACGACCCAGTGCACTTGCTGGTTAGTGGTACGCGTTGTGAAAAGTGTGATTCACAATTCGTGCACCAACGGGGCCTCCAACCAAACGTCCGGGGGAGCAGGGGTCATCTTAGAAAGCCCGGCAGGAGTCATCTACGAGTAATCGACCAAGTTCGATTTCTCTGTGTCGAACAATCAAGCGGAATATGAAGCTCTCTTAAGCGGGCTAATACTAGCACGTGAAGTCGAGGCAACGAAGGTCGAAGTATGCAGCGACTCACAGGTCGTCACCTCCCAAGTAAACGGAAGCTACCAAGCCCGGGACCCCCTCCTGCAAAAATACCTGGAAAAGGTTAAAGAAATGACAAGTCAGTTCCAAGAGGTCACGATCCAACACGTCCCAAGAGAAAGGAACACACGGGCGGACCTCTTGTCCAAACTAGCGAGCACGAAGCTGGGAGCGGGTAACCGGTCTCTCATCCAGGGCATGGTGAAGGAGCCAACAGTCGCTCTCCATCTGACGGAGTCAAGCCCCTCGTGGTTGGACCCATCATAAACTTCCTGGAACTCGGCAAGTTACCTGACGATGAGAAAGCAGCCAAAACTTTAAGAAGAGAGGCGGCCAGATATGCGATCATACAAGGACAACTGTTCAAAAAGGGACTCAGCCAGCCCCTATTGAAATGTTTACACCCCGACCAAACGGACTATGTACTTAGAGAAGTCCACGAGGGGTGTTGCGGGCACCACATCGGGGGCAAAGCCCTAGCGAGGAAGCTCATCCGAGCCGGGTACTATTGGCCGACAATGATGAAAGACTCAAAGGAATTTGTCAAAAGGTGCATAAAGTGTCAACAAAACGCCAACTTCCACAAGGCACCGGCCTCCGAGCTGATTTCACTAATGACCACTCGACCTTTCGGACAATGGGGAGTAGACCTCCTGGGACCTTTCCCAGTCGGCCCAGGACAAGTCAAATACCTCATTGTCGCCATTGATTACTACACCAAATGGGTAGAGGCTGAACCACTGGCCACAATATCGTCCTCCAACTGTCGGAAGTTCATGTGGAGGCAGGTGATAACCCGTTTCGGTATCCCAGAGGTCGTCATCTCGGATAATGGGACACAATTCGCGGACAAATGGGCAAGTAGAAGCCGCAAACAAAGTCATCCTACTTGGCTTAAAGAAGCGCCTAGACAACAAGAAAGGAGCATGGGCTGACGAGCTCGCTTCTGTCCTGTGGTCCTACCGAACAACCGAGCAAAGCGCCACGGGGGAAACCCCTTTCCGCCTAACATACGGGGTTGACGCGGTGATACCCGTCGAAATCGGCGAGCCAAGCCCCCGGCTACTACTCGCAGGTGTGAACGAAGCGGTGGAAAAGGACCTGGTGGAGGAGACAAGGGAGATGGCTCACTTATCAGAAACGGCGTTAAAACAAAGAATAGCCCTGCGTTACAACACTAAAGTCCTCAGAAGAGATTTCGAGGAAAGAGACCTCGTCCTACGACGCAACGACGTCGGCGTGCCGACCCCGGGAGAAGGGAAGCTGGCAGCAAATTGGGAAGGTCCCTACAGGATTAAAGAGGTGCTCGGAAAAGGTGCCTACAAGCTCGAAAGACTCGACGGCAAGGAAATACCTAGAACATCGAATGCGGGTAACCTAAGAAGGTTCTACTCATGACCAGACGACTCACCGACCTGAGAACCTAAACAGATAGTAAATACTTGCTCTGTTCGCATGATAATTTACCTTTTTATTTTATCAAATACTCGCCGTATTGATTAATTTGCCTAGCTAACGATTAACTCTTACTTGTCAAAAATTTTCGTACTTGTCTACCACTTCCCTACGTGTGCCGCGCACGAGCGCACCTTAAAACGGCAGACCGGGACTGATCACCCCGGGGGCCATCTTCCTTACGGCCAAAGCCAATGACGGCGACAACACGACCACGGCGGTCCAAGCCATAACAAACATAAAACGGGAAAACGGGCGTGAGCCCACCCCTGAGAGAAATAACGGCAACAAATATAGTAAACGGCAACCCGGCCAAACGACTGAATAAGCATAATTTATAAAGTGTCAAAACAAAAAATGAGCAATAAGTTGTTCAGTAAATGCGTGACAAAATATCCCAAGTTACAAGATCTCACTTCCTCGGCATGTCAACAATCTTTCCGTCCTGGATAGTCTTGAAAATGCCAATTACCGACGTGTCAAAATCAGGAGCTGCGATCTTTAGCTGAGCCTTCAGGGCATCTTCGGTCATGGAGATCGCGTTCTTCCCTTGCTCCTTGGTCACTTTGAGCTTCTTCTTAAGCTCTGCGGCTTCAGCTTTAGCGGTTTTTGCCTCTGAGACGGCTTGTTCCCGCTCTTTCTCCAAGGCGGCAACCCGACCCTGAGCGGCATTCAGCTGACCCTCCAAGGTCATCTCACGCTCGACCAGCCGGGCCACGGTCTCATCGGACGCTTTCAACTTCTCCGCAACGGACGACGCTTTCTCCTCAGAAGCACTGAGCTTTCCCCCCATCTCGGACAGCTGGCCCTGGAGCAGTTCAACTTGGACCTTGAAGTTATTGTTCGCTTTGACAGAGGACTCGAGCTTCCTCCGGAGCGCCTCCATTCCCGACAACTCGAATTCAGCCTTTCGAGCTATCACGGCTCCACGAAGCAAGGTTCGGTACATCCACCTCGCCTGCCCAGACAGCTCAGTCCCATGAAAATGCTCCTCCGTCCCGGGTATCAGCTGCGAGTCAATAAATTTAGTAGCATCAAAGTTCCTTTCCATTATAGTGAGGGCCCCTTCCGGGCTGGAAGACATCCTCCGCCTCTTGGGAGTATGGATGAGCTCCACGTCACTGTCCGGCAAGGGGGTAAAGGACGCATGCCCTTCAACGGGCACCTCCTCACGAATAGGAGAAGCCTGGGCCCCTGCAGTCTGTTTCTCCGACACGCCGGTATCCTGGGGAGAAGGCACAACCTGATTCTCCTTCTCCCCAGAAGGACCCTCCGACCTCCCGGCATCCTTTTCTTCGGCATTCTCGTCATCACTCGCTTCAAAAAAGGTCTTCATCAAATTCTCAAGTCCGGTCACGGTGGCAGACATTTCCACTGCAGCAAACAACAGACGCATTAGTCGTTAGATCGGGTAAAGAAAACAACAATAAACAAATGAAGGCAAGCAAACAAGACAACTCACGGATATAGCTCCTGGCGACCTCCCGTTCACCCATGAGGAGATGGGGGTTCACGGGGTTCTTTTCAAAAATAGCAGAAAGTACATCAGCTATTTGCTTATCTACGGGCGACAACCTTTTATACGTCACCTTAATGAAAGAGTTCGACCCCGCCCCAAAACTCCAATAAGTTGGGATAAGGCGCTCCCCCTCTAACGACAACCAAAAGGGGTGGCGACCTTTGACGGGGCGAACTTTGAAGTACTTATCTTTGAACCCATGGTAGGAGTCCTCGAAGAGGCCGAATATTCTCCTACCCTGGGCAGATCGGAAAGAAAGGAACCCTTTCCTCGCTTTCCCTTGTTTGGAAGGATTAGTAAGATTGAAGAAGAAGAGGAAGACGTCCACCGACACCGGTAGCTCGAGGTATTCGCAAACCAATTCGAAACAGTGGATTGAGGCCCAGCTATTTGGATGGAGCTGTGAAGGGGGAGACGGATATCCGGTTGAGGAGCGCCATTTGGAAATCAGAAAGCGGTATCCGAACGCCGACTTGTGTGAACATGGATTTGTAGAACCAAATCCAATCGGGGACACGAGGAGAGTGGAAATTGATCTCAAAAATACACTCGTTGGGGGCAGGAACAGCGGCCTCATAGTTGACCTCCTCGTCTGTTCCCCCACACAAGTAACCGGCTTGCCGGAACTCGGTCAACTCCGCCAGATCCATTTGGTTGGGCGAGTCCTTTATATCGGAAGTTACCCAGGCATACAGGTCGTAGGCCGCGCCAGATGCAGAAGCCCGGGAGACAATGCGAGACATACCTACAGCGGGGTACCACTCCGTCAGTCTATGAGGTCGGGAGCCCATAAAAACCCAGAAACTACACCTTTTCAAACTCAAATCATGGCCAAATACGGTTAAAAGCTACGCCTATCACGCAAATCACCTAAAAACCTACCCAGGAATGGTACCCCTCCCTTAATTCATCTACCCCAGCATTGGAAAGTCATTCGACAAAAGTAAACCAAGCATGCAACAATCACAAACAGCAACTACGCAGCAGTAAAACATAGTGTAAACACAAGAGAATGGGAACCAAGAATTACCTGAATTGGTTGCAGGAATTTGAGAACAAAAAAGAGGCACGAGGGGGCTCGAACAAGAAATTTTGGATATCAGAGAGAGAGGAAGGTGAAAATAGCAGGAGTAGGAGGAAAAGAGAAAGAAACTGTTTAAAAACCACCACAAGGAGCGCGAAAAGAGGCAGGGGCAAAATGGTCTTTGTGCACGGGGTTTTTTAACTCATTATGAGCATTTAATGCTCAGCGCGAAGAACGAAGCGACAAACGGACGCCTCAGCAAACCAAAAGACACGCGCACAAGAGACGCGTCTCCCCCACGGTCAGCCGATTCGACGACAACACACGAAACGGGAACATCACGCACCACCAATAGCCCTCACGACCATCACTGGCGCGTCGGGGGCACTGTTACGGCCTGGCCCAAGATCCCCGCGGGTCGACCCGACCCGAGCTCCACCCGGTCCGGCCACGCATCCTGTAACCGACCCGGACACGCGTTCTGTACGGCTCGCACACAGCTATGGGACAGCATCCTTTAGGATATGGGCCTGTCCCCATGGGGGCCCACCACTGACATGTATCATGAAATAAGGAAAAGAAAAATGCAGTATAAAACAATAACAAATATTTTATTTATGCACCAAGAAAAAGTTCTCAAGCACCAAGTTTAAGGCTATATTTTGTTGTGCATGCTAAAGTGTGATGTCTAATAAATACAACTCAGATTATAGTTAGGTGTATATAAACCTATATCACTCTGTAAGAAACTGACTAGTTTCTTTTCTCACTAGTCTCTATCATTTACACAGATGAGTTCCACTTCCATATACACTGAGATAAACATTTTCACTTTCATAAAAGCAATCAACTAGAAAGATCAAATAGCCGTAAGAACAAGACAGATTCAACTAGATTCTTAGTCAGTGTGATCTCAATCTTTATGATTTTTGGGCATTGTTATTTTCATCCTTATTGTCATCTTTCACAGCTAAGATGACAACAGTTAGAAGTAATGGATAGCTTATTGTAGTGAGAACCCAGTTCGCAATCAATTGAGACATTGGAGACACCTTGTGTGTGTCAACTTGCCAAGCAACTGCAGCTCCTGCACTTTGTATTCCTTTGTAGAACCCTGTGTATCTGCATAATTTCGCTAATATCAAAATACTGCTGACAACTTAGTTGCTATAAAGATATTTAATTAGTCGTGATATTATTATGTTACTACTAGTGGCATGTCAAGGACTAATTTGTTAGTAAATTGTTTTTTCGGGGACCTGTACATTAATTTGTGTATTGATCTTCTAGATTCGGTTTGGTAATTATTTTTAGACAAAAAACAGAGATATTAAAGAAGAAAGATATAAGAACAATAAACAAAACTTCTCTATCTCGAGACAAAATTTGTCCATTTTCTATTAACTTGGAAATTAAATATAGTCAAAATAAGGACAATGTTTGTGTATTTTGAGTTTAACTATTAATTTGGCATTAAGTGATCTTTATTCTTTAGGGTATTATGAGAAAATATAGTAAGTCCTAGTGACTAAAATAATAAACATTTTAACCTTTTGCTAACCACAAATTACTTATACTCCCCTAATAATTAAACTACCTATTTCTATTGATGAATCAAATACTAGTAGAGAAAGAATTCAGCAAATAACTAAATCAGAGAGTTTAGTCTTTTCTACAAAAATTACCTGCTAAGAATCTCAGAATCATCAGCAAGTGCTCCAATGACCCAATAAACCATACTTTGGAAGATGGCATCAAGCAAACCAAAACAAAAATACAATACAAAAGGACCAGCAAATCTTGACCCTGAGTCCTTAAAATCCAACTTTTCAGTCAATCCATTATTATTTGAAGAGTACTTGATCTGATTGATGAGTCCACCAATCCAAATAGCAGACCCAAGAAGAGCAACCAATGAAATTCCCACAATACCCCTCTTCCTTCTACTCTTGAAGCTGAAATCCATTATGTGTCCAATCCCAACTGACCCCAACATTTGTGCACCCCAATAGAACACATTGTTCAAACCCCTAGTCCTCAAATTGAACAATGCCCCATTGACATTGTTGAACTGGTAGGTGTAGAAGAAATTGCTTGACCATGCAGCAGGAACAATTAGAAGCATCTTCCAATTGAGGAACAACTTGAGAATCTCAAAGCATTCAGTGGACACATTTGAGTACATGATGCTGCTACACTTTGTCCCATCGTCGCGCACAACCTATATTGCATTGATATGGATACAAGTATTAGATTCAATACATAATTTGATAAATTTATCTTTACTTCAACTATTAAAACACTGAGTATGTGTTGGCAATTTTGAAGTATGGATGGATGAAAGCGTACAACCTTACTTGCAGGCAAAATAGCCAAAGACAAGAGTGTCCCCAATGACATGAAGCACATGAAGGCTATGTAGGTTCCATCATTGACAGAAGCAGCTTCACTGCGATGGTAGTTCAATATAAAAGGAATCAAGCCACCAATTACACCCCCCATGTTGAATATGCTCCAGAAAATTGATATGTAAGTCCCTTTTCTGTTTGATGGAGGGTAAGATGTCATTATAGCACCTGTTTCATCACACACCCACAATAACTATCATATACAATATGATATGATGTGATATACACAATTTGATGAACAAATAATCACAAATTTAAGTTGTCACTGAAGGCATCAATATTTGATGGATATACGCAAACAGTATGGCAACTGTATGGAAAATGAATTGTCACAAATTTTAAAAAGGGCAAGGCAACAATATTTGAAACTAACCAAACAAGAATTTAATTTTGATGATGGTACATCCAATTACCTAATGTCATGTTAGTCAAAATAACTACTTGGTGAATGATTATACAACAGAAATTCTATGACTATGTTAAACACGTTTACCACTCCGAGTGCATAAAAAATAAACTCGATTAAGTACAAATAGTAGGACAGTTTTACGGGAAATTTAGTCACAAATGTAAGAAGTTTAAGGCAACTTCATTCGTGCATATACACAAACAGTACAACAATTCTGTGCAAAAAAAAATAAAATACAAAAAAATTGCCACAAATTTAAGTTCAAGGTAGAAGAAATATGCAACGCTTGAACCAATTAACTTATTTTAAATAAAACGACGTCATATTTACCCTTTTATCTCCAATTAGTTGTCACCCAACATTAACTACTTTCTCCACTAAAACAAACAAATCAAAAATTCAAAATTGATAAAAAAAAAAAAACAAAAAAAAAAAAACAAAAAGATTGGGGACCAACTTGATTTAAGTTCGAAATTGGCGGTGTACCTTGTGCAGCCCAAAGAAGACCAGCACCAATACCAAGGAGTGCACCAGCAACAACCGCAAAAGCTTGGTGCTTGTGATGGTTATAGTAGAGGAACGAACCCGCGTAAACAACATAGGTGGAACAACCTGCGAAGAGCGTAAGGTGAGGTCCAAGGATGTTGTAGATGCCACCGCCGAGGACGCCGAAGACGGCGAAGGCGGTGTAGAGTGCCGTGAGGGAGTTGTTGGAGGCAGTGTGGTCAACTTGGCCTCCACCACCCATCCCTGATAGTGCATTGAACATTCCAGGGCAACAGAAGCATACTACCCCAATCATCATTATCTGACCCAATGCTGAGTTGTACCTTACCATTGATGACGCTTTTGATTTTCTGCTTGATTCTTCATCAACATTGTTGAGAACCATCTTGCAGTTGGGATGAGAGGCTGTGCAACAACAAGGTTTGTGGAATTGTTTTGAGAAATCGGACGGTGATGATGATTATGATGGTGATCGTGATTGGGGAATTTAAGATAAGGAAGAGTGCAAGTGTGAAGACTACTACGGGTGTAGATTCTTTGATGCTATTGTTTTTTAATTTTGGTAAAAGGTTTTGCAATTATGGGAACATTGTAAGAGAGGGAATTAATATTCTTAATAATTAATTAATATATAGCCTAGAAATAAGGAATTCATTACCAAGTTTTCAAGTGCGGACCACCCAGCTGGATGCTGTTGGATTTGTAAACCTTAGATGCTTTTTTTTAGTGAAGAAAGAAGAAAGAAGAGAGAAGAAAATGTTAATAATTAGTCATGCATATCCTTTACCGAGTAAAAATTGGACTTTTAAATTTTAATCAGAGTTTCATGCATTTTTTATCTCTTTCTTAGTTTTATAACGGGTAAAAATCGAGTAAAAACCGGGCCGTTAACATTACATTACCTTGATACCTTCTTATAAGCTAGCATGTGAAAATATCCAAATTTCCAAGACTTCAACCATTGTTTGACATGATAAAATTTACTTAAAAAAATATAATAAATATCAACTAAATTCTAAAATTAAAACATAATCATAAATCAATACTAATAACACTAAATATGTATTAGTCTGAAAAATAAGGTTAAAGATATGGCTGAAAATAGGGTTGTTTGGGATTTGACTGTCGAATCAGGAGCTACTTTATATGACGAGGATAAGGACATTATAGTTATTCTCCAAACTCAAAATGAAGTATTGGCACAAAAAAGAAAGCAAGCAAAACAGAAAGAGAAAGCAAGAAAGAGTTGCCCAAAAAATTGAAATAAGGTGTGTAATAAAGTTTTTAAATGATTTTAGTTCGTGGAATACGAGGTGTTTAGGGGGTGTTGGAAAGTGAAAAATGGTAAAAAAATTTAAGCGTAAAAATAATGTAAATATATTAGGATTGATAGAGACAAAGAAGGAGGTGATTACTAAGTTTGATGTAGTGCAATTTTGGGTAATGATGCGGTGGGTTTAGAATTTGTGGGATCGGAAGGTGTGCTTGTGGAGGTTTATTAATAATGTGAGATGGTATGATGTTTAGGTTGAGTAATTGTTACAAAGGAGAGAGATTGTTGTGTATAGAAGGAGAATTGACAAATAATAATTTTCATTTGTGCGATTTGCTTAGTGTATGGTGTGCATACAAGGGAAGAGAAGCTTGCTGTGTGGGAATAGTTGAATTTTTTATCGGAAATATGTCAAGTTCCTCGTTGCTGCATGGGTGTCTTCAATGAGGTTGTGCAGTTGGAAGAAAGGAAAGGCGCTAGTGTGTCAGCATTATGGGATTCGTGGATATAGAGCTGAATGACTGTAAGTTTACGTGGTTCAGGGGTCAATTGTGCAGTCGAATTGATAGAATATTGGTGAGTTTGGTCTCATTGTTATCATTTGGAGCACTTGGTTGAAAAGGAATGACAGAATCTTCAGGAATCAAGAATCAGGTATTGCAATGGTAGTCAATAGGTCGATTAAGAGTTACAAAAAATGGAGTGATATTTGATCTTTTGGGTTGTTGATGACTTTTGTCGAAGATGATTAGGAATTAGTTTATTTTATCTATTTAGTACTTTTCTGTTGATGCTCCACCTTGTTGTGTTGAGCTTTTTGTTTAAAAAAAAAAACACTAAATATGTAAGTTACGTACAAATAGCACAAAATATTATGTATTAATCTAAAGTCTTATACTTCTTAAATACAAAATAATAATTTTGCAATATGTATCCTTATTGGGCTAGGTCGGGTGACCCGAGTTATGATCCAGATCCGATTAAGGTATTCTTTCGAGTATTTTTTTTTGTCCCCAGATCAAACTCGGCCCACTTCGAATCTGGGCCAACATGTGCAAAAATACTTCGGGTCCGAATGGGGTCTTTGAGACTGGCCCATGTACACCCTACATAAAAGATAAAGTTTCATAGGCAAAACTATCTAAATCCTACAAATCTATCAAAATTTCTTAAATTGTCCTCTAATCTAACCTAATTCCTCTCAAATTCTAATTGCACCTCATCTCTATTTTCCAATCCTCTTCACCAACACTCCTATCTTCGACAAACCCCTTTCTCTCCCTACAATCGTCGCCGCCTACCGTACCTCCTCCGAGAAGCCTCTGAGCTCCGCTACAATGTCCCGAATTCTAACAACAGCCGCAGCAACAACGGCTACTATTCATCATCTTCTACTGAATCGCCGAATCACACTCGCCAAATACGCCAATGGCGCAGAATTTTTTCACTTCCACTGCCGTTAGCAAAATGAAGAAGGCGTTAGGTTTTAAATCGTCGGGTTCGGAGTCCAGAAAGCGTTGTCTCTGATCTGGGTTTGAGTTCGCCTTCGATCATGTTCGAGACATGGGAAGCTAAGCTGAAGAGACTGTTAATAGAGTTAGATTTACCATGATGGTCTTCATGTGTTTCGGTGACAAGATTGAAGACCACAAATTCAAGAAAAGGAAAAGTTTCATTCTTATGTTGGCACTCACACTAAATAACATAGTTTTGTTTGTATTTCGGTCCCCACAAATTCAAACTCCTTCATCTTTGCCTATCATACCTTCTTTTCTTCTTTCATGGGTCATAGTTTTGTTTTGTGGCTTCATTATTTGGATGACTTTGACCTTTCCAAGGAATCCATTAAAAACTTGTTTACTTCCCTTTATAAGGAACACTAAATAACTCTTTCTCACTACCTCAAATGCTCCTGTCACTTGCAACTATAATAAACTCTGAAATTGATAGAAAATTGAAATGGCAGTAGTAGTGAAAAGGAAGAGAAGAGAAGAAATAAAAGATTGGGACATAAAAAATTTGGGGTGGTGAAGAAAATTGGAGAATAAAAATGAGGTGGGATTAAACTTTGAAAATAATTAGGTTAGATTAGAGGATAATTTAAGGATCTTTGATAGATTTTTAAGATTTGAATAGTTTCGTCTATAAAATTCTATCTTTTATGGTCACAAATTAATTTTAATTCTCCTATAATTAAATTTGTCAAAGTTATAATCTTTTACGATTAATTTTAATACCTTATTCAAAAATTTTTTTGTTTCTCACTGTATTTAAACTACACCCCCTCCAATTGAATATGGCGCCTTTTTTATTTTTTAATTTTTAATTGTGACTTTTGCTAAATCAATATATTGAAAAATAAAGACAATTGTATTCATTATTATTTATTTGGTTAAATTGTATCTCTTTAATATGCATGCAATTAACTACTTTAAAAATTAGTCACTCGTGATAAAATATATATTAAAAATATATAAAATAATTTATATATTTATACACAAATATATAATTAATAGTTAATTAAAAATTAATTTTTTGTGTTTAC